>NC_064285.1:12151748-12398108 GCF_019186545.1 Solanum stenotomum
CCAAATCAGATTTCAAGATTCTCAAAAACCAAGTCCAAGTATCTCTACTTTCAGTTCCAACAACATCTCATGCTATTGGGAACATCTGATTATTCCCATCCTTTGCTATAGCAACAAGTAGCTGGCCTTTAGATATCCCCTTCAAAAAGCAGCCATCTAACCCAATGCACTTTCTACAACCCTCAATGAATCCTTTTTTCAAAGCTGAAAAACAAATATAAAAGGAATGAAAGAGTTTTTTTCCATCATCACAATTTGTCACTTTCACCACACAAGTGCTTCCTGGATTTGATTCAAGAAGCATATCTCTGTTGACATAGATTCTACTAAACTCAGCAACATGATCACCCATTATCTTTTTCAACGCCATTTTTCTGGCCTTCAAACACACAAACTTACCAACATACAATCCCATGTCTGTCCTGACCAAGTCTTGTATTTCCCATCCCTTTATGCAAGGTTGAGAAACAATTCTACTTTTATAGTACTTGGCCAAAAACTTAGTGCTGCACATTGTGTTGGTATTGGTCCTATAACACTTATGTCTAGGATTGGAAGATTTGAAATCTTTGCTTGCATAAAGTATCCAAGGACAGCCACTAGCTATGCATTTTACCCTGACCCTTCTTTGATCATTGTGGATCTTATTCTCTTAATTGCATACTTGCTCAAAGCTTCTCTGAATTTTTTCACATTTTCAAATACCATATTTAGTTGCCACAACTTTTTTCCATGTTGGATCATATGAGACCCTCTTGTCCTTCTTTCTTGCCCTTAAAATATCAGATCTTTCCCCCTCACTTTCACTTTCAAAACTGTCAGCATAAGAACTGTCATAAAAAGGCTCATTAGCTACTAGCTTACCAGAGGTGTGTTTTTCAAACTAAAGTGTAATAATTTAGGTGTGTTTCTCACACTTTCAATAATTTGGATATGAAACTCAAAAAAAGGATAGTTTAGGTGTGTTTTAACCACTTTATCTCTTTAAAAAAAAAACTTAAAATAATCAATCCAAACAAGTTCTAAGCCCTTCATCTCTTTTTTCTTCTTATTCATTTTCTCATCTAATCTAATATTTAAACTTATTAGACTAACTACTCGATATGCTCCATAAACATCTTTTTTGTTTGTTTTCATAATAAGATCATATGAAGAAAAACAAAACACTAGTTATTAACTCACATCTAATAGCAAGGCAAATAACGCCGATTGCTACGGTTTGAAAATACAGAACAAAAAGTGAGCAGGAAATCTTTGGTCCATTATGTTGTCGAAAAAGAAAGGATCCCATTCCCATGTATAACCTATTCTTGCAGTGATTTTCTGGCAGCATCTTCTTCTGCTTTCATTTTCCTTTCCCACTTTCTCTTCCTATAATCAGCCAACATTTCAGGCATTTTTTGCATCAGTTCAGCTGTCTTTGCCCCTTTTTCTGCTGATATTCTGTCACACTTGTGCCCTTTCTGCTTTGTTCTCATTTCCTTTCTCGCTGGATCATATGGCCAATCTTGTCCAGCAAGAACAACTTCCTTGCGGAGACGAGCTTGATGGCGAGCACTGATCCCCAGAGGTTTCCAGGCTCCAAGCTCCCAGTAACCCGAAACTCCCTTTGAAAGCTCATCCTTGTATTTTACCAACTTTTCTTGCCATGGATATTGATATTCCCCAACTGCTTTTGCTACAGATTTTACAGCTTTTCCAGCCATTCGTCCGGGAAACAAATACGTAAAAAAAATTCTTTGAGATTTCTCACAAAGTTGAATTTTACTCGCGCAAGTTTAGCAAGCATACTACAATGAGATGTATGGAAATTAGGCAGGTTATCAAGAGAAAGTTCCAAGGTTATTCCATGATTGTAAGTGGGTGCCACAACATATAGCGAATGGAAATAAAACAAGAGTTTGAAAATGCAAGATCCTCTCATAGGATGCCCCTCTGAAATAACCATCAAAACTACTACCTGTTGCCGCTTAAGAAAATATTAACTCGAATATTTGGTATAACTGCGTCCATACACACCTCCTTTGTACACCTTCATTTTATACTAAGGCAGGACTTGGATCTATTATGATTTCAAAAACTATTTACTAAAGATCACTGAGACAGAAGACAAACTATGGGAACCAACTTAACCAGAAAATGCTCTTGGTCCTTTTCAGCACAAAGAAAGCATCAGAACCAATTTGAGGAATCTATAAATAGTGTAATAAAAAAACAATAGATATTTGTGTCCATTTTCAATCATACTTACAACCCTGCATCGGAGACATTTCTTTTGAGCCGATGGTCTACCTGGAACTAGGGGTGGGCGTTCGGTCGGTTCGGCTTTTCGGTTTGGCAAAAATGTGAAACCAAACCAAATTGAAATAAATTCGGTTCAGTTCGGTTATTACAATTTCGGTTTAACCAAATTTAATAAATAGTGGTACATTTTCAAAATTCAATCACTTTTGTTCACTTTTTTATGTTTGAAGTACGTCTCACTTTTTTTGTCCAGATACAAGGAACCCAAAAACAAACAAAGAGCATTATTATAGTTATAACTTATAACACCAAACAAGCTACGCTAACTTCCAACACATTACTAATTACACACTAAGAGTAACACCTAACAACAGCAGCAATGCAACAGTACAACACACTAACAGACTGCATCCAAAGGATGAGGATGTATATGTATCTATCAACTGAATATGAATCTTCATAGGCCATAGCAATAGCAAATAATGTATCCCTATGTTTGGTATTACATCAATAGAACTCACAAGTTATACATGTACCAACACTGCAACACATCTTAATTTACCAGTCCCTTGGACAAATGATTTGTATGTGGAACAAATTACAACAGCTAGGCCGGCCTCAATGCTGTAACATGAGATGACAATACGGATTTGAAGACCGAAGGGAATCTGAAAACAGTCCCAGGAACTAGGATAGAAAAGTTTAGCACTTTAATAGTACCATGATCTGTATATTCTCTGGAAGACATTGTTTTTTATATGATAGGGCTACTTAGGTTCCTTGAAAATTTCATGTTTTGCTCTCTCTAACTTCCCTGTCTTTATAATTTTTTTATAACATACTTTTTAAAGTAAGTACATAAATGTGCATTTGAGAATATCACTACATACGCTTGTATGTAACTTATCATACATTAACAGCAGCAAAAAGAAACAAATTTGAGATTCCATGAAGTTTCAAATATGATCTGGTTTTAAATGTCTTGTGGTCTGTATTTTAAGGTATGATGTGAGGTTGACTAATTCAATACAAGTATTCAACATGAGTGTTGGGACGCAATGAGCACTGACCTTCGAGGCGTGACTCTCGAGCGAGCACTGAGCAGTGGCCAATGAGAAGCGGCTTGCTTGCTGCGAGGACTGAGCAGCGGGCAGGGGCTGGCCTGAACTTAAGAGACGAAGGACGACGAGCTGAGAGATGAGAGATTGAGAGACGACTGACGAGATTTGAGAGATGGGAGTTAGGGATTTCACTCTCTCAGTTTAGGGATTTCAATTCTGATTGGAATTTGGGCCACATTTATGGGCTATGGGTAATGGGCCGGCTAGAGCATGGGCTGAAGACTGAAGTAATTTAATTAAGGGTGTAAAGAATATATCTATATATATATATATGTTTTCTTGGGACTTTGATAAAATGTCCGCAAGGTGTTTTAAGGCTTATCATATATAATGTCTGATGATAATCCTGACTGAAGTAATTTAATTAAGGGTGTAAAGAATATATCTATATATATATAATTTCGATTTTTCGTTAACCGATTTTCTTTAGCTAAAAAACCGAAAAAACGAAATATTGAAATTTGAAACCGAAATCGACCGAAATAACCGATAAACCGAAATCAAAATTTAAACAAATTCGGTTCAGTCGGTTTTTTCGGTTTTAGCCATATTATGCCCAGGCCTACCAGGAACAACCCCCATAGGTAGGGGTAAGGTTTGCGTACATGCTACCCTCCCCACTCCCCGGCCTCACTATGGGATTTCACTAGTATTTGTTGTTGTTTGTACCGAGGCGCAAACTCTACATATTTGTGCAGCTTAAACTATTGATACCTTTTACAAATCCCTAAAGGAATAGCTTACAACCATTGATACCCTTTACAAATCCCTAAAGGAATAGCCACCCAAAGTTAAGCTACGAACGAGAAACTAAGCTTAAACCTCACATTACTTTTCTTTTAAATGCCAAATTTATAACATAGATGGAACTATTTCTCAGATAATACAACAGATAATCAGGCAGCAGAGCAATAAAGCAACAACACAATAACAACTTAGCATATAACGAATGCTGCAGGTTTCATCATGCCAGAAGATTTATACTAATTTACCATCTCTCATACAGTGATAATTTTAATGTTCAATAACTAGACAAAGTCAAAGATGCTCATATATGCATGTCACATGTTTTGCGGATAACAGGCTACCTCCAACCTTAGCCCTGGCACATGAATATATACTTTTATCATACCTAAGGCACCAAAGGTTTGTGTCCTACTACACTATCATAACACTGTAAATGGAAAATACCAACTGATTTGAAGAATTTTCTAATATCTAGCTTCCACAGTTGAAACTTAATGGCAAATAGCAACTGTATTTATATTTTTGGGTGAAATGAGAATGTTTTATTCATAGCAGCACTAAGAAAGCTAGAGATCTATTGAGGCAAAAGTGAGAAAACAAAAGTACATCCACGCCTAAAGCTGTAGGTATTCTAGGAGTAGGAGCTCTAAAATAGATTCAGCTTGTTAACAAGTTTCATTCTACACCAAAAGCAAATAAAAGAAATGATAGTCTTTATTCTCTGAATGTGATTGTATTTGTGCTTAAAGCACCTCCAGTTCCTCTCTTTTAAAGTAACATCTAGCAGTTGAAAAGACCACCATTTCACGGGCATTCATTCAGGACCTATCAACTATGATGATGCTTGCTAACTACACTAATCTCACAGGGATATGAGTTAGAAGACTTGTAAGACAGATGAAATTAATTAATTAGAAGTTCAAATTTCCTTCTAAGAGCAAGTTATCATATTTTATGCTAAGAGAAAATCTTTTGCAGTTATCAAAGCAACTTCCTGGATGATAATTAAGATGGCAGAGATCTCCTGGGGACATTCAAGTATACAACATAGGTGACCAAAGCCAAATTTTGTTTACAACTACACCTCAGTCGCAAATAAGTTGTGGTTATCGACATGAATCCTTACTAACCATGTTACTCCATTTAAACTCATCTTATGTCAATATTATACAAATAAAAATTAATACAAACTCTCAATATATAAAGTAACAAAACATCCCTACAACAACCACCACCTCTCCTTTTTCCACAAGAAAAAAAAAAGAAAAAAGACTGAACTGATAAAACTGGTTAATTTGATACATCATAACCGGTCCAAATTTAGGCAAAGACAAAATGGCGGACAAAGTTGTCCCATTTCTAGTAGTGCAGCGCGAAATTGATCATTTCAGTTGTTTCAAATATATCTTTCTATTAGGTTTGAAGTTCAAATAAAACTTTTCTTAAATGACTAGTTCTTCCAGCTACTTGCAAAATCATACATGTACATTGGAGCGACTACTTAACTGTTGGTGGCTTGCCTTGCTGATCTAAAATAAGTCGGAAAGTAAGAATTTCAGCTAATATAGAAGCACAAGGGCCTAATGCATTCATAGCAATAGGGAAACAAAACAAAAAAAAAAGGGAATGCATAATATTGGATAACTAAATGAAATGCGTGATACATAAAATAAGTTAATCGAGAAGAACAGGAAGTTTTACTCATAAGAAAGAAAACAGTTTCAAACATGTTAATCAATTAAACTTGAAGTTAAAGATTCTTTCAGTGTAGTCTACTTAAACAATGCATTAATAAACTACTTCAGCCTCTTCATAACATGTTTGTTCAAGTCTCAAGGCATGGTCTACACTACACTTATCTGTGCTTAACCAAATAGTCAACATGTACGGATAGGTATTTCGACAACAAATCAGCAAACAAGCGCAACCCCAACTCATTCTGAAGTAGGTTCATTTATAAAATTACAGTGAAATCAGTCGTCTTGTTGAGACTATTAAACAGATTTCAAATGAGCCACAAGAGCGGCTCAACCCTAAAAATAAAATAAAATTAGACCCTCAAAATTACAAATCCCTGTAGCTCCGAAAGAACCAAATTCAATACAAACACACAACCATATATCATATCCTGCATAAGAAAACGAAGCTCATATACATTCCAAATCGCACAGAATAGAAATAAAATCGATTAAAAGAAGAAACACAACTAGAGATCAAACAAACCTAAAAGCAGAGCAAGCAGCGAGTAGAAAGTAAAACCAAAAGATGAAAGGAGAATACATATATACATACCTGGGATTTGGGAAGAGACAACAAGAGCTCAACAAATCTGAGGTAAAAAAATATTGTTAATGGCGTTCCAATGTTAGCTGGGCTTGGAAGGACAAAAATACATTTAAAAAAAAAAGATTTTAAACATTTTCTTTTAAGTATTTGGGTAAATTAAAAAAAAAGTTTATAAGCACTTTAGTTTAAATTAAAATAATAAAAGTAACTCAAAAGCCAAAAATCAATCTAAGTAGAATATAAATAACTATGTACTTAGGGGTCGTTTGGTGTGATGGATAAGAGAAAGTTGTCCTGGGATAAAAATTTAGTCTCTTAATCCGTTGTTTGGTTAGACAGGATGGAATAATTTATCCCAGGATTAACAAATAGTACTGGGATAAGTTATTCCTCCTTGAGGGTGGAATAGTAATTCCAGAATAACTTATCCTAGGATAAAGTATGTAAATTAACAAATTACCCCCTTAAACTCTCTTTTATACACCACTTATACATTCATGTATATTAATATAATTTTAAACAACTATAATAACATTCACAACCTTACTTAATCATTGTTTTTATCATAATATATTTTTCTATTAAAAAATTACATTTTATAAATACAATTTTTATTTATGAATATATTATAAGTTGATTTTTTTGACTAATTTTGTGTTTATTTATATTTTGATTTCTCTTAAAATATTCACTCCACTACTAAATTACATATTTTGAATTACATAGTTTATTGCTCACTTAAAAATTATATTCTATGTATCCATTAAAATGTAGATAACTTTAATAATAAAATTTCATTTACTTTGATAAACTTAAAATGAAAGTTTTATTTTTAAGCTAAATAAGATCGAAAGTTTTATTTTTAATCTAAATAAGATGAAAGTTTAATTTTTAAGCTAAATAAGATGAAAGTTTAATTTTTAAGCTAAATAGGATGAAAGTTTAATTTTAAAGCTAAATAAGATGAAAATTTTATTTTTAAGTTAAATAAGACGGAAGTTTTATTTTTAAGTTAAATAAGATGAAAGTTTAATTTAAAAACACACGGCACAATCATGGAAATGCACATATAAAAATATTTAAGCTAAATAATATGAAAGTTTGATTTTTGAGAATGAATAACTAAAGTTTGCAAAGAAAATGTAAAAAAAAAAAAAAAAACTAAATAAGGTGGAGGGTATTTTTGTAAACAAACAACTTATTATTAAAAATTATGCAATGGATATAAGTTTGAATATGACAAACCAAACAAGCAATAAAAACTACTCCCAATATAACTTATTTCAACATAACTAATCCCAAGATAACTTGCATTCAAACCAAACGACAGTTTATTGTTAGTACTGGATTTTTGTGCCCGTGCAAGGCACGGGTCCATACCCTACATTATTGTTTGCTTTTGTTGTTTAATTTGTGTGGGTTCAATTATCAATTTAGCCATTAGAATTCCCATGAAGATTCTTCTTCAATAAAAATCACTTAGAAAACAAACTAATAAATCAAATAAACCATACATATGAGTTGGCAAAATGCATCTAGCTAAGAAGCAAACACGAACACTTTACAACATAACTAATAGTTTGAAACAGTGAGAAGTAAAAGTATAAAATTAAACCTAAGTGAAGGCCTTTATATGTCAAAGGGTATAATTATAATTTATTACATTAGGTTGTAGATTAGTTCGTTAAAAAAACTCAAATTATCATAGAACTGATAGTTCAATAAGAAAAATCTTGATTATCTTACAACTTTAACATTTCTAGTTCATTTAGTACAAAATTGTTTCTAAAATATTTCTTTTTCTAGGCAAGCAGCAAGGGGTGATTTCACTTAACAGTTCATATTTTATTTTTATTTAGGTGTTATTTGGCATGATGGATAAGGAGACCTAATCTCGAGATAAATTTTGAGTAGCCTTTAAGCTTTTGTTTGGTTACAAAATCTGGAATAACTTATTTCAAGATTAATAGTTAGAATTAGGATAAGTTATCTCTACCTTTTGGTGGAATAGTAATACCTGGAGAACTTATCCCGAGATAAAAAAGGTAAAATGACTAAAGTATCCCTTTAACCCTTTTTATACATCATTTTCACATTCATGTATATTCACATTACTTTTAAGTATATAATAACATACACAACCTTCACAACTCCTTATTTTTATGACGATTCTTCGTATTTTTTATTAAAAAATTACATTATATAAATATAATTTTTATTTATGAATATATCATACGTTGAATTTATTTGAGTAATTCTTATGCTTATTTATATTTTGATTTCTCTACTAATGAATTACATATTTATAATTAAATATTCTTCTAGTCACTTGAAATTTTATATTATATATATAAAAATTAAAATGAAGGTAACTTTAATATTTTACAATTTAAGAGTGATATGTGCTTAAATTAAGTGACATAAATAATATATATTCTTTTACTTTAACCAATGTAAGATGAATTTTTTTATTTTTAAGCTAAATAAAATGAAAGTTTTATTTTAAAACACACATGGTACAATCATGAGAATGCACACACAAAAATATTTAAGTGATATAAAATGAAAGTTTTATTTTTAAGAATGAATAACGAAAGTTTACAAAGAAATTATAACAAACTAGATAAGGTGGAGGGTATTTTTGTAAATAAATAACTTATTCTTAGAAATTATGCAATGTACATTATTTTGAATACAACTAATCAAACAATCAATAAGAAATACTCACAGGATAACTAATCCTAGCATAACATATCCCAACATAACTTATCCTAGCATAACTAATCCCAACATAGCTTATCCAACACAACTAATTCCAACATCACTTGTTTTCAAACCAAACAACCCCTTAGTGGACATAAGATATATTCTTGCATCAATCGTGACTCTTAATCACGTGTTATCATTTACTATAGTTTTTAAAATAAAGACTTATGGTTTTCCAAATACTTCGGTTGGCAAAAATAATGAGATAAAATTAACACATTTTTCATGTATGAGAAGTTATTGTAAATAATCCGTGATGAATCTATTTATCTTTATTTATTTTATTTGTTGTATTATAGAACACAATAACTATTTAAGTTTGAGCGATTTAAAGATGTGAACATAGATAAGTGTGAGATGATGTCATGTGTTTAGAAACTAGTAATATGGTGCTATATCCGCCTGGAGTCTACCATAAGATTTGTACCGGAAAAGTGAGAGGGATAGAAATAAATAGTGATGGGATAAGAAAATAGTGATGGAATAAAGTTTTTGTATCTTGTTTAATTTGGTTGTCATTTTTGGGATAATTTATCCCACAATTTATATCATAGTGATGAAATAAGTTATCCTAAGATATTTGTTCCCAACCAAACAACCCCTTAAAAGTACAAAATAACTATCTTTCAAAACACAATAATATGCACTATGAAACAAGTCTTATTTATTAAATCAAGCATAAATTTTCATTTCACACTTATCCTATCCCTTTTCCTTTTATGTTTGCTTTCCCTTATCATCCTCATCCACCTTCTCCCCCTCTATCTCCTTTTCCTTCTCCAACTTCTGCTTCTTATTTTTTGGTTCTTGATCTTCTTCATGGTCATTGTCATCACAATCTTGATCGTCCGCATCCTCGTCCTCATCCTCATCCTCATCCTGATCATCATCGTCAACCTCATCCTTATCATCATCATTATTTTTTTCATTCTTATTGTTGTTATGATTATTATTATCATCATTATCATCACGTTCATTGTTATTATTGTTATTCTCTACATCGTTATTAGAAGATCCGTCATCATCATTACTCGTTCCTCCATGTGTAATGGTATCATACCCATCACTGTCAGAACTCTCATCACTACTAGACATATATTCATAAAAGAAGAAATCTTCACTAACACCATGCTTTAATTCTTGAACCATCTCCATAGATCTTTTAAGCTCAGGAAAAAATAACCTACAACAATGTATTAGATATGAAAATATGTACTTGTATCAGATACTAAATTAAATAGAGAAAATAAAAATTCTATTTTTACCTTGTCTCTTCTCCAATATGGTCTAAAAACAACGACAGATACACACTCTGAGAAAAAAAAACATTTGTTTAGAGAAGCAAAACATCAACAGAAACAAACGAGAAAAAAAATGTCTCTAGTGTATATAGTTGTATGGAAAAAAAGACACAAATATATTCTTCAATTTTGAAATTTAGAACAAAAACATCCTCGTTTAAAAAGTGATGCATATATGTCATCATGCAAATCCTCGTTAAAAAAAATTCAATTCGTATTTTATTCAGATTTAATCCAAACCCCTTTTATGACTAAGTAGAACATGTATTGGGTTCTTTTTCATTTGGATCAGATATGGATGTGTAAAACAATGGGTGACAAATTTTTTAAATTCATTTGTTAATTTGAAAATTAAAAACCAATTTTTTAAAATTTGCAAAATGTAGGTTTATTAACAAAAAGATATATATATATGTACCATTTATTCGACAACAGGGGTTTATATGCACCATTTTTTTTAATGAGGGATATCTACTCTAAATCAAAAAGTTTAGGGGTATATTTACCCTTTTTCTCTAGTATTAATGTTACACAGTAAAGTAGATTTATGTAATTGGGGCAGCGTCTATTTTACGCAACATTGCCCTGCGTAACTGCAAAATGCTATTTTCATGATTTGAACATGTCATCTCCTCATTTTTACCATCTATGTCGAGGCTCCTCTTCGTTTGATTAATGAAACAAAATAGATAAAATACAAATTCGAAACCAAAAAAAAGGGAGTGGAGAACATGAAAAAAAATCTACATATAAATATGAATTAACTAAGATGTTACCATGAATAGCAGAGATGCCGAAGAAATTATCGTTTGGAGCGCAACATTGGTGGTGGAGCTCCTTTGGGAATTCATTGTATATTTTTTAGGCTACGGAGCAATAGAGGTTTTCAGTTTTGAAGTGAATGTAGAGGGACCAATAGAGGTGGTATATATATATATATATATATGAAGGCTCCAGTCAAAGATGAGAAATAAATTAATCTTATTTGCCAAAGGCAGTCCAAAAAAGTCATGTTATTAAATTCATTTGACTCATTTCCAATAATTTTGTTACTTATATTTCATGTACTACAAGATTCCATTTTATATCAGTCGCAATGTCTAATCAATTAAACATATGGCAAGCCCTTCAAATACAAAATTCTGAAGATGAAATTTCTCGAAGTGTAATAGCTCTAAGGATTGACCAATTTACAAAAATAATTTTTTTGAGGAAAAAATATATCATGATAATTCATTTTATTTTCTTAAGTTAAATATTTTAATATTCATACTTTGAACTTTATTTTTCCTTATCATATGAATGTAGATAAGAAAGCTATTTATTGATATTAATTATACCTTGGAAATATATTATAAAATATATTTTGAAGGAATTTTATAATTAATACATTTTGTGTTACCAATTAAATTCAAAGGTAACAACAACATACTCAGTGAAATCCCACAAATGAGGTCTAGAGAGAGTAGAATGCACACACACATTATCACTACCTCGTGGAGGTAGAGAGACTATTTCTGAAAGACTCTCAGTTCAAGTGCAATAAATCTTGACATAAAGGAGGAGACAATGAAGAGAAACATAGCAAATAATAATAAAACATTGACAACGTCTACCAAAGAAAACCAAAACAACAATAAAGCATATGATAGTCGAAACACCATAAACAACATACAAGGATAGATTATTAAAAACAATTATAGACAATGATAATACATCCACCTTAGCATGCTTATCCTGAATATCCTCATTTTTAATCTTTATCTCTCCTAGTATGATCACACATTCACCTCAATATCCTCATCTTCATAACATGCATCTTTTGGACTTGAGAGTTCTTGATTGGACAACACTCAGTTACATACAACAATGTCAAACGAACCACCACTCTATAAAACTTACCTTTGAGTTTCGATGGTACTTTTTTATCACAGAAGACTCTAGAGGCAAGTCTACACTTCATCCACGCTGCACCAATACAGTGTGTGATATTATCATTGATGTTTCCATTCCCCTGAACTATAGACCCACAATACTATTGGTCGTTATGGGTGAGATATTAGTGAAAGAAAATGAGAGAGAACGTTTGGAATAGTGAGTTAAAAATTTCAGGCTAGGGTAGGCTTGGATAAAATCTGAGTGTAATGAGGTCTAGGATAGTACAAGGTAAGGATTGGGTGAAACATCTAAGCAAAGTTTAATGTTCCTATGTCTCAGACATTTAAGGAGTCCATATGACTTTTCAGAAGTGAATTTGGGTAAGATATCAAACTTGGTGTGAAGGGTTTAGTTTAGAATGTCAAAGTTAGTGTTGTGAAATGAGATCTTTTTAGGAGATTTTCAAATTTCTATCTTGTGCAAGTCACTATAGAGGCTGACACACCGCTGTAGCAGTGGAATTAATTCTCACTATAGTGGCATGTCCTGCTACAACACATCCACTATAATGGGATTGGACTGCTATAGCGGGGTTAGTCACATTAATGTAGAAAATTCCCAGAACCGCCCATTTATTGGAAATTTCATTTTGGTGAAGAGCGGGGTGACCTAAGGTAAATTTCCTTAGTATTTCATCATTATCATTGGTGAAGGTAAGTTAATTACTCCCTTAACTTGGTTATTTGATTCTTGGGCTTTGAAACCTGTGGTGGTTACCTTAGGGAAGGATTTGAGTTGGTATAATGGTGGAAAAACTCGGATTTAAAGTATAATTATCACGGAATTGGTTTGGGTTGGAATTTAAGTATAATTCGAGTGTTTTATGTCATTTGGATCTTATTTTGTATTATATTGATTATTTGTAGACCAATAACAAGTTATGTATCATAACAAGGGGATATTTCAATTTCTTTAGTGCATTTCGGGATTGATTCAAAGTAGGTAATGATTGTTTGTTTATAGTTTATATTATATGTGCTTGTTAACTGCTTCGTTAGTATTCCATGTACGTATAATGTATGGTTAGAGAAATGGAATAAAAGTAAACTGAATTGTTAACTATTGTCAATTGCATGTAATGTATGTATTTACTTGTGAGTACAAGGGTGATTGTTATTCATAGTGACGGTGATAGTGATTATAATTGATGGTTCGTTTGTGTACCATGGTTAGTACATGATATCTCATGGTTAACTCGAGTACCACGTCTGATACATACTAACGATTGGCTCAGGCACCATGTTTGGTACAAGGATATCCATATCATTGGCTAGGGTACCATGCTGATACAAATTACTAATAGTTGACTCTAGTACCACGTTTGGTACATTGACTATTTGCATGTGGGTTCCATGAAAGAGCCGGGTTGACTTGTTGTGATGTCGGTGTTCATGTTAATTGAGAATGTAAATTCAGGGTGAGGACTGGAATCTGGGTTGTGTCATGATTGTGGTTATACTTGATGTTATCTGTTTTACTAAGTTGTGGTGCATGTTCATATTTCGTATAAATGGAATTAGCTGATGATCCGACCAGAACAATGTAGATTTTTTTTATTGTTCATGTACTTGCTATTTTTTTGTTGAGTACAGGGCATATTTTAGCGGCTACTTCGCACCCTCAACTATGATGCTAGTATTTCCTGAACCCAAGGGTGAGCTTCTACTCTCGGGCTTCTATGGGTTATTCCTTTCTCTCGCTAGTTAATTTTTAGCACTTAGACTATGATTGTTTCGGGGTTGCATCCCTACTTTTCTAGACTACTTATGTGTTATGGTGCACAACTTTTAGATTCTCAAGGATATTCTACAATAGTTTTATGACTTCGTTTTGTTTTATGAATTTTTTTTTAAAAAAATATTGAAAACTATTTTGCTTTTGATTATTTAATAGAATGTGTGTTAATAGTTTGTTGATTCTTCAACCAAGGGTTAGTGTGGGTGCCTCTCACGATGGGTTGGGTCATGAAAATATTGGTATCAGAGCCCTAGATTCATTGATCTCGTCGTATCAAAATAGGTCTAGTAGAGTTATGAGGAATGGTACAGAGATATTTGTACTTTTCCTCAGGACGTTAAAATACTTTAGGAAATTTCTCTTCTTTCATTCCATAGTGCTATAACATAATTTTAGTTGGTATCTGATGATTCAAATTAGTATCTCACTTCCTCCATTCTTTGTTCGCAGAGAGCTCATCTATAAGAAACATAGAGTTTGTACTAGCTCCAACTGCAGAACCGGTAGTGCAAGGGAAAGGAAGAGGCAGAGTTAGAGGAAGGGGTAGGGGTAGGGGGAAAACAACACCATCTTCTAAGGTGAAGCTCAGGCAGCGGCTGGGCCGAGGCCGACAATCCCTCCCCTACCCCATGTTCCTGTGGAGGTAGAGTTCAAACAGGGTGTTGAACTTGAGATAGTTGAACAAGCTGAGGATGCAGGCCTTCTACCTATGACTACTAAGGTTGTTTATCAACTGGTAGCCTTCCTGAATGGGACAACGGACAGTGGAGTCACTCTCACTATCTCATCCACTCAGTCTCGTAGTGCTCATCCCATTGCTGTCACCGCTCCCAACAAGCATTTCATTTGTATTTTGACTTGATTGATGATGAGTTGGTGATTTTGGACTTATTTTAAACTTTCAATTCACCAAAGTATGTCCTCTATTCCTTTTATAAGCATTTTTTTATTTGGTGAATCGGAAACTGAACCGCTAACGACGAAAAATTGATAAACAAAAATCTTATTAATTTGTTATTGATTTAGTGTATTTCAAAATTGAAAATCGATAAATCAAATTGATAATGCATAAAATCGAACCGGTTGATGTACACCCCTAGTTAGTAGTGCTACTTAACTCCTAACCTTTTTTTATTTGACAAATTTCTCAATAACATTGCATTGTAAGTTGTAACTTTTAATTTCTTTTCCTTCAGATTTTCATTTAATTTGATTAACCTTTAAAAGTCCAAACGTCTTCGTTAAAGAAGAAACCTTTCTACAATTTATTTCAATATTTGATTGAGATAAATTTAACTTCTTGCTTTTATTTTGGAGGGTAATTTGTCTTTCTTTGTATTTTAATATTCATTTGCAATAAGATCTTATTGATAATAAATATGATGGGCTTTATCCTTTAATGAATATGTCCATGGTTTTTGAAATTCTATTCCTAATTATTGAATTTCTATATGTTATGCATTATAATTTCTTGGGTTGATTTGTTCATATCTATATTTCAGCATGAACCCTAAGAATTGAGTATTTTTGAGATGAGTAGTATCGTTGAATTCTAAGTTCTTGAGTTCTGAGTATTGAGTTTTCTATATTGTTATTGAGATCCATGAGTTGATTCGTTCATAACTATATTTCAGCATGAACCCTATCTTGAGTTATAAACTTTGAGAATTTTTTAAATGCAATATTTTTGTCTTAACCTAAGTTTTTGAGAAAGTAAAAAAAAGTTTGAGAAAAATTTTAACCAAGATTTTAGCAAGAGTATAAGGGAAGTAACTCAAATGTTTCATTTTTACATGAAGAAAGAGAATGTTATTTTGAGAAAAGTAAAAGAGTTTTTAAAAAGATTGAGTACAGAGTCGTTACCTCTTAAAAATGCCCTTTTGATTGATTATCTCAACCCAAAGAAAGTATTTTTACTTTGAGCAAAGAGAAACATTATTTTTTAAATGACCAATGAGTTCAAAGATATTTCAGAGCAGTTACCTCTTTTAAAAGGATAGTTTGAGCAATATCTCAAACTAGAGAAAGAGTATGTTTTATACATTTGATATATATATATATATGGAGTAGTATTGAGCACCGATATGGGGATGAGTTCAGACAACTCAAAATCCTCATAAACCATGTCTTGCCAACATGGGTACATGATCATACTTTTTAGATGAATCCTTACTGCTTAGTGGATCCACTTAGTTGAGGAGTCCTATATCCCGACACGATATAGGGCAGTTCTAGTAGCGTGGGTGAGACGATGTCGGTTAGAGAATCTCCCAAATATAGTTAAAAGTATATTGTTATTATATCACTTAACATGTTGAGTTCATAGATGAGTAAGTATTTTGTAAATTTTTAATGATTTCACTCATTTATTTCTTTACATTCAGTTGAGTATTTATCTATATCTATTGCAGTCTTTTTATTCAGTTATTTGCTATTCAGCTATATTACATACTCGTACATTCAGTGTACTGTTGTCATTTGACCTGCATCTTTTAATGATGTAGATACAGATTCTTAGGATCATCAACAGACATTTCGTTGAGATCACTTTGCGCTTTAAATAGCTTGGGTGAGATTCCTTGCATTTCGGGGACTTCACATTTATTTTCTAATTAATTGTTTTGAGTAGTCGCGGGTCTTGTCCCAAGACTCGTCTATAAAAAGTAAAGGCTTCATAGATAGACAATTTTGGAGTCTTTCAACTTTCAGATATTTTATTTAAAACTTATGTTTAATACTTAGTATATTCAGTTCAGTTTGAGATTCAATAAACGTTTCTTTCAATTTAATACTAGTCTTCCACTTATAGTCAGACAGAATGATGATTCGCTTTGGGACCAACAATGTTTCTCAAGTGCTGGCCACGTCTAGGGTGTAGACTCAAGTCGTGACATATGCATTGGTACATGAAATGTACTAAATATGAGGAAATATGTATAAACGTAGACATGATATCATAGTATGCTTAAAACACGTAATGCACGATCAAGTAAAACATTTAAAACTTAGAAAACAAAGTCATTAGAAACATGAAATGAGGTCAAGCATAAATGAAAGGACATAATGAAAGCTTTGAGGAAAAATCATAGTTCTTTTTGTGGAATATTAGCTTAAACCGATAATAGACCACGTGAGCTATAATATGAAATTCGATGTAACTCTCACACCGAAAATGGAGAGTCTACTTGTCAAGGTAGAACTCCATATCATATCATTAAAGCTATGTAGATTTACTAGCTAAGTCAGTTAAGACAATCCTATGGGGGCAAGTAGGTTTGGAACTAGAGATTTCTACTAGAGACTATCCTATTTGAGCCTCCACCTCAAAGTTCTCCCGGTGCTAAGTATAATTCCAACGAAATAGATTAATTAAATTATCAAAGCATAACATTAGGAAGGGAAATAATTAAAGTACTAATCCAAATTATAAGGTAGTATAAGAGTAGCTCCTTTTGAAACCATGATTTCTTAAAGTAGTTCATATAGACACTTATCTTCCTAAGCTTCTAAAATCATGATTTCCTTTCAAATTGTGAGAAAATATTTCACAAATCTTTGATACTTAAATTAAAAACATCCTTAAATCATAACTTAATTCTTTCATTAAATATACATAAAATCTTTTATCAATTCATGATCATAGTTCATAGTTCATAGGTGAAAATCAAAATATAAAGCATGCGTCTATATGAAATCAATTATAAATAATGTAATTAGGTTAAATCATGCAGATAGGATAACATCAATTGAATCATAATCAAAAGGACCCATGAAGATTGACATACAACTCTAACTCAATTGAGTGAAATTACATTAGAGATTGGAGTTCTTTTGGGACCCAATGGATGAAAGGGATCCATTAGTGAATTATCGCATACCTTGGCATCAAATCCTTTCAAAGAAAGAGAAATATAAGATCGTGAAGCTTGAGACCATAGCTTTTACCTTGGAGCTTGAGAGAGAATCGAAGGGGATGAACTTGGAGGGAATTTGGGGATTTGAGTGAATGTGATAGAATGAGTTTAATTTGAAGGGTTAATTCGGTTTAAAGATAGTTATAGGGTCAAAACAATATATTTTAGGGGTTAGGTAGGTAAAAAAACCCAAAACACTCTTAATTAAAATTGTTGAAACAGGTCTCTAGTTTGGGACCTACAGACCCTATTGGTCAACTGTAGAATCAAGTATTGGAACCCAATATTTAACCCACTTTCCACAAAACCTTTTTAACATACTGTCGATCTTTCTACCGTCCATAAACCCCATCCGTAGTTCTCAACTTTGAGTCCAAAATTTCACTAAATCTGAATCAACTCTACGGTCAGTTCCTACGATCCGTAGACCATCTTACAAGTCGTACTAAACAATCATAGACCCAACTTTAGAAACATGAATTTTCTCAAAACTCAACTCAACTTCTACGAGTGCCATCTACGACCCTTAGAGCCTTCTACGAACCATAGATGCGTCTCGTAGAACTGAGGCAATAGTCAAAAAATGAAATCTTTCCTTTCCAATTTGAATATCCAATTTCTGAGGTGTTACATCAATCTTCAGTTTCGATCCTCAAAGAAGTCCTTAGCTTTTAGATTAGCAATATCATCGAGGCCATCAAAAATATTATCTTTCAATTTCAAATTTGCCTCAACATACTCATCATATTTCTGAAAAGGCCTTACATGAACATCATTTTTAAGAGTCGCATCTATAGGGGCAGAAAAGACACGACCTTTATTTTCTTTCCTTTTATAGGAATTTTGATACAACCTGATATAATGCTCAGGTGCCCCCGACATTCATTTTTTCAATGACCTTTCAGGCCACAACAATGGCAATGCATTTGCCTCTTCAAGGATTATATTGAGAACCCATATTGTTCTCCCTTTTGTTATGAACACCACCTCGACAATTATTATATCATATTTTACCCTTGTCACACCCGCACACATTATCATGTCTCTGATTATTTTGTCTTATTTTAAATTGGTTGTGTGCTTTTACCATATTTACTTCTAGTAATAGAGTAGTTCTAGTGGGACGGGATTCGTGATTCTTATTAGAAAAAAATATTATGTTCCTGTCACGACCCAGATCGTCGTGATTGGCACTCACACTAACCCTCCGGTGGGAGAACCATTACTACTGTCACGACCCGAGAGCACCCCCTAGTCGTAACCGGCGTATTCGACCTCAAAGAGGTCAAATACAAGCCTCATGGATCATTCATTGCATACGATTCAAAAAAAATAGAGGAGAATTTAAAACTTTCTTCACACACGAAGATACTTTCATTAAATAGCAAGCAGAAGACTTTCTAGACTTTATCCAAGATGTCTCAAAACCATCTACTACTTGAATACAACATTGGGACTAAGCCCACTCAAAACTATAAGAAAACTACAAG
The DNA here is from genome assembly GCF_019186545.1 of Solanum stenotomum. Taxonomy (NCBI): domain Eukaryota; kingdom Viridiplantae; phylum Streptophyta; class Magnoliopsida; order Solanales; family Solanaceae; genus Solanum; species Solanum stenotomum. The sequence goes on from NC_064285.1 coordinate 12,171,293, forward strand.
ACATAGAGGAACATGTTGGTTATTGTCCTCGAATCTATGAGGACTCACCAAGTCTTCATCTTCAAACGTTTTAGAAACCTATCCATCAACCATGGAATATCAACATCTCCAAATCCCTACACTTTAGTCAAAAGGGAAAGAAAGGGGTTAGCACAATTAAGTACTAAGTATGGAAACCATGCAAAAACATGCTAAAAAGGACATTTGGTTGCAAGTTATGCCTTATGCCATTTTAGTAAAACTTCACGAACATTGACAAATTATAGAACATAACCAACATATAAGACATTAACCACATTATAGACATACTCAAAATTTTCACCACGTAACTCATTTCATTATCCAAGGACCTTTATCTAAAGTTACCCTAAGACACACTTGAGTGAGACATGAAATGGCCGCCCATACAACCTCTTCATACACACCTAAGTGTTCCTCAAGGCTACTATAGACAAGAACCATCATGCTTCCAGGTAACATACTAAGTAACTCACTTCATTAACATAAGTTATTCATTCAACAAATCATTTAGATAATAAGTCAACATTCTTCTCTAAAGTCGTTTAGGACACATTCATGCATTTAGGGGACTTCACACTTTAGTCATATAGACTTAGAGAACTCACTTTAGCACCTTCAAAGGCTACTCGTGCCATGTGTAGATAGCATCCCATACTACTACCTACACGGTGTAGAACCTATCAAGTAACTAGAGTTCACATTAAGGGCATCAAGTTCTGCATTTAAAGATCCAGGTGTCAAGAATGCTCATAACACCAATTTCCAAGAGATTCAATAACAAGGCTCGCCCAATATATACATCATGTCGTCACACCAAGCACAAACAAGNCTTCAAAGGCTACTCGTGCCATGTGTAGATAGCATCCCATACTACTACCTACACGGTGTAGAACATATCAAGTAACTAGAGTTCACATTAAGGGCATCAAGTTCTGCATTTAAAGATCCATGTGTCAAGAATGCTCATAACACCAATTTCCAAGAGATTCAATAACAAGGCTCGCCCAATATATACATCATGTCGTCACACCAAGCACAAACAAGTATCAAGAAAGGCCGACGCCCTGTATCAAGAAGGGTCAAAGCCCAATAATCAAGAGACCCAAGAACCATATTAAAAATGGCTTTCTAATTCGTACTTAAAATAGACAACTTCCATTCATAAGACGGACTAAAAATCCAGAGTCAAGATGGCAAATGATCTGAATCAAGAGGCATGCCAAGAGTGACAAAGTCACAGCCACAAGAAGGACAAGGTCCCAACAAGAGTGCCAAGTGATCAAACAGTCTGTACAAGTAGGCAAGTTACATGAGCGTCTTTAACGTCTTAAAGGATACCAACATGACAATGCAAAGTGACAAGAGGTAGCCAAGGTACCAAGATCAACTTTCAAATATTCCCGCAGTTAAAAGAGTGCAAATACAAGTTTATACACAACCTCAGTGCTTTAGCAAAGAAACAGTCCAACACAACTTTGCGAGTTCAGACCGTAGACCAACCAACGTTTTAAGGTCCTCAACTTGTTCACAAGTATATACAACCTTAAAAATACAATTACATAACTTCTTTAACTTCTATTAGCTCAGTAATGTTGACGTACAATAGGATCATCATCACAAGTAAGCCTAGCATGTACAAATACAACTATGCTCCCAAAACAATGAATCTGTCCAGCTTGGTACCTCAAGTCGCAACCTAGATTTGAAAAGAAAAACAACAAAACTAAACTTTATAACCTTCATGAAAGATATAAGTACATCTCTAAAGGTTGCAAACAAACAAGAATCACCGCAAAATATATTTTGTACAAAAAGATATATTCAAAACACTACAACTGATCATACAGGATTTCAATCTTTGAAATCTGGGCAGAACTTGCCCTATGTTGTGTCCCATATTTCGTATCCATAACAATTAAATTAGCGTTTTACATAAACATAAAAGTTGTAGGTATATGAGTTAGCTTTCCAAATCATATTTATTCATTGTAAACAAAGTTCTAGAGAATAAGATATGCGTAAATTACCTAACACCACCCAGCTCAGAAACAGATTTCGTCACTTACATATGAAAGGAATGCCATAGCCTATCGATTTATATTCAACATAGCTTTTCATTTATCAAGAAGAGCACCTAAGTCTACCAAGTCAAGAGATGACATTCAACAATATAAGGGACTTAACATTCCATCATCTTCATTCATAAGTGTTAAGAGAGAACATACTTTTAATCACAATACAATAATACTTTATTCAAGATCACCTTGGGATTACAGGAACACATTTATATTCACAACATGATTACCTTTACTTCATTATATTCTCATTCAAATCATTTACATCACATTCACATAAATGATATCATGTCAACACTTCAAATCCTCATATAATGCCTTCAAGGCCATAATCATAATACATTCAATAAGTAGACACCTCCGTCATAAGTGGATCACACATCAATCTATCACAATTCTATATCAATTCTACATTAATAATGAAGTTAGGTCAACTTACCCTTTTCCAAATCCACAATCACCATTCCTCAATTCTTCGATAATTCTCAATAGATAAACATAGATAATAATAGAAATCAACTACTCAACTCAACCTAAGCATATTTCCATCATCATTCAATCATAAACATTCAATCCACTTCATAAGCCAAATTAGGAAACTTGGAAAGACATGGGTTCATGGACTTTTCTTTCTTAAAATCATTAATAAACATCAATAATAATATAAATCATCATTAAAAATCATTTAATGCAAGAACCCATGCTAGAACCGAAATTAGGACTTTATTGAGTTTTTGAAGAACTTTCAAAACACTTTGATTTGGCTCCTTGAATGGAAGAGGAATCAAGGATAAAGGATCCCCATACCTTAATCATCATGAATCCCACGAAAATTGAAGAAGAAACACCATGAAATCCTCAACCCTAGCTCCCACTTCTTCTTCTTTGAGTTAGAGAGAAATATAGAGAGAGGAAGACTTTGGAATTTATATTTTTGAAGAATGAATTACAAAAAAAATACCTTTTTAAATGTTTTAATACTTTATATTGTATATTATAAATAATATAAAATATACCCACTTCTTAATTTAACTAAAAAATAATATTTACGAAAACGCCCCTTGCCCACATGGACTTACCAAATAACCAAGGGAGCTTCTAAGGGCAGTGATGCCTTTCGCCTTTCTTGAACCCTCTCTTGAACTTATACTTGGTCAAATTTTTTGGAAAATTTCATAACTTCAATTTATGCTAAAACTTTTAAGATTCATACGTTAGGCTCTAGTTTCACCTATCAATTTTTAGGGTCGCTACAACTACAACCTAGACTAAACAACTTAACCAAAAACTAGGCATTTAAAGATACGAAAACAAGTTTAAATGCTAAGGAAAAGATAGGGAGTTCCCATAAACTCCAACAAAAGTCTAACAACCAAACTAACATTGAGAAAATAACGCCTAGAACCTGAAAGTCATTGTACCAAAACTCTACTAACGACAAGTTTAAGAACAAGGGGTACAACCCCGAAGCTAAATAAAACACCTTAAACAAATAGTCTAAGTCCAAAAAGGGTGGACTTAAACAAGAAAGATCCATGACAGCCTGAAAGAATTGCTCACCCTTGAATCCAGTCACGCTTAATAGTCACCTAGCTGAGGTAATGACTTAGTCTGCGTTAATGACTCTAGTATTGAGATACCTCCTATTCAGTTTGATTCAGTAGTAAGACAGTTTCCAGAAGTATTTCCAGATGATCTACCCGGAGTCCCTCCTGAGAGAGGTAGACTTCAGTATAGACCTTCTTCCAAATACTCATCCTATATCTATTCCGCCATATAGAATGGCACCAACATAGTTAAAGGAGTTGAAGGAGTAATTGAAAGTAAGGGAATGTGATATTCCAAAGACAATATTCAGGACCCGTTATGGTCATTATGAGTTTTTGGTCATGTACTTTGGTTTGACTAATGCACCAGTAGCATTCATGTACCTTATGAATAGAGTCTTCAAACCTTATTTAGATATGTTTGTTATCGTCTTCATTGATGACATACTAATTGTTGATACTCAATTTTGACCCTCCCTTCTTCTAATTTATTGTTTTCAAGCTTCTAATTTAATAACGTATAAAATAATCCTTTTTCACAACTATTTTTACTACTACGACTATATATCTTCTAAAATTATTAGTTTTATTATCAAAATTACTAATATTACTTTTACACCTCTTTTCTTAAATAATCAATCGTTGTCATCTTATTTCTAGTTTCCTATTTATTAAATTAATTATAAGTCAATATTTTTGTATACATATTTTATATTAGCGATATTTTACTATGTAAATTTTTAGTTTGTCATTATATCATAATATATATTGTATTAGTTATCAAGTTAGAAGCCAAAATATGATCTAAAAGAAGAAGGAAAAGGCTCATAATTCAAGCCAACATCTCAGCCCATCTTGTTACACTAAAATCCATCTAAAAATAGACCGAAATCGGCTCAAACCCTCTAAAACCAAACCAAAATGTTGCAACCCATTTAGTCCAAAAACCCAGCCCAAATCTACTCCAAATTTTCAACCCAATATTATACATTATGCTTTGCAGCCCTAAAATTCAGTTTTGTCGATCCAAGCACGTGGCTCACCCTACCCTTTTGTTTTCTTTCCCCCTTTCCTTTTCTGCAGAAAATTCCAGTGACTTTCAGCGCAGGACGAAGATCACCAGTTCCTTTATGGTGTAATATTCATCGTTTCTACTAAAAAATCAAATGCTTTTTCTTTTCTTTCATTTATATCTTTTTCTTTAATTTGGTCAAGGGAAGAGGCCAAAAACCTCTGCGATTTCTAAGGGAGAGGTACAGAGGTTTGGTTCAAAATTCAAACAACTATTTTACTTCTTAAAATCCCGCCCAAACCGGGTCAAGAACCCTAGTTCATTGCTATAAATACCAACATTTCTACTCGTAATAGGGAGAATATTTTTCTGACCTTGATAATAGCCTTTGCACTCATTTTTAGCAAGAAGTTTCTCGCCCCCATAGTACTTCAAACCACTGTGTTTTGCTAAGAAAATTGCCTTTGATATTCTCTTTCGAATCTTGCCGGAAATTCCAATCTCAAGCTTGCTCGAGTCCGTCGTTGTTCAAACACAGACCTTTGATCCAGGCAACCCTGTTCACTGCCCTGCAACAGGTAATACTCGCCTTTTTTTTCCCTTCCTTTCTTTGTCACTACAACACCATGTATATTTGAGAATCCTTTTTTTATGTCATGTGTGTTTCTTCTGTTGTTGTTCGTTTTTACTAGTGAAAATCATGTTAAAGAAAAATATTGCATCTTCTTTGAGAAGTGAAGTTGGTTTCCTCTCACGTTTAAGCCGTCATTTACTTAAGAGATGGTTTCATTTCATGATTAAATCTTCAGTTGAAATCAGTTTGTCGTTCCAATTTAGATGATTATTAGGTGTCTTTACATGATAAAATTTGCAACTCATCATATTCTTGTATGGAAGTATGTTTAAAGGAATTGATTTTCATGGTTAGAAATGTTGTGCCAATTAAGGAACAAAAATGTAAGTCATTGTCTGCAACTTTGCTATATGTAAATTTTAGTTTAAGTCTCTGCCTTTTACTCTGTTTTATAGATTCAATTTCTTCTAAATATATTAGTAATGGTTGTGTAAGAATGTCGAATGGTCACAATTTGATCTTATCCTTGTCATAAAAGTAATCTCTCTAATAGTTTGAATTTGTTTGAACTTGAATGCTAATTTTATGCTTAAAAAGATACGAATGGATTCATTTTGTAAATAATTTATCAGAATCAGTTTTATTTTGAGTTAAAAATCACCCGAGGCCTTTAATTTATAAAAGGTTTGATATAGTCGCTGTTTTAATTACAAATAAAAAATGGTTAGCAACTAAGTGCTCTTTTATTAAAAGCCACGACTGCAAGCATTCTCGTGCAACCTATTTTTGCATATAAGTACTAACTTAAGTTTTGTGCTCTTTTGTTAATTATATTGTGTATGTATTTTGTTTTATATTTTAGTTTAAGCAATAGCATTACAACATGTATAAAATCTGGAAAACTTATGGCATAAGTATCTTTTTTTTAATTCAATTCTTTAACGAGTAGTTCATTTGTAGCTTAAATATGAGGGTTTGTGTATTATTTTTATGTTTTTTGTGCTTTAAAGGCGGCATAGTAGTTTGCGTTGAGACTTGTTCCGCATTTGCATGTTGTTTTGTGTTTTGGATGGTATATTCTCTATTTAACTTAATTCTATTTCTAGTTTATCTTTATTTGCATGAACACTTTGGGAGCAAAAATGGAGTCTTGATTTCGGGACTCTACCAATTATCGAGTCTTATAGACTCAACATTATCCTCATACCCGCACATGGAGTTTTCACTACATATTTGACCATTCGAAATTGCAAGTGAAATTAGTGGCCCTGTCTTGGAGTCACTTATGGCTACTTACATTTTTTCATTATTTGTTTACATGTTTTTCTTTACATGTTACACTAGTTTACGTGACTTGAAGATGTTCTTATCTTTGAATTCTCAAATAGGTAACTTAATATAGATGTTTGGGTTTGGGTACCTTTAGCTAGCAATAAACCTATTAGTTACTTTAGCTTTTATTAACTTCACTTGAAAAAATCTTTTTAAACATTTCATTTTGCATCACTTTAAACTCACTATTTTTTTAAGTTTTGTTCAAACTTGGCAATGTCTTATAAAGGAAATATTTTGTTCTAAACCTTTTTTTTTTCTTAAACTTTTTCTAACGGGAGTACCTTGTCAATCAATGAACAAGTGTCTATTTTTAAGTACTTATTTTTAGTCATGGATTTATCTAAATGGATCTAAAGAAATTACTCTTCCTTAAATCTTTTTCACTCTAATACAATTGTAATAAGAGCTTTAAAATAAATAATGTTTTCCAACTTGGCTACTCAATTACTTAATCTTTAGCATTCATTTCTTTTAAAAGTAATTAACCTAAGTTTGGCCGGTTAATAGTTTTAAAACTAATCTTAAAGAATGCCTTACCCCTTCCCTTTAGGATAAATTAGAACTCTTACCTAGAATCACATAAGTTAGTAGACCTTAATTGAAGTCATTTTTAGCATTACATAGTTAATAATTTAGGTCTCCTAATTTGCCTTAAAAATAATTAGGTGGCGACTTCTTAAATTAATTAATTTGGAAATCACCAATATGTTGTACACTAATTTGACCTTGGTTAAAATGGGGTATAACACTAATCTATTCAATGAATGAAGAAGATCATTCTAGTCATCTCAGAATAGTTCTCTAGACTTTAAAAGAGAGAGCATTGTATGCCAAGTTCTCTAAGTGTGAGTTTTGGCTTGAATCTGTGGCATTCGTAGGCCACATTGTGTCTGGAGAGGGAATTAAAGTTGATACTCATGAAATTGAGGTAGTGCAGAATTGGCCTAGACCTACATCTCCAACTAATATTAGGAGTTTCTTGGGTTTGGCTGGCTATTAGAGGAGGTTTGTAGAAGGGTTCTCGTCTATTTCATCCCCTTTGACCAAGTTGACTCAGAATACAGTTACGTTTCAATGGTCTGAAGCTTGTTAGAAAAACTTTCAGGAATTGAAAAAGAGGTTGACTACTGCCCCAATTTTGACCTTACCGTAAGGTAGTCAAGGTTTCATGGTATATTGTGATACATCTAGAGTTGGCTTGGGTTGTGTATTAATGCAGAAATGTCCAAGTTATAGCTTACGCCTCCAGACAGTTGAAAGTTTATGAGAAGAATTACCCAACCCATGATCTAGAGTTGGCTGCCGTAGTTTTTGCTTTGAAAATGTGGCGCCATTATTTTTATGGTGTGCATGTGGATGTGTTCACCGATCACAAGAGTTTTCAATATGTGTGTAGTCAGAAAAAGCTTAATCTCAGATAGATAAGGTGGTTAGAATTGCTCAAGGATTATGAAACGAGTGTTCTTTATCACCTAGGTGAGGCTAATGTTATCCTTGATTCCTTGAGTAGATTGTCTATGGGTAGTACCGCCCATATTGAGCTTGATAAGAAAGAGTTAGCAAAAGATGTGCATAGACTTGCACGACTAGGAGTTGGAATAATGAATTCCACAGAAGGAGGAATAGTTGTGATAAATGGGTTTGAATCATCATTAGTGTCAGAAGTAAGAGAGAAGCAAGACCCAGATCCTTTATTGCTTGAATTAAAGGCAAGTGTTCACAAGCAAAAAATGATGGCTTTTGAACAAGGGGGAGATAATGTTTTGAGGTATCAAGGTCGATTGTGTGATTAGGTATACTTGAAAGTTTCACCATAAAGGGTGTTATGAGGTTTGGTAAGAAGGGGAAGCTTAGTCCTCGGTATGTTGGTCCTTACAGAATTTCCAAGAGGATTAGCAAAGTAGTTTATGAATCGAAGTTATCACAAGAGTTAGCAGCGGTTCATCCGGTATTCCATGTCTCCATGTTGGAGAAGTGCATGTGAGATCCTTCACTTATCATACCAACTGAAGATATTGAAATCAAGGATAACTTGTCTTATGAGGAGATTCATGTTCAGATTCTAGATTGCCAAGTTCGCAAGTTGAGAACAAAAGAGGTAGCATCAGTCAAAGTCCTTTAGAGGAACCAATTTGTTGAAGGAGCTACTTGGGAAGCTGATGAGGATATGAAGAAGAGATATCCACATCTCTTCGAATCCGGGGAAGTTCCAATCAAGGTACTAATCCTTTCTTAGTGGTTATTTATAAATTGGCATGTTGTTTTGCATTTGCATGTGGGTGGTTGAGCTGAATGTTGCATGTTACACCCTTAGCTTAGTAAGAGTAATCTCATTCGAGGACAAATGTTTCCAAAGGGGAGATATTGAAACATCTCACAATTTGAAATAAATAGGAAGAAGCCAATAATTGGAAATAGTCATTTTTTGAAAAAATGAAAATCTGGAAATTTTGTTAAGTTAGGAAAAAATGAGTTTTTGGTCAACTTCAAACAGCCATAACTTCTAATTCAGGATGAGTTAGGAGCACTTCCAGATATGGTAGGAAATCTCTTGGAATGATCTTTCCAACGCCTCCAAGTTTGCGTGATTCCGAGTGTGTATAAGTGAGATACACCCATTGGAAGTTGGGCTGTTCAAATAAGAAAATGTCCAATCCAGATTTTTGAAGGGTATTTCAGTCTTTTCCTTATCCAATTAATTAAATTCGTTTTAGTGAATTAATTAAGGGTCTAAACTGAACTTGGTCAGTTTTACGCTTTTGGAAAAGAGTTAGGGTTTTAGAGAAGAGGAAAGAAAAGGAGAAAAAAGAAGGAGAAGCAAGGAAATCGTCAAGTTCGTCGAGTTTAGCTTGTGGATTATGTCGGGGGGGATCCCTACAAGGTATGTGAGATCACATAGCATTGGATTAGTTCACCCACGCGCCAATCATGATTCAACTTCAGCGAAGTTATTAGATTTGAAAGTAAATCCTTGAGTTCTTGATAAATTTCGTTTGAATTCTTGTGGGTTGTGTTGATTGGAGTTTCTTGAGATTGATTCACGCTTTTAGTTGTGTTTTGAGTAGAATCTGATGTACTTTGATCATATAATTGGTTCTAAGTGTTTGGGAAAAGAATCCATGGAGTTTAGCGGGNCTTACCATCCTCCAAAGCCATAATCAACAACACTCAAGTCCCAACCATTTTACTTACCACAAGAGAATTCATCCATAACTTGCCCATAAGGCCACAACTTTCAATTCATCCATACATCATCAATTCATCATAGATAGATGTAGAAAATCATAAGAGTCACTAATACAATCCAATCCAAACACAATTTCATAAACTTTGAATCATAAGCAAAAGACCCACTTCATAAGCAAATTTAGGAATTTAGGGAAAACATGGGTTCTTCAAGGAATTCCACACGAAATCATCTTAAAAAATATTAATTCATCAATATAATGGCTTAGAAAACGTTTTGCCAATGAACCCATGCTTAGATTAGAATTTGAGATTTTGTTCTTTGAAACCCTTTTGATTAGACTCCTTGAAAGAAAGATTGATCAAGGATCAAGGGTCACCATACCTCTAAGTTGAAAGCCCACGAAAAATTAAAGAAGAAAGAACTCAAAATCTTCAACCCTAGCTCCAACTTCTTCTTCTTCTTCTTCCTCTCTTCTTCACTCAAGAACCCTAACTCTTACTCTTTTAAAATGGAACAAAAAAATGATCCACAATCAGCCTAACACAATAATATAACCTCAAAAGAAAAGGTTTGTGAAATGACCAAAATGCCCTTAAATTTCCGGACGGACTCCTTGCCAACTGCCCAACTTTCAAAGGGCATAACTCACTGATTTCCCACACTTAACCAAATTTCCAGGTTTTGAACTTAGCCAATTTCCAGATTCAGAACTTTTTTTTCCAAAAGTGACTACTTCCAAGTTATGCTTAAACTTTAAAAATTCATACGTTAGGCTCTAGTTTCACCCATCTATTTTTAGGGTCGCTACAATAGGCTTGAAAATAATATGAAAGAAACTGAAGAACTTACCTGCCTCGACTCAACTCAACATAACTGAACCCATTTCAATATAAAGCAATTTAAATCATGTACAATATAAAGAAAAGCTGTTTAAAAACATTGATGCCAACTCTGTATGTATGCAAAGATATATATAACTCTCAGATGTATGTAAAAATACAAATAATCTGATGTATATAACAATACAAAATATTGATGTGGGAGTTTCTCTAACCGACAACCATCACTTAAGAGCTATAGTGATGATACAATACTTTACCTCACGCTGCCAAGGACCATCATATACCTTGCCGGGGGTATAGAACCCATCCTTAAATATTGATATTTTGGTATTTTCTCAAGTTTCGCTATCAAAAATTATTCCTAAACATCATGAGATCCTTCCAATCACAAATCACAATCCTTGAATCCATAATTCAATTCAAGGATCAGTTAAGAGTCAAGTCAAGAGTAGTTAAGATCAAAGTCAAGAAAAGTCAGGAGTCAAGTTAAGAGAAGTTCATAAAGTTTTTCAAAAGTCTTTTACAAACGTTTTAACTCTGTTTTAAAATTTAAGTTCAGTAAAGAGTCAAGTTGAAGTCCATTTTTTCAAAAGTATATGGGGACTATGTACTCCTAAAAGAGTTTAAAATGTTTTCACATTTAAATAAGAACAGAAACTGGATTTTCAAAAGAGCCTTTGAGCTAGTTTTTCAGTAAAGAGTCTTTGAGATAGTTTTTCAGTAAAGAGCCTTTGGGCTAATTTTCAGTTAAAGAGTAAATGCTTTCACAATAAAGCAAGAGGGGAAACTTTGATTTCCAAGATAGCCTTTGAGCTAAGTTTTTAAGCAATTATCTCAAATCACAGAAAGAAGTATGTTTTTAAACATAAAGAGCTAGTATCATATTTTGGGAGTAGTATTGAGCACCGATATGGGGACTAGCTTGAGTTCAGATAACTCACGTCTCTATAAACCATGTAGCCATCATAGGTAGAAAAGGGTCATACTTTTTAGATGAACCATTTAATGCTTTTAGCATATACTAGTGGATCCACTTAGTGAGTTAGGTTCTATACCCCCGGCAAGGTATATGATGGTCCCTGGCAGCGTGAGGTAAAGTATTGTATTATCACTATAGCTCTTAAGTGATGGTTGTCGGTTAGAGAAACTCCTACATCAATATTTTGTATTTTTATATACATCAGATTATTTGTATTTTTACATACATCTCAGAGTTATATATATCTTTGCATACATACATAGTTGGCATCATGTATTTAAACAACTTTTCTTTATATTGCACATGATTTAAATTGCTTTATATTGAAATGAGTTCAGTTATGTTGAGTTGAGTCGAGCCAGGTAAGTTCTTCAGTTTCTTTCATATTATTTTCAAGCCTATGTTGTGTTTAGCATTCTAACTCGCATACTCGTACATTCCATGTACTGATGCTAGTTGGCCTACATCATCTTATGATGTAGACGCAGGTAACTAAGATCAGCATCCAGTGCACCATTGATCCAGTGAGCAGTTCATAGTCTGTTGGTGAGCCTCTTTGCATTCCAGAGGATCCCTTTTATTGCTTTCAGTTTTATTAGCTAGTTCTTTAGGATGTAGTGGGCCTGTCCCGACATCCCTTTCAGTTGTTTAGAGGCTTCATATATAGACAGTTAGACAGTTAGTAGTTCAGTTGTCTTTACATTTTCATTTCATATGTTAAAGACTTGAGTTTGCCTTAATGGCCAGTTGAATGTTCCTTTATAACATTCCAGTTTCTTCATAAATGTATATGTGATGAGTTAAGTCTTTCGCTGAGTAAGTAAGTCAGGCCAAGGGTTTGCTTGGAACCAGAAATGGTCTTCGAGTGTCAGTCTCGCCCAAGGTGTAGGCTCGGGGCGTGACAGAACGTGGCAATCGATCCCAGTTAGTGTGTAGGAACACAGCACCCGATCCATTCAACAAGCCACAGTCACAATCATAATCACAATCACAATATACATTCTCATAATCATACCATCAATTCATGATTTATGGCATTCAATTATTCAATTATCCTAATTCACGATTAGTGTGATCGATAATACAACATTCGCATACATATATGCATTATAATGAAGCAAGTACAAACATATATCACACAACATGAAATCACAACCATCATCTACCTCGAATCCAAGCTTGAATCCCCTAAGGCACTTGAATCTTCCCTTTTCGGATTCTTCCCGTTTGTTCGTGGTCTAAAAACATACAATTAACGCAAGGATCAATAAACGAGGCCTAATTACCCGGATTATAATCAACATTATCAACCCTAGGCCAAAACCTTGATCCCCAAACCCATATTAGGGCTTTTCCCACCATCCAAACAGTTCCAAAACCCTTCCCCAACAATAATCACCCAAGAAACCATGTTCTACGGATCGAAAAATGGATTCGAGGAGTGAAAACCTTACCTTTAGCCTCAAGAATGGTGAAAAATCGTCAAGAACACACATTGGTCGTTCCTTAGCTCTCAAGGTCGAAAAGTGTAGAATAAAACATTTTTGGGGTTTATTTCCGACTTAAGTCGTGTCTGTCTCGCCACAGTGATACTCACCCCGCTACAGCGGCCCCGCTTTGGCGGGAAAATCCCACCTTAGCGGCTTGCACAGAACCAGTGAGAAAATTTAATAATTCCAATACCCTCATTTCACAACACACATTTAACCAATGACACTCAGAAACTACCCGTTTATGCTAAGATCAGTTTCAGGAGTTCTACTCACTCGAATTCAATTCTGGAAAGTCGTACGGGTTCCTTAACGTCTTAGTTATCTACTCATGTGATGAAATTCATAATTAGATCACCCAATTGTTACCAGATTTCTCTAGACCTTACTGACTCCGATTCTATCCAACTCTGGACTAGGTTGGGAAATTTCAAGTTGCTACGAAAAAGTTTTTCGGTCCAAAAATTTTCCCCGTTGGATTTTCTATAACAACGGAATCAGGCCGTTACAGTTCCTCAACCACCAAAAGACATCAAATCAATTTAGAGTATTTCTGAAAATCATTTTCATGGTATTACTTTTGTAATTTCACATTTGAGGCATGAAAAATAGTTAATGTCTTTTCCAACATGTCATCTTCTTTTATAGTTTCCCACATAATTTCAATTGAGAAGTGATTCTAAACACAACAAAATTATACTTAATTACGATTTTAAAATCTTGAAACCGTAAGTGCAACCACTCATAATGAGCCCTTGACAATACTGTTACCTTAAGGTGGTCATACCTTCCTTTCAAACCTATCCACAATCCAAGTGGATTTTTCATTGTCAAGTATTCAACCTTCATACTTCCATCAAGATGATAATTGATGACGGAGGAAAATCATAGACTTCACTTTATCTTGACTTGATGTTTTATTTTTTCGATTATAGTATCACCAAGAACCTTAGCGGTAATTAGGTGAATTTCAACATCAAGTACTCATGATAAATAGTTTTTTTTTAAAAAATGTCAAGTGCCACAAATTCAAGCTTTGACAAATTCAATATGATGAAAACTAAAATAATTGAGTTAATATCACGATGTTGATTTCTTTATAATAAATGGTAAATTAATGTTTCAAATAATAAAGTATAATATGAATATGCAATATATTATATGCATGAACAAGCAAAACTATGTAAACTCATGAAGTATTGAAACGGTAAATTTAATATACTTTCTAATTGTTCTACAATATTTATTATTAATTTCAATAGATATTAACACAAAAGTTCCGTAAGAATTTCAAGTCATATTTAATGAAATACTATTGTTCTTTATGTCACACAAATATTAATCATAAATACGAGTATTCTAACTAGCATGCTATCATATTGCATAATTTAGAGTTACAAGTTAGTGGCATATAGATAGCATAATAATTTAAACATGAAACATTTCAATTGCCTTGCCCAATAAAGCATCATAACAATTCTTAAAGCAAGTCATGCATACGGTAATCAAATTGCGGATCAAAACTTACAAAAGTCTTATTAGAGATGTTATAAACACATAAATATGTACCTAAATCAAAAAGAGAATTAATTAACTTTTTAGATAAAAGATAATACCGACTTAAGCAGATCTCAATTGATTAGATACTCGAGCTAATAACGTGTTGTAAAATAAATTGAAAATACAAAAATACTAAACAAAAAAGTACACAATTCAATGAATTCATAATAGTAATTAGGTAATTTTTCACAAGGTGAAGAATACCACAAATCATGCATTTAAAATCTTTAATCAAATATGTTAGTACGAAAATACATTAAATAGTAAAAGCATTTCACTCCGGTTCTGCTCTCCGCCGTCGCCGCCGGCAGTCTTCGCTGAGGTTTCGGTTCTCTTCTCTTTTATTTCATATAGAAGAACAAATAAACCAAATCAAACTAAAATTTGAGCTATTATTTATCACCGTTTTTTTTTAGCGGAAACTAAAATTCTTCATGAAACCCTAAATTGAGAAATGAATGGGTTTTTGATTGTCTGGTAGAAATGGAATTTGCAACTAGAATAAGAAAATATCATGCTTAGATTATTCATGTACAGAGAGCTTGTGATTTGATCTGTATGTAATTGTTGTTTGGTAAAGATGGAATTTGCAACTAGAATAAAATTGAGTCCAATTTTTTTTTTACGATGTAGTGTTTGGGCCAGCTTCCGCACAACTCAACTAATTGTACTAGATATGTGTCGCTTCCCACCAGCAACATGTATTAGGTAACTTTATCTACAAGACTTGGATGTTAGAAAGACAGACCTAGTGTTTTTTGGATTTGAAAATCATTTTTCTAAAGAGCAAAATGTTTCTTAAGTTTTGAAGTGTTTTGTTTTAGTAGAAGTAAGTAATTTCTCCTACAATGAAAGGCTTCACAGAGTGCCTGAAAGAGAAGAGGTTTTCTTATTTCTAATGAGCCTATTATAAGAGACGTTGTCATATTATATTTGATTATGCTTTTATTAGTAGAATTCCTTGCGCTGTCTTCCTTATGTTAGTTTTGATTTATAGATTTTTTGTTCTATCAAGTGTTTTTATGAGTTAGCTATATATTACTACGTAGTGTGATTTGATGTTATCGGTTTGTTCCAATTCGTTGAATTCTTTTGAATTTTGAGCTTCAAAGCTTGAATATCCTTAACCAAATTCATGGCGTCGCGACTAGCTTGGGTTGTTCGGTGGTTCAGGTTGTGTATGACAAGTTCAGTCGAGGTCCTGATGCTGTTGCTCCTTTTCTGCTCTTTCGGAGAACAAAAATGTTTTTTTTTGGTAAACCGTGAAGAATTACCATTGACAGCCAAATATTTACACCTATAGAGCACTCTAGGTAGAGGAGCCACCTTCCAGGAAGGGTACCCTTTCCTCTAAAGCCTCAAACAAAGACAAATCTAGTTACAAAATTTCTGAACCAAATATCTACATTTAGTTGCTTTCCTACTATCCTTCAGGTAATCCACTCTTTCCACTATCTCTTTCTTTATCTGTGTGATTGTAATCTCTGTATTTACTATTGTCCCTCTGAATAGTTTACAATTTCTTGCTCTTCAAGTGTGATAGATTCTGGCTCCCCATATCCTCTAAAGCCTCAAACAAAGACAAATCTAGTTACAAAATTTCTGAACCAAATATCTACATTTACTTGCTTTCCTACTATCCTTCAGGTAATCCACTCTTTCCACTATCTCTTTCTTTATCTGTGTGATTGTAATCTCTGTATTTACTATTGTCCATCTGAATAGTTTCCAATTTCTTGCTCTTCAAGTGTGATAGATTCTGGCTCCCCATATAGCTGTAGCTATTTCCTTCTTATATCGCTTCCAGTGTCTTCCTTTTATCCATTTTAGGCATTCTGTCACTTCCGTTTTTTGTATTTTAATACCCGACCAAGTCTCCAGTGCTTCCTTCACTTTTGTTGTCCAAGTACATTCTGCAAATAAATGTACTTGAGTCTCCAGTTTGCTTTCTCCACATAGGCAACACTTGTCATCTTCTATTGGCATTTGCAGTCTGATCATCCTCTCTTTCGTTAGCAGTTTTTACTGATTTGCTTGCCATATAATAAACCTCTGTCTAGGCAGCATGAGTGAGTTCCATATCAAGTCTGCTACAGGTAGTTTCAACTGCCTACCCAGTAATTGGTTGTAACTACAACTCACATTATATGCTCCATTGGTCAATAGACAGTAGGTTCCATTAGTATACCACATTCCCATGGTTAGTTTAATGGAATTAAGCTTCCTCCAATACCAGCTGCTATCCTTAGAGGGTGTATGTTTCCAAAAATCTTGCTCGTCTTTCATATATAGTCCATGCACCCATCTTATCCATAGTGTATCTGCCTTGCTAGCAATCTGCCATATCAACTTACCAACTGATGCAATATTCCATAATTTGCAGCTCTTGATGTTCAGTCCACCATTCTTCTTTGGCACACAAATCTTCTCCCACAATACAAGTGCTACCTTCCTCTTGTTCTCCTTATTTCCCCATAGATAATCCCTTCATTTTCTATCAACCTCTTTCAAAATACTTCGAGGCAAGATGAAAACATTGCTCCAAAAGTTATAGAGCGAGAAGAGTACAGCATTTATGACCTGCAATCTGCCTGCATATGACAATGTTTTTGAATATGCACTAGTAATCCTGTTGGTTATCTTGTCGATCAGTTGATGGCAATCTATCTTTGTCCATTTCTTTGATGATAATGGCAAGCCCAAATATCTGATAGGAAGATCACCTAGTGTAAATCCTGTCAGCTGCAATATTTGTTCTCATAACATCATCCACCCCAGCTACAAATATATTAGACTTGTCCAGATTTGCCACAAGGCCTGTCACCCTACTGAAATGGTTCAACACCTCTATCATCCTTCTTATAGACTTAAGATCCCCTTTGCAAAATAGCATCAAGTCATCCGCAAAAATCCGATGGTTTAGCTTGGTGCTATGACACATTGGGTGAAACTTGAAGTCTGGTAGTTCTCCTACCTTCTGTAGTGCTCTAGATAGATACTCCATGACCAACACAAATAGCAATGGTGACATTGGATCCCCCTGCCTCAATCCTCTCTTCCCTTTAAAATATCCATAATTTTCGCCATTTACCTTGGTGGAAAATTTTGTTGAAGTCACACAGTTCATCACTAGTCTGGTGAAGGTTTCTGGAAAACCATATCCATGAAGTGCCTCCTCAATAAACTCCCAAGATACCATATCATATGCTTTCTGAGAACAAAAATGTTGTTGTACAGGTTCTGGGGTTCAGTAATATATTGAAGAAACTTTCCATTTAGGGTCCATTTTCATTCTTTATTTTGTTTCTTTACTCATTTTCTTTTGTAATATTTTGGTGCAATTTGGCTTCGATTCCAAAAGTTTTAGCATTTTCTATCATGGCCCCTTATGTTTTGGCTTCATAATTAGAGAAATTTTTTTGACTCTTTTCGGGATACCATTGTATTTCTTTAACTGTTTTGGGAGCTTAATTGAACAAAATAAAAAGACATCTACTATCATAATGTTCTCCTCTTTTCTTGTCACTGACAGATCAAGACGCCTCTTTGCACAAATTCTACACTATTGCTAGTAAGGCGGGAAAAAAAATCAAATCAGAAAAAGAAAATCAAGCATGAATCAAGGTACTTCCTCTTCCCCTCATTTTGTCTGATTCTTCCTGGATTACAAACTTGATGCCTTATTGAGATTTATCAACTTTTCTCTAACAGATAAAGGAAAAATTTAACCCTTAATAAGATCATTTAAATTCTTCTTCACAGATAGAGTAAGCGTTGCGGTTGAGGGGGACATAGAAGATAGAATTAGTGTCCTACCAAGAAATGTTATTGATTGTATCCTTGAGCTCTTGCCTGTTAAAGAAGCTGCAAAAACTTGTACATTGTCCAAAAGCTGGAGATACATTTGGAGCGAGCTTCCAAAAATGGTGCTGGATTACGAGTTTTGTGATGAGTTAATAGACGAGTCTGAATCCAAATTCAGAGAAGTAGTAGATGGGATTATGTTACTGCATATGGGCAAGATTGTGAAGTTTGATCTTGACGTTAGAGTAGACGATTTAGCTTCATATACAGCTATTGATAGATGGGTTCTTTATGTCACCAGAAACAGTGTCAAGAAGCTACACCTTAGAATTTCTAATATTGATGATCGTACCTATACACTGCCTCCTTGTGTATTTCACTGTTCAACCCTGACACAGTTGAAACTTGCTAGATGTTCCTTTAAACCACCTGGTTCTTTTCGTGGCTTTCCCAATCTTGTAACCCTTCGGTTGGCATCAGTAACCTTTTCAGAGCATTGTGTTATCAAGGCCCCTCTTCTTGCTAATTTGACCTTGAACTGTTGTGATGGTATGCAATACCTAAACATTGTTTCACCAGTGTTGAAGTCCTTGTATGTTTGTTACCCTCACTCCTATATCGCACTAAATTGCTTCATGAACTGCAAGAATTTGAGAGATTTAGGACTTGTGTTTTCCAAAGTGGTTGATAATCCAAAACATGATCATAGATCAACGTTGGTGAAACTTCTTGGTAGCTTGCCTGCACTTGAGGTACTCCTGTTGGATTCACTTTTCATCGAGGTAACACATTAACTTGTTTTTTCACTTGAATATCTCCTATAGTGATTTCATTCAAGTGAGAGTGTAATCATTGTATTTGCTCCAAAGCTTTTGAGTGCAGACGTAGTTCTATCAAGAGGTCCTCCTTTTATGCTCAATTGCTTGCGGAAGCTGTCCCTCTCTGTCGACTTTGGCAAATTGGGTCATATTTCTTGCGTTCTACAATTAATTAAGTGTTCCCCCAATTTGAGTGAACTTGAGATTACTGTAAGAAATGTTAAATATATCTAGTGGTTCTTTTTTTTGCTCTTCATATATTTGAAGTTGAAGCTAATGGTGTTTGCTTTTACCATTAGGTCAAAGGTATTGATGATAATGTTGAAGCATTTGTGAAATGTCTGAAGACGCCTGGCTGCTTGCAACTACCACTCAACAAGCTAGAGTATGTGAGTTTCTATGGTTTTGCAAGTCCAAACTGTGTAGAGGCTTTTGCTATGCTATTCATTTTTCAGGCACCATCTTTGCTAAGGATTTTCATTGAACAACCGATAGGAACTAAATCCAGTAAAGAATTGAGTGGTTTACCCAGAGCTTCTCCTAAAGCTGAGCTAGTTATAAGTTAAATCGATACATTATCTGATTGTTGTCGATAAGTTTAGCTAATATGTCACAAATGTTGATCCAGTTTTCTTCCATATTTACTGTTGGGAAAGTATGACTGATGGCAGTCCTGATATTCCAATATATCTGAATCTTCATCTTTTGACAGTTGAGCTTGTTTTGGTCTCTATATCTATATACATGAGGCCAACTAGTAAGATTACTTTGTGAATGTTGTTGTTGGGTTTGATATCCTATTAGTTTTTGTGGATAAAAACATAAATATAGTACCATATAAGATTACGTATTATAAATTCTAACAGGAGTTTTCACTTTTCAGAACATAGTAGTAGAATTTTATCAAAATATAACAAGGAGGGTAATTTTATTTTATTTACAAACATGGTAAAAGTTTGTCAATTTAATCCCATAATTTAAGGATACCAATTCCCTTAAAATAATGTTTCCTTGTTGTATATTCCTCTCACATTTTCTCCTGATATTTTTCACACACATTTTTTCTTTGATTTTCATGCTTTCGTCCATGACTTTTCAAATTTTAATTTACAAAAAATTGATCAGTGAATTTATTTTTCATACACAATTGATACAAATTCGTTGGTTAAAGCTGAGAGAAGTATTTTATTTCTTAGTTACTATTTGACCAATCAAAGAATATTTACTTTAATACTAATAATTCGTTCAAGAATGTTTTAAATATTGTGATTTGTTAACTATTGTGATTTATAAAATTTTGTTTATGTAATTTCTAAATATATAAATTTATTATTAAAAAAATAAAAACTTTATGTTTGAGTTCACATGAACATGTGGACAATTATTAGTTTGACTCTTATACTCCAAATCAAGCAAACCAAACGAAGAAAAAGAAAGTAACTTTTAATGCTTAGAACAAATCCAAAAGATTTTTTTATTACAAAAATTAATTTAATGACTTTAAAACTTTAAAATAAAGTTGAATCACTATATATAAGATCACAACATTATTAAATTAAACACATATAATCGCACTTATGTCTTTTGAGTTGAAATTATTAGTGTTTATGAATACTCATCATATATCAAGAGAAAACAACAATTAATAACACCCAACAAGTCAATAGTATTTTGTTTTCATTATCATATGATTACCATTGATCATATCACCATGAATACAGTTGCTTTAAGTCACTTGGAAAAGGGTTGACATAATTTGCAAAATAAAAGCCATTTTCCTTAACCAACCAATAACATATATTACCACGCCCTTCACATTTGTCTGATANAATTAAACACATATAATCGCACTTAAGTCTTTTGAGTTGAAATTATTAGTGTTTATGAATACTCATCATATATCAAGAGAAAACAACAATTAATAACACCCAACAAGTCAATAGTATTTTGTTTTCATTATCATATGATTACCATCGATCATATCACCATGAATACAGTTGCTTTAAGTCACTTGGAAAAGGGTTGACATAATTTGCAAAATAAAAGCCATTTTCCCTAACCAACCAATAACATATATTACCACGACCTTCACATTTGTCTGATAAGCCTTGATCAAAAACATAAAACGTCAACGTCTTGGTAATCCAAACAAATTCACATTGATACCTAGTTGATTCCCAAAGATCTTGACGAAAACGCCAATGAAAGCCCTCAGGATCAGGATTTAGGAAATGAGATCCCAAATCACTATGCCTAGACCAACAACGAAAAAATAAAGGATTTGTTCCAATAGGGAGGTCACTAACAATCCATATTTCATAGTGAGCTAGAGCTGACTTAGTAGAATTATTAGCAACAAGGACAAGATAAATAAAAATGAAAAGCTTAAACTAGTGATCATATAAAAATTCATGTTATTAATTTTTTTTAAAGAATGTAATTTCATGATACTCACAAGATGAAAGGATAAATTATATATTCTTGAGAAAAAGTTTCATTATTTTAGTCAAACTATGTTTTATTACACAATTAATGTCCAAGCTAGCGAAATAACATTTTTAAGCATTAAAGATTTTTTCGCATTTATGTGATTGGAAATAATGACAAGTTTTAATTTTACAAATACTTAAAATTGGATTTGGTCAATTGTCTAACGAGGTGACAAAACTAGTCCATGAAATCATATACAACTCGTTCAAACATGGAATATTGTTTATTGACTTATTTATTATCTCAGCCCAATTCATTTCAAACCATCAAAATTTTGGTTGATATCTAACCCAAGTTGTGTTAGGATCGAAATAAGCAGGTGTAATGAGGAAGTTAGCAAAACAAATCTTGAAAGACCACGAGTAAGAAGACAAACGAGAAACACACCAAAAGAAAAGACACAAAGATTTAACGTGGTTCGGTAAATCGACCTACATCCACAAAGGAGATGAGCAATCCACTATAAATATGAGAGTACAAAATATAGAGAAAAACAACTTCAACCAATTCACTCGGAATACAAGGAGGTACACAAAATTCTCCCCCATAACCGCAACTCTCAAAACTTTAGGACTACATTGTGAATGTTAATTAAGTTAGAAGGAACAAACCTATATTTATAGAGTCCTAAAATATTTTTCTACTAGAAAAGGACTAGCCACTGCAAAACCTTTTCCTAAAAGGAAAACCTATTTATGGTAAGAAAGTCAGCGCAAATTAAACTCAACAAATCTCCCCCTTGACCTGAATTTCTGACAAAATAAATTCGTCCACCTTCTTTACATAATCTTCAACAGTTTGCTTCTCCTCTCCATAATCTCCCCCATCAAATCTACGTCTCGACACAGAGAACCTCTATGAAACAATTTGTCCAACACAAATCTTCATTACTAACATAAAGGTTGCGGCTAAAACTACACCCGCCAAGATGAACACCCATCTCTAACCTGGCTACATCATTGAATCTGCTCTTATACCACTTGTTAGGACCGAAAATAAACAGGTGTAACGCGGAAGCTAGCAAAGCAAACCTCGAAAGACCACGACTCCACGAGTAAGAAGATAAACAAGAAACATACCAAAAGACATAAAGATTTAACGCGGTTCAGTCAATCGATCTACGTCCACAAAAGAGATGAGTAATCCACTATAAATATGAGAGTACAAAATACTGAGAGAAACAACCTCAATCAATTCACTCGGAATACAAGGAGGTACACAAAATTCTCCCCCATAACCGCAACTCTCAAAATCCTAGGACTACATTGTGAATGTTGATTAAGTTAGAAGGAACAAACCTATATTTATAGAGTCCTAAAACCTTTCCTGCAAGAAAAGGACTTGTAAAATACAAAACATTTTCCTAAAAGGAAAACTTATTTATGGTTATAAATCAGAGCAAATAAACCCAACCACTCTTGTTGGGAAAATAAATACAAAGAGAAACAACCTCAACCACTCTTGTTAGAGGACTTGTGTACCGATAACATGATAAAAGAACAAAAGGACAGATACACCAGATATGTTTGTATCTTATCCTGCCAACAACAAAGAAGTATTAGCTAGCACAATTAACAATCATTTCATGTGCAATATGGTCATTGGACATAGGACTCGAGTGGAATTTTATTATTTGTTGAAGTATCACCATTTTTTTTATGTATAATTAATAGTTTTTAACACAATAGTTTTTAATAGTTTAGAAGGTGTATTCAAGAAGGTTGCATATATGACGATGTTGCGAACAATTAAGAAAGTGATACAACTGTTTTTAGACACTTCTTACCATGATAAGATTAATACTCTCCGTCTATGTGACACATTTTAGAATTCTAAATTTAAACACATATAATCGCACTTAAGTCTTTTGAGTTGAAATTATTAGTGTTTGTTAATACTCATCATATATCAAGAGAAAACAACAATTAATAACACCCAACAAGTCAATAGTATTTTGTTTTCATTATCATATGATTACCATCGATCATATCACCATGAATACAGTTGCTTTAAGTCACTTGGAAATGGGTTGACATAATTTGCAAAATAAAAGCCATTTTCCCTAACCAACCAATAACATATATTACCACGACCTTCACATTTGTCTGATAAGCCTTGATCAAAAACATAAAACGTCAAGGTCTTGGTAACCCAAACAAATTCACATTGATACCTAATTGATTCCCCAAAATCTTGACGAAAACGCCAATGAAAGCCCTCAGGATCAGGATTTAGGAAATGAGATCCCAAATCACTATGTCTAGACCAACAACGAAAAAATAAAGGATTTGTTCCAATTGGGAGGTCACTAACAATCCATATTTCATAGTGAGCTAGAGGTGACTTAGTAGAATTAGTACCAACAACTCCACTCAAGGACAAGAAAAATAAAAATGAAAAGACTAAACTAGTGATCATATAAAAATTCATGTTAAAGAATTTTTTTTAAAGAATGTAATTTCATGATACTCACAAGGTGAAAGGATGATTATATATCCTTCATGAGAAAATGTTTCATTTATTTAGTCAAACTATGTTTTATTACACAATTAATGTCCAAGTTAGTGAAATTACATCTTTAGGCATTTAGGATTTTTTTTCACATTTATGTTATTGGAAATAATGGCAAGTTCTAATTATAGTAATACTTAAATTGGATTTGCTCAATTGTCAAACAAGGTGACAAAAATAGTCCATGAAATCATATACAACTCGTTCAAACATGGATTGTTTATTGACTTACGTATTTATTATCTCAGCCCAATTCATTTCAAACCATCAAAATTTTGGTTGATATCTTGCCCAAGTTGATCCATAATGTGAAATCTTGTCTTAATATTTTCAAAAAGTCATTTTTGTTTGATATTTGTTATAAATAAAAAATCAAGAAGAAAAACTTTGTAGAGTGAGGTAGAGAGAGGTGAGAAAACGTATTATTTCTCTTGAGAGATGAAATGCAATGAATGAAAATCCTTGTATTTATAGAGAAAAGCGGATGTAGTTCCAAAGAAACTATCTTTAGCATTCACTATAATACATAAAATACATTAAGAGCACTCACCCTTAGATGTCTATTTGATAGATAATGTGGCTAATTTAATTAAATCTTACTAGAAAAATCTAGTTGAAATAATTCTAGTGAAGAAAAAGATATTCGTTTTAGAAGGGTAAAATTAAATATAGTGTTGAATAAGTAGTTGTAACTATTGAATTCTACAATAGTGAAATATGTAATGTGCATATTGACTGCCTTGTTGAAAGTCCTACTTGAAAATATTCAATGGGATACAATTCTTCCAAGTGTATCACGATCCAATCCATCGTGAGAAACACTCACACTAACTCCCGATGGAAGCCAACTATCTACTAACATGTCATCAACTAAACAACAAAAGGAAGCAGTTTTCAACACTTAAAAATTAGTTTCATAAATAAAAAACA
This sequence comes from Solanum stenotomum, assembly GCF_019186545.1. Taxonomy (NCBI): domain Eukaryota; kingdom Viridiplantae; phylum Streptophyta; class Magnoliopsida; order Solanales; family Solanaceae; genus Solanum; species Solanum stenotomum. Next base: position 12,196,471 of record NC_064285.1, read on the forward strand.
TTATCACCAAACATTGTGAAAGTAACTGCTTAGAAATTAAAAGTCGGGTACAATAACATCTATGTAATCTAGAATGTGGAGATGAAACCCCAAAACAATAAGAGCCTAAGTTCAGAAAATGGACTAGAGAGAAAAGAGGAATCCATAGCATCTTCGAAGATAAGATTCACCCTTAGTTTCAAAAAGTGTTGGAGTTACAATTTAGGTCGTGAAGTAGCCTCCAAAATATGTCTTGTACTCCACAAAGAAAGAGCAAGTACAGTATCAGTACACAAAATTCACAATGTACTGGTAGGATCATTGGTCAGTTCTAGTTATATGAAATATGAACATGTGACCACAACCTAGTAAAATAGATAGCATATGCAACGAACATGATCAACAACATTACAACAAAGACAACTCAATTCACTCATGGAACCCACACACAACAATCACATGTACCAGGCATGGTACACGAGCCAATCGTTAGTAATTTGTACTGGCATAGTACCCAATCCAACCGTATAGATATTCCATACAAGGCGTGGTACCCAATCTAATCGAATATGTACTAGGTGTGATACATGAGCAACTTAATATGTACCAAGCAGGGCACCCAAGCTAACTAAAAGATATCATGTATCAGGCATGATATTTGAGTCAACCTTTAGTAAGTATTAGAAGTGGTACCTAATCCAACCGACAATCACACATTACAATCATGATCACAATGCATAAGTTCACACTTGTACGTACACCCAAACATATTCATTCCGTGAGATTGACACAAGCTAACATTTCACTTTATACTCCTTTCATTCCCTAGCCTTATACATAAAATATTGATGAAGCAGTTAACAAGCACAAATGACATAAACAGGAAACAAACAACCATCACCTATCGTTAATCAAGCCCGAAATTCTCTATTAAACCTCAGATTTCCCCGTGTTATGATACCTAGCTTATTCTTGGTCTACAAACAATCAATATACCATATATATATATATATCAAACTCAAATGACCTAAATACATCTAGATCATATCCTAATCCCAAATCTCAGCCTAATTTCATGATAACTCTACTCAAAACGGGGGTTTGCCACCATTATACCCACTCAAACCCCTCACTAAAGTAATCACTATATATTCTAAGGCTTAAGAATGAAGTTACCAAGCTAGGGGACAAATTTACTTGCCTTTACCGATGATAGCGATGGAAGATAGGTGAAATTTGTCCTAGGTCACCCCTTCTCTCCCCAAAAATGTGGTTGCAAAATAATGAGCAATTTTAGGAATTTTCTGTATTAAATGCAATTAATCCCACTATAGTTGTCCAATCCCTCTATAGCAACGATGCTATATCATGATCTCTCGCTATAGCAGGAATTAAATCCACCACCATAGTTGTCTGTCACCCGCTATAGCGCATTGAACAAGACAGAGACTCAAAACTCCTCCAAAATTAGCCTATTTTGTAATACACCTTCAAACCTTAATATTGCAATCAAACCCCTTCACGTCAAGTTCATTATTGGAAGTTCTATTCACCTGAACTCACTTCCAAAAAGTTCTATGGACTTCTTCTTGTCTTAGCGACAAGAAAAGCAGACCCCACTTAGACGTTCCACCCAATCCTTTCCCCAAATTTCTCTAGACCTTACATCACTCAGATTTTATCCAAGCCTAGCCTACCCTAAAAAATTTAACTCATTACTTCAAAAGTTTTATCACTCATTTTCTTTTACTAGCGGTTCGCCCATAACGACGAGGGAGGTCGTTACATTAATTCAAAAACTTTAATCTATGAATCTCAATCTTGTGCACATTTGCCGACTTTAAATCTCCAACTAACTCTATTAACCGGTTAGTCCCCTATCCAATGACCCTTTGGAAATACCTTGATCCTTAGCCCGTGGTTAATTTAGTGCATTGCCCGCGAAACTCTTGATTATCCCTCTTAACTTAATATAACATATAATCCAATACACCCTCAAGCAACTCGAACCATCCAAGGATTCCTAAAATATAATCTACAGTGTTTAACATGAAATTCCCAATCTAACAAAAGGACCATCCTACATCTAACACATAAATCTGGCCACTCATTGGCCAACATATGATGATACCAAATAAAGAATAAATTGTATTCACTCACAAAACCCACACAGTGAATAATCAAGCATGTACCAGGGATGGTACCCCAACCAACCAATATAGAACTGTATCGGCGTGGTTTCAAGTCAATCAATAATCTGTACCAAATGTGGTATTCGAGCCAATCAATAATATGTACCATAGTTCTATCGGCGTGGTTTCAAGTCAATCAATAATCTGTACCAAATGTGATATTTGAGCCAATCAATAATATGTACCAAATATGGTACCTGAGCCAACCGATAATATGGTGTGATATTCGATTCAATTGATAAGGTGTACCAAACATGGTATCTTTGCCAACCGACAATCACAAATATCACACAACCACACTGAATACAACTACCCTTCCAAGATACAAGCAGTTAAGACAGATTCATGGCATGGGATTTAACAACAAATAATGTATCATTTCACATTAATCCTTCAACTCTTGAATATGTACTGTACAAGTATTACTAATGGAAAAGTTGACATGAACACATAATGTAAGATTGGAAAATAGTTCAACCATTACCTACATTAAACGACCCTCCACAAATAGTTGTTCCAGCTCAAAATCATGTCATCCACATGTTACCATCATAGGATATCACCCAACAACTATCATAACGCCAACATTACTAATCAAGTACCTTACCATCCTAAACAACAATAATCAACACATTTAACTATCTTGACTCCGTGTTTGAAGGCCTATGGATGAAATACCATCATAAGTTCAACATTACTAACCACGTACCTTACCACCCTAAACAATAATAATAAATATAGTTAACCATCCTGATGTCGTGCCGAAAGCCTATGCATGAAATATCACATCACTCTACTATGTACGGTACTGATAGGGGCAATTACCATGTTATTAACTGATCGAAACTTTAATACAATCTTTTTATGTATTCAAAGTCATATTTAACTACCTAGTTAAGCCTAGCCTACTTGGACGCCAGATGACTGTTGGCAAAATTTGAACATGAACTTTTGTTTTTGTTGGGGCAAATCCCGACAGAAGCAGGCCTGAAATCCAAGGGTTTTGATCTTTTTGCGTTGGAATCCCTCCTCTCCAATGTTCCTAAGCTTGGAGCAGCCTATGAGGTTTTTTTGGAGTAATCCCCATCTATTTTACCGCTAAAGATGAGAAGTCAATTTATAAAATTCATGTTTTCTGGGTTCTAGTCACGTCAACCCCGCTATAGTAGTTAGGTAGCCGCTACAGTGGTGTCTCTGTAGCAGGAAAATTTCTACTGAGATGGGATAAAACCCAAGTTTCCTTACTAGTAATATATATATAAGGGATTCGGTTCCTCTCCATTTCTCTTCTCTCCATTTTCCCCAAGTTCTAGCTTGGATTGAAGACACATGTCATAGTTTAAAATTAATGGTTGAGATCTAATTGATTAAAGTAAAGTCCTAATCATAGTTATTTACTTCCATATATTTCCTTCTTAAATATTTTTGCAATCCATTATATTTTTCCTAAATATATTTAAAAAAATTCTTTACTACCTTGCATACATATATAAAACTTTTACTAAATATTTTAATTTTTAAATTTTTTTATAATAAAGTTAAAACGTTTTTATTATTCTAATAGAGTATTAAGAGCTACAATGTCTATAGAGCAATATGGACTCCATTTAGGGAGTAAGAAAGAATTTAAAGTTGAGTGACAAAATTTATTTTACTCTTAAAATTAGAAAAAAAGTTAGGTCACAATTTTTAATTTTTTATTTGGCAAATATTATTTGAGAAATGACAAAGTTAGGGAAAAAAAGTAAAAATCAGCATAAAATTACTCAAGTAATTAAGAAAAGAAAATCTTTTAAATATATTTAGGAAAAAAATAATGTAAATCTAGGATTATTGGATTGCAAAAATATTTAAAAAGCAAATATATGGAAGTAAATAACTATGGTTAGGACTTTACTTTAATCAATTAAATCTCAACCATTAATTCTAAATCATGACATATGTCTCCAATCCAAGCTAGAACTTGGGGAAAATTGAGAGAAGATAAATGGAGAGGAGCCGAATCCCCCTCTTAGCTAACCAGAGGGAGGAGTCTTAGCAACAGTAGCCATGATGCATAGTGAAGGAGGTACGTAAAAGCAACTCTGCCACATCACAAATGATATCATTTAATATAATAGAGAGACGATACTGAAGTATGTACATTAAGTTGAAAAATGAAGGAGTTGTCCACCTGGAAGCAAATGCGGAGCTAGGTGGGAGTTCGTGGGTCCGAACGAACCCACTAGCTTTTCCGTAGATCCTATATTTTGATTAGAATATAATATATATATATATATTTACTTGTAAATTTCCAATAAACTTGATTGATAGCTCAGTGGTAAGGAAGGACATGGGAAATGTTCTTCACACTAGTACTGTTGTGGATTCAAATCTCATTACCAACAAAAAATCTCTTTTTAGAACCCTAAACTCCTAATTTTGACTTCGCCTCTGCGAGAAAGAAATTGATTGTTGTCTGCCTCTTACGAGGATCCCATGAACAAAGAGACGGTAGCAGCCAGCAAGTAACAGAAAAAGATGTAATGACAAGCTATCAGATATCCCATTCCCTTTTAGAAGGTGTATTCAGAAAGGTTGCATATATGACAATGTTGCGAACAATTAAGAAAGTGATACAAATGTTTTTCACTTCTTACCATGATTAGGCTAATACTTTCTCCGTTTATGTGATACATTTCGGATTTCGAAATTTAAATAAATAAAATTTTACCATATATTTTTTAAATATTCTGATTGTTAATTATTATAACTTATAGTTTTTTACAAACAAATAAATTTCGTTTCAAAAAATTGAAGATTTCATGCGCAAATTCTTGGCCAAACTTAAAGTGTTTGACTCTCGAAAAATAAAATATATCACATAAATTGAAACGGAATAACATTCTTTACTGACAGATGGAACTAACATTTTCACTAGCAGATGGAACTAGCAAGGTGAGAGAGATCTACACCAGCAACCTGCCAAATAAAACGAAAGAGACTCCTCTCTAGTAATGATCTCTCCAGTTTCTCCAAGTGCTATCTTGTATAGTTGACATGTGTCATTTAATTCTTTAATGGACCAGATTAATTTTCTTGACCAAATATCATTAACCATGGTTATTAGTAATTATCTCTCCTCTCTCCTCTCTCCTCTCTCATCTCTTTCTTTCTCACTTAATTTGCAACAAACATTTTCTCAATTAGCAAAGAATTTGCTTTGTTAATAACAAATCACTTTTCCTTTCCATTATTTTCACACCGTGATAAAAGAGACAAAATTCAAAGGATGAACTTGGGTTATAAAATTTAAAAAATCCAACCCATGAGACTAATAACCATGGTTAATGGTATTTGGTCAAGAAAATTAATCTGGTCCATTAAAGAATTAAATAGACACATGTCAACTATACAAGATAGCACTGGGAAAAACTGGAGAGATCATCACTGGAGAGGAGCCTCTTCGAAATAAAACCAAGGAAGGTGTGAACCCACATTCAAAAGAAATTACTTTAACAATAAAATGTTAAGTAGGGCCAAAAAGGTAAAATAAGGATGATGTCATTAAATGGCTGTCAAATAAAAAAAGTGATATTTTTTATAAATTGACTAATAAGGAAATAACGACACATACATTGCGACAAAGAAAATAATTAACTATATTTTATTTTTGTAAAGTGATAAGTAATTTGAGATAGTCTTTTTCTTTGGGTAATACGGACAATTAGTATGAGACGTAGTGAGAACAATTTGATAAATGTATCTCTACCTATTTTTACTTGTCTACTATTCTAAGAAAATAAATGTATATTTTTACTTGTCTACTTTGGAAAATCAAAAGACAATTTAATTTCTAATTTTCCTTTATTATTAACTTTGGTTATTTTTTGAATTTATTATATTTAAAAAGTAATATTATGAAATTATGTTATATTTATTACTCCTATTTCTTTAAAATTGTGTCAAATCAATACGAAATAAATAAAAATAATTCAAGAAAATAAATGATGTTAGTATTATCTTTTTTACCAAATGACCAATAGTTTAAGAAAAAATATAACAGAAACCAAGTTTGCTATTTATGATCAATTTTAAGAACTACTTTTTAAGTATCTTAAGGATTAAGGTAGCTGTTTACTTTATAAAATTTTTTTGAAATATTTCTCTGATGAATTCTATCTTTGGTAGGAGTATAATTTTTGTTGTTCCATCTAATATTATTTTCTATGTTAGCGAAGTTTTGAAAAATATTAATAGCTAGATTGGAGAAAAATAGTATTTGAAGGTTGAACATGTGACATTAGTAAAGAATGGTCGTGGAAACTGTTTTGGGGAAATTATCGATTTGAAAGATAGTGTTTGGTGAATATTCAATTTCTACTTATTATCGAGATTACAAAATGATTATCATCGAGAAAACAAAATTGAAATTCATAGTATAAAGATGGAGGACTTGTGTTCCGGTAACATGATAAAAGAAAAAAAGGATAGATACACCAGATATGTTCGTATCTTATCTTGCCAACAATAAAGAAATATTAGTTAGCATAGTTAACAATATTTTCATGTGCAATATGATCATTGGACATAGTACTTAAGGACTCGAGTAGAATTTTACTATTTGTTGAAGCATCACTTTTTTTTTAAACGTGTAATTAATAGTTTTTAACACAATTATAAATCATGAGACTCTAAAACAATATAAAAAGTAATATATTGATATTTTTGTTCTCCAAGCTTTTCATATTTCACTAAGTCTTGCCTTCTCATGCTTTACTAAATAATTCTGGATTGGACCATGAACACTTAAACATCACCGGATCTAATTGTCAGAGCTCTATCACTTTTTTTATTCTTTTAACTCGCTTTATCTTTCTAAATGTTTTTATTTAACTCATTCATGAATATTTTTAACCGTTTATAATCAAAATTAACAAAATAAATCATAACGCGTATTTTTAACCTCATTATAAATTCAACTATATCATTCTTCGATGAACAAAAATTAGAATTAAAATAGTTTTGTAAATATAAGTCATCTTCCTTCTTGAGTTAAAAGAATAAATAATCTAATTAAATTTTGGAATGCTTCATGAAATGCTTTTCCAAAAAAAAATTGGAGCTAATATGGCTAGTAACATATAAATATTGTCAAATCAAGATGGTAAAAAACGATTGAATATTCTACTTTTAACTTTAATATCTCCAATTTTTTTTTTATTATTATTATTATTATTATTTTATTTTATTATTATTATTATTATTATTATTATTAGCATAGTTATACTTGTAACACTTTCTGCGAAATTTAAACCTTTTTGCCTAAAAATGGAAGTCTTGGCTATCAATGACATGTGTTTAAAATTGGAAAAAACTTACCCGCACATGGTGTTTACACCAAGCCAATACGATTTCAATTATTATGTGATTTAATGAAGTAAAATGAACTATAAATTTAAACACATGACATGCATGTATTGATTTGATGTAAACACCCGATGCGGATAAATTTTACCCAAAATTTTCAGGTCTTGCTAGAGAATAACTAATGGAATGTTTTTTAAATTTAAAAGAAAAAAAATAAAATAAAATATATATATAATGTGGCATAGTTCTTTGACTTCTGATATCATATTTTCCCTGTTGTGGGAAAAAATCGGAAATTCATAAGTTTAATTTCAATTAATTACATCACATTTGTTACTAACTTTTCATTTCCATTCTTTATTTCATCATTAAGTACATATTTTAATTTTGAGAAATAATATAGAAGAAGAGAACAATATAAAATACTAACTTTATTCTTTCTTTCAAATGTGTATAACATCATTCTCAAGACCTTTATTTATATGATTACATTGAAAAATATCAAAACTGTCACAAACATAACATTAATCCTTGAGAAGGTAGAAAAGATTATAAGGTTGTGGATGATCAGTAAGGAGGTATGCTGCGTATTACTACTCATAAAGAAGAAAATTATACAGGTTAGTTGGCGAAAAAAGAGGTTATACCAATTAGCTTTGAGTTATCGAGTGACGATTGACCGATGAGACTTCCATCATGTAAATAACTTTGAGTACAAATAAACAAAAGAGTTACATTTATTTTGATTATATAAAGTTAAGTGTTTCACTTAAAGCTAGCTATTTTTCATATATCAATTTTTATGCTAAAAATAGATAATGTTTTTTTCTAACATTATTTTATTACGTAAAATCCTCTAAATTAAAAACTTTGAAACAAATTTGTCCTCTAGGTCCATGAAATAGAGTTATGGGCCATGGTCCATTAAGATGAATTTGGGCTTGGAGTAGTGTTAGGGTTTTAGGTTTTTGAAGCCTACAATATAATATCGCAGCTTCTCACCATCTTCACACTGCTCTCGCATCGTCTCTTCGCTCTCTCTGTAAGTCATTCTTCACTTAATCTTTTTATCCATGAATCTTATGTTGTATTCTGCATCTGCATTTTGATTTTTGTTTTGCGTATTTGTATTTGTACACATCTGAAAAGATGGGTTCTAGGGCTACATGTTATGCAGACATTTCAATGTGGATGCAATCTGTTGAATCTTATTGGTTTTGAATTTTATAACGATGATTTCAAGTGTTATTAATTGGATTGTGAACTTAATATTTGATAAATTTCTTAATACAAAGTTATTGGATTTGACGGAACTCGTATTCGGGCTTCTAGCTCCGCCTGTGGAAACAACCACTTCACTTACGTTAGGTTCAGATCCCTGTAGAGATAGTAAAAGTTTTATGTGATAGCCACTGTCATGTATGTGCTAAGGCTTACCAGCAGGCACACCACGCTTATAAAATGAAGGTTTAAAGTCAAATTGAATTACTCATCGTCTTGTGTTTGGTTGGAATTCTTGTGTTTGGTTGGAATTTTCATTTTGTATAATGATCCTACATTACTAGTCCATGAATCCTAAGCAACTCTTATTCAAGTCCTCTGTTTGCTTAAAGTCATTACTAAGAATGGGTCTTGATGGAGGAGTTCTATTGGTGCCCACATAACTAATCTTTTTAAACTACATCATGCTTTTTTCATGATTGGTTGTTGTTCAGCTTATTTTGCTCCATGTATTTTCAGTTTTTGATTGTATTTTTGATGGCTTATGGCAGGTTTAATTTGTATCTGCTAATTACATTCAAGAAGAGAAAATGTCTGGGTAAGTAATTGTTGTATTACTTCTATGTGTTTTAACAGCATGAACTGATATCAACTGGCATGAAAAAACTATTTTTGTACCTTAGGTGAATGTTTATTGAAAAAGTACCTACCTATCTTGGTCCTCTTAAACTTGGTAATTTCATATTTGTTGGCATGAACAAGTTACATCAGCTCTCTTTTATAATGACTGTTGTGTTTTTTTTTGCTTTGGATGCCATGGGTTGCAGACTATGAGACGATTTAGATTCATACGGCCCTTACCGATCTTGCCTTGTTTTCACATTTTGATAGTCTTGTATTTGCCATTTAATAAAACATCTTTGCTTGATGACATTTAAAGAGATCTCTTGTCACCTCCATGTCATTTTATTTATTCCTTGACTTATTGTAATGCAGTGAAGAGCCTGTTGTTGCTGAGACTCCAGTTCCCGCTCCTGCTCTTGGGGAGCCCATGGATATCATGACAGCATTGCAACTTGTCCTCAGGAAATCACGGGCTCATGGTGGTTTAGCTAAAGGTCTTCATGAGGCTGCTAAGGTTATTGAGAAGCATGCTGCCCAACTTTGCGTATTGGCAGAGGACTGTGACCAACCAGACTATGTGAAATTGGTCAAAGGTCTATGTGGTGATCACAATGTTAGCCTGATCACTGTTCCTAATGCCAAGACACTCGGTGAATGGGCTGGAGTAAGTAACAAGCTATTGATTCTGATAAAGTTAAAACAAAAGCAGTCATTTACCTCTTCTATTTCAAGAATTTATCAGTAGTGAAAGTCTGTTCTGAGTTTTGAAAGTGAATGTTGAATTAATTTCTCTCTTGCTTTCTTATTTTTGCAGTTGTGCAAGATTGATTCTGAAGGCAAAGCAAGGAAAGTTGTCGGATGCGGTTGTGTTGTAGTAAAGGTAAAGACTGAGATGAACCTAGTGAATTTATTCATTTTCATAAAGAAATATTCTTGTGAGTGAATTTGTTCATCAATATTTAAATCTTTTTTAAATTTCTTTTTCAGGATTTTGGAGAGGAAACCGAAGGGCTCCACATTGTTCAGGAATATGTGAAGTCTCACTGAGCGACACTCGTTGAATTAGAGAGGTTTAGCTTGTTTTTGGTTGTGATATGAACATTTTTGATGGTTAAAAACCAGTTTTTTTTAACTTTCAGTTTGTAGTCATTTATGATTCTGGTTATGCATGCCTTCTTAAACTTTATAGGTCTTTTGACCCCTATGAATGAACCAATGAGATTATAATCTGTTCTCCTGACGTTGTATCAAGATACATGGAAACTGAGTTGAAATTGGATTTGATCATGTTGTTGATTACATGCAATTCACTTGTATGATTTGACTAGCTTTGTAGCGATATTTCAGTTGATGTTTCTGTAAGTACTTTCGTTTAACACAATAATGGCGTTATTTTATATTTGTTATAAATGTTAACACATCTCACATGTTCAGAATCGTAACAATATGAGGAAATATGTGTTAAACTGCTTTATGATAGAATATTATGGTAAGTTTGAATTTTGTGTTTCATTAGAGATGAGCTTTAATGATAAGCCTTCTGCGTAGAGCAGCAATCTTCTTACTTCCGGCTGGTGGAACTGGAGAATAAGACTCTTTATTTGCCTTAGTTTGCGAAAGCCCTGGAAATACAAACAAGGTAAGAATAGTGTTTAGTTTTCCAATCTTGTTACAACTTTTTTTTTAAAAAAAATTAGTTGTGATGTCAGAGTACTTGTAACTTTTGATTAGTGATACAGTAGGGTGTGTTACAATAAGCATTTGATGATTGTTTAGGTATGGACTCGATTTTTTGCAAGAGTTAACAAAATTATCTGAGTTTGAGCTTAATAGTCTTTGTTCGTGTTAATTTGATTACTTCTCTGCTACTAAAGTATGCTTCTTTATTTAAATTTGAGAAAAGCATACTATATATAACATTATTACCAAACGTATATATACATGTTTTCATATCATCAATCAATATGAAAACCTAATGTCCAAGAAGCTACATCTCATAAGGAACTGTTTCATAAAAAAATACCTTTACATGTTTCATTTAGAAGATTTTTGAATGTGTATGACTAAACAACATACAAAATAATCACTACAGATCTTCGATATGTTTCTTACTGATATTCATATCTAACACGGGCCATACTACTCCAGAAAGTGAGTTCAATTAAATCTCTTTCATCGAACAATTATACTAGCAGAACAAAACCTTTTGTATAGGCCAAGCTTAACGATCACTATTAGCCCCATAGCGGCAATGAATTTCTTCACCTTGAAGGATCATGTCAACACCACCTGCAGGAAGACCAACCATTTCCATCGTCTTATTCCATATTTCAAAAGAAGTTCTCTCATTATATGCTTCTTTGCTAGGTTCACTAATTCTACAATGGCAACCAATGAAGGCACAAACATTACACTCTTGCGCTTTCAAGTCACCACAATAATCCAAGATATCAGCATCAGTAGCTGCAAAAAGTGCACTTCTTGAACCCTGTTGAGCATCAAACATGAAAATGAACATTTTCTGATAAAGAATGTTCAGAATTCTTGGAAGATCTCTCGTGACATTTGTGCGTACAGCTCCTGGCTCTACGCACAATACATGAATATTAGTATTAATTAGAAATTTTTGAAGTATACTGCTAAACTTCAGTTGAGCCAATTTGCTACTCGAGTATGCCTTTCTACTTGTGAACTTATTCTTCTTGGTTAAGAAATTCATATCTTGAGGATCAACAACGCCAATTACATGCATAAGGGAAATCATATTGATAATCCTGCTCGGAGTGCCTCTTTTCAAAGAAGGCAAAAGCAGAACAGATAGTAATGCAGGGGCAAGATGGTTCACTTGTATATGTGTTTCATATCCATCTTTGGTAAATTTTTGTGGTTGTCCTATAGAATAGATTCCAGCATTATTGATGAGAATATTCAGGGGTTTTGATCTCGAATTCCATTCTTGTGCAAATTTTACAACTGATTCGAGATAAAACAGATCAAGCTCTAAAACCTCGATGCTTAAGGGCCTCGATTCAGTTTCATTTCTTCGCCATTTCTGAATGAGTTGATGAGCAAAACTTGTGTTTCTTACAGCCATAACAAGATGTGCACCTGACTCAGCTAATTGTTTAGCAATTTCAAGTCCAATGCCACTAGTGGCTCCTGTGACAATGCAATTTAGGTCATTGAGAGGAGGCAAAAGCAAAGGGTCTTGTAAATGTTTAGCATGGATTTTCTGAAAAAGTGTCTCATATGTTAAACGACGCCATCCTTGTAGCCATTCTGTCCATTCCAATCCTGTCGATGATGAATTCATAGTATTTCTTTAAAATACGATTAATATTTTTTTTCTATTTGAATCAATCTTTCAATGTCTCAATATTGTGATCTATAATCAAGAAAATTGCTGGAGAAACGAAACAAATGACTCTGTATGAACCAACAAGAAATCTGAATATGAATTTGAGATTGAGAAATAGACCAAAATTAAAATTGCAAGGAAAAATATATGAATGAAATAATAACTTGTTAATTGTTGAGTAATTGTTCAAATAATGATCAATAGAGAGAAGCAATGGACTGACAGAGATTCCGGAACAGATTTTTTTTACTTAATGAGCTAAGCCAATAAAATCACATATATATCCTTTTTAACTAAATTGTCCTTTTCTTTTGGTTAGATGTTAAGTTAATATCTCGCCACTCAATTTTGAATAGTTCACTTAGAAAACACTCAACTTTAAGTTGTTCACTTAGAACATAGGCGAATTCAAGATTTCTAGAAAATGGGTGCACCATTGCTTTAAAGATAAGATCTAAAAATTTATAATAACAATAACTAAGCAAGCAAAAAATAAAAAAAATACATTACCACAAAAAATATCATCAGTTTATAATTGTACTTGGCGAGACTTCATAGTTTGAAAACGATCTATAATAACATCATTACTTAATATGCATACGGAGCATCTTGCAAAATCAAAGACTTTAGGCAACTTTTTTCTCCTTTCATATTACTAGCTCCATCATTACCTTGTCCACAGAGTCTTGATAGGCATAGCGAGTGATTCAAAAGGAAGAGTAAATTACTTTTTGCAATGATCTTGCGGATGTATCACTATTCACTCACATGAACAATACCCAAAAAGCTTTCTATCAACTCTCCATTTTTGTTAACATATCATAAAGCTAGTCATTTGCTCTTTATGTGAAATGCCCTTTGACTCATCAACTAGTATCCCAAAATAATCATCATCCAAGTCTTAGATGATAGCTTTAATTGTTTCTTTAGTACAAGCATTCACAATCTCTTTTTGAATTGTCGAACAAATCATCATATCATTTGGAGCATGTTGTTATCACATTTTCCACATCCAGACGATTAATCCCATGATATTTCAAAAGTTCAAGAAAAAGACCTTTGTAATTGAATCTTCACTCTCATCATGACCACGAAATGGTAATCCGTTTCTTAGGAAAAACCTTACCACATCGATTGAGGCATTTAAACAAATTCGATAATCACTTTTTGTTTTTTTCACTTTGCTTGTGAAGAGTAGATTGAATTGACTGACGTTGATTCGCAAAATCAAGCATCATATTCAAACATTTGTTATGAATACTCTTTACCTCACAAACATGCAATCAAATTATTTTTGAACCATGGTTCCAATTTCTAAAACCATCTTGTGTAAATGATTTTCCCGCATTGCCACGACTTTCAAATTTATTCTTGAAGAGATAACAACACAAACAAAATGTAGCATCATCATTTATGCATTCCAACCAAGCAAAATTTGGAGCATTAAACTACTCAGGATTAAATTGGCGATTCCTAGTCCCAAATGTTGTTTTACGATATACACGAAGTTTTGATTGATAAGGCTCCATCAAAATATAATGTCTCCTCACAACATCTCGAATATTGGAATCATATTCAAATATGAGTTTTCTTTCTTTGGGATCCCGTTTAAGAGATCCAACCCAAAGAATACAATCAACATTTGAAGAAGAAGACGTAATTGTCTCTCTTTGAGCTTCTGGAGCTACATGTGAACTAACAGATGCTCATACAAATTCAAATAACAATTCAATTTAGTCACAAATTTAACTAGCAAATTTAAAATAATAAAAGAGAACCGCATACCTTTCACAATAAAAAAAATAAAGAAATCACACCCTTGCAAGTCGAAATAAAATAGAGGAATCACAATCCTTGTAAATCTAACTAAAATAGATGAAGCACACCCCTTTCACATTTAACAATAAGAAAATCACATATTCATAATAAAAAGAGGACTTATACCTCTTTTGTATTCGGAATCACATATTCATAATAAAGAAGAGGAATCACACCACTTGCACATTAAAAAAGAAGAAGGAAATAACACCCCTTTCACATTAAAAATATAAGGAATCACACCCTTCAAAATTAATAATATAATATAAACACACATTTCTTACAAGTTACATCCGCAAAATATGTAAGTTTGAGATAACCAATTCATTAGTTCTTGATGATTTCTATTATAAGTAATGACAAATTTTTTTTTATGGAAATTCTAAAATTAAAGTCATATATATATATTTTATTTTGTTAGTTTGTTATTAAAAAGAAAAATCATAAAAAAAAAAAGAATTTTACCTTAAACTTTGACAATGATGATTTTTTTAGATTTTTTGTGTGAAAAAGAAAAGGCAAATTTGAAGAGAGAAGAAAAAATATTGTTGGAACTTGAAAAGTGGGTAGGAACGAAACCATTTGAAGTCTTTTGATGTTAGAGCTTTTAGAATTTCATTTTTTTTTGAAAACGTGTTTTTAATTAATAAAAAAAAGATTGAAGCGAATTGTTCCTGGTAGGGGTGTTCGTGGTTCAATTTGGATAGGTTATTGGCTAAATCAAAACTAAACCAATCTAGTCGGTTTTTAAAATTTCTAAAACCAAACCAAATGAAAAAAATAACCGTCGGTTTGGTTCAGTTTTTCTGATTTTTTTGGTTTGAAAGTAATAAATTTTTTGAGGACATGTATCTCAATAAACATTAACACCTAGTATATGAACAATCCACATGAAAGTTATTGTCAGTTCAATTAAGCAATACTAGAGTTATTTTACATGAACAAAGTGATTCAACTAAGAGAAAATGTGACTATCTTATGTGAGGTAGGGTAGGTAAAGACTAAAGTAAATTTTTTTGATGGACTTGGACCTAGGATTGTAATAGTTGGGCTAAAATTTAAGTGTTGAGCGTGAGAAAATGATAAAGTTAAAGACTTAAGTTAATTAAAATTTAACAAAATATTTATATTTTTTTTATGAATAATATATAAATAATTATAAAATTTATATATATCTAATTTATCAGGCCGGTTTGGTTATTTTTTCGGTAATTTTTTAGTAAAACCAAAATCAAATCAAATAGTATCAGTTTTCAAAATTTAAAACCAAACCAAACCAAGTATCAATTTTTCTAATAGGTTTGATTTGGATTGCGGTTCGATTTGGTTGTTTAACCANGGTTCAGTTTTTCTGATTTTTTTGGTTTGAAAGTAATAAATTTTTTGAGGACATGTATCTCAATAAACATTAACACCTAGTATATGAACAATCCACATGAAAGTTATTGTCAGTTCAATTAAGCAATACTAGAGTTATTTTACACGAACAAAGTGATTCAACTAAGAGAAAATGTGACTATCTTATGTGAGGTAGGGTAGGTAAAGACTAAAGTAAATTTTTTTGATGGACTTGGACCTAGGATTGTAAGAGTTGGGCTAAAATTTAAGTGTTGAGCGTGAGAAAATGATAAAGTTAAAGACTTAAGTTAATTAAAATTTAACAAAATATTTATATTTTTTTTATGAATAATATATAAATAATTATAAAATTTATATATATCTAATTTATCAGGCCGGTTTGGTTATTTTTTTGGTAATTTTTTAGTAAAATCAAAATCAAATCAAATAGTATCAGTTTTCAAAATTTAAAACCAAACCAAACCAAATATTGATTTTTCTAATAGGTTTGATTTGGATTGCGGTTCGATTTGGTTGTTTGACCATAACCATAAACAATCCTAGTTCCTGGCTGGGATCAAACTTGGGATCTTAGTGTTGAAATTCGACCCTCAAACCAGTGAACCATCTAGCCACTTTGAGGGTGGGTTCTGCAAGCTTATATTTAATATATTCTTTAATAATTATACAAGTAATATATCGAGTTTAGTCGGATGACCATAGATTTCGGTGATCCAATTTTAATACATTAATTCGCTCCTACTTAGAAAGTCACTCAACTTTGTTTTATAACTCAAAAGTCACTCAACTCTTGAGGTTTCACTTAGAAAGTCACCCAACTATTGATATTTCACTTAGAAAGTTACTCAATCAATTTAAATAATTTTTCATTGTAGTGTTTGCTTTCTTTAATGTCTATCTACTATACTTTTAAGGGTCGTTTGGTACAAAAATTAATAATGCAGAGACTAGTAGTGCATGTATTAGTTAGGGGTGGGCATAAATACCGAAAAACCGAACCGAATCGAAAAAATTCCGTTCTTCGGTGTTTCGGTTCGGTGTCAGTTTTTTTTCGGAACTTCGGTTCTTCGGTTTGGAGTTCGGTGTAAGGGTCCTGAAACTACGGTGCACCGAAGAACCGAAGTTTTATTAAATAAATTTTAAAGTATTTATTATATTACTTAATTTTTAACTTTACTTGGCCCATTTCAATTTTTATATTTAGATGCTAAACTTAAATAGCAAAAATCTTAATAACAAAATAGTAAACCCTAAAGACCTAAAGTCTAAACTAAACAAAACTCAATTTAATTCAAGTTTGAGCAGCAACTTGGTGTTTCTACTTTCTACGTTTTTTATCATTTTATGTTGTTACTTTGAAGTGAGAACAACAAATTGATGTTCTTACCTTTTATTGTTAGACGGTTAGTTGTTACTTTGAAGTTTGAAGTGTGAAGTGAATAACAATTGTTACTTTATCATATTCTCTCTTTATTTTTGTTGACACCGAAAAATTGATTTTAAAACACCGAACTAAACCCAACCGAAATAGAAAAAACGGAACCGAACCGATCTAGTTTGGTGTGAAATATGGTGCACACTTTTCTAAAACCGAATATCGAAGAACCGAACCGAAATTTGATTAAACCGAACCGAAGAACAGAACGCCCACCCCTAGTATTAGTAATGCATTGTTTATTTATATCAAGTGTTTGGTTCATTATTTCCACCTCATCTTGTGTTTAGATTAAAGCTCTATAAAAATTTTTTTTTTTCATTATACCCTTAAATTATTATGTAATTGGGTCAACGTAGATAATTACCGAACAAGATTTTTATTGAATTCTAACTAGCCAGGGGAAGAACAATTTTGTTTTCATGTTGGTTATTTTTTCACTTGAATTATTTGAGGACAAATAATTGTCGTCTTAATAAATCGATCACTCATAAATTATCAATTTGAATTTAAAAAAGATAAACCATCTACTTTTAAAATCGAAAAGACAGTAAATAATAATAAAAATGAATAAATCACCTACATTTACACATAAAAATTGTAAGTTGTAGTTTTAATATATATATATATATATGCAGGGGCGGACCTACAGAGGTTCAAGTGGGTTCATATGAACCCACTTCGTTGAAAAATAACACTGTATATTTATATATATTTGATCAATTTTTAAAATTTTATATGTATATATTAACTTTTGAACCCACTAACACAAGTGAGACCCTTGGCAGAGTGGTGAAAAAGGTTCATTTTTCCCAGCCAGCCCAAGTTCGAATCCCTATTGCCACATTTTAATTTTATTTTTTATATCTTGAACCCACTTCGTAAAAATCCTGGGTCCGCCACTGTATATATGTAATACATTTAATTAAGATCACAAACGTCATGTGATGATATATTTGCCTTTTGAATTAGCAAATGTCAAATAACTCACATTCAAATATTGTATTGATTTGTGTTGGATTTATTTAGTAACAAATAACTTTCTCTAAATAATTTGTAAGCTAATTTATTTAAATAAATTTACTAGTACAAATATAAAACATAAAATCACGAAAATAAATAAAATAATTAAAATGATTGAGGGATATTTTTGTCTTTACATAGACTTATCCCATGATATTAAATCCTATGTATTACTAATACCTCCAAATGAAAGGTTTTATTAATACATCCTATAATATCATGTAGGGCGTATAACTAATCCATGAATTAGTTATACATAGACCTAAATTTCTACTAAATAATATTATAGATAATATATGGACTATTTCTCCTAATACTCCTAACCAAATAACCCCTTAATCTTGTATATCTTCAATTAATTTGACCACGTGTCTTGGAAAACTGACAAGTTTAATTTCAGTTTGTCCTGTTGCAAGATTCTCCATGATTTGTTTAAATGTAGTATAGATGACACTAATCATCCATGAATTATTGGTGCTTGTTGCCACTTGCCAGCTACACACACAAAGAAGGGTACAACTCTCAGTTTGCTTATGTATGCCCTTACATCACCTATTTGTCTATCAAACTCAATTTGGAACATATTGGTGTCTTATGTGATTACTTTTAACATTTTTTAGGTACATAATTTGGAATATCACTCAATATGGACTAAAGCGAGTATGTAAATAATTGAATTCACTTTAATATAAATATTCTTTTTAATTTTACTTCAAATAGTAAGGTGCGGTGCTTTTGCTTCTTCCATCCCCGTCTTTAAATTTTTCACACAGTGTCCGAAGTTCACACTGGAGCTCTGATTAAATTCGGATCGCGCACTGTAGGGTTCATTTGGAGATGGGCTCCTAACAAAATTTTCTCCATATCTAGGGCTCGAACTTGAGACCTTTGATAAAGGGTGAAATAGTCCCACCGCTATATTACAATCCATGTTGATCATTCCGGTCTTTCTTGAATAATAGACAAGCGTGGCCTCCAAGTAGCCAAAATAAAATAATAATATACAAACACAATTTTTTTCCTTTTTCCCCAAGGCTTTCTTGCTGCCTAGTATTTTCATATATAAAAACACAAGCCATACTAAAACATAGGTAACACAACACACATATCAAAATGACAATTCTTACTCATGATGATGAGCCACCACACTTTGTGTTACTTCCTTTTATGGCACAAGGTCATACAATCCCTATAATAGACATAGCTCGTTTATTAGCACAAAGAGGTGTTATTGTCACAATACTTATGACACCTTTAAATGCCATAAGGTTCAATAATGTCATAGCCCGCGCAGTCGATAAAGGACTCAATATTCATATAATTCACCTCGAGTTTCCAAGTTTAGAGGCAGGGTTACCACAAGATTATGAAAATTGTGACATGATTTTATCAATTGACATGATAAAGAAGTTTTTTAATGCTACTCAAATGCTTGAGACACAAGTGGAAGTGTTGTTGCAAGATTTGAAACCAAATTGTCTAATTTCTGATTTGTGTTTTCCTTGGACAACAAATGTTGCTAAGAGGATTGGCATACCTAGGATTGTTTTTCATGGGATGGGAAGTTTTTCGTTGTTGTGTTTGCATAATTTGAGAGATGGGAAGTTGTTGGAGAGTGTTGGTTCTGAGAATGAATACTTTTCAGTGCCTGGAATTCCAGACAAAGTTGAAGTGACAAAAGCTCAACTAAAAGCATTAGTGGATCCAAGCAATCCTGAATGGAGAGAACTTGGAGACCAAATGAAGGAGGGAGAGGCTCAAGCTTATGGAATTGTGGTCAATAGCTTTGAGGAGTTGGAACCTCAATATGTGCAAGGAGTGAAAAAGGCTAAAGGTAATGTTAAAGTCCATGACTATCTTATCTCAAAATTTAAAAGTTGTTACATCATATTATGTCTTAGTAAGCAAGGGCGGATCTAGGAAGGGGCGAGGGTGTTCACCTGAACCTTCTTAGTATATATATAGATTTTGAAACTTTGAACATGAGACTAGAGGCTGACTCAGTGATTAAGGAATTTTTAAAATGTACTTAACGTTCCAAGTTCAATTTCTTGACACTACATTTTTGTCTTTCGTACCCTCTAAATGAAAATTCTAGATCCGCCACTATTAGTACGAATGAAAATATGTTATGCTTTCGAGTGGAAGTGTAATTCTTAAACAATTACCTCTAGAAGCTTGAATTGTTATAGTGCTCATATTTTTTATCAACTTAATTATATTATATCTGAACAGGTAAGAAGGTTTGGACAATTGGTCCTGTTTCCTTATGCAACAAAGAGAAACAAGACAAAGTTGAAAGAGGAAACAAGGCTTCAATTGATGAACACCACTGCCTAAAATGGCTTGATTCTAAGGAACAAGACTCCGTGCTCTACGTTTGTCTTGGGAGTCTATCGCACTTGCCAACATCACAAATGATTGAACTTTCACTTGGTTTAGAGTCATCTAAACGACCCTTCGTATGGGTCATTAGGCACATATCAAATGGATTTAGAAAATGGCTAAATGAAGAGAACTTTGAGGAAAGAGTTGAAAAACAAGGGATTTTAATCAATGGTTGGGCACCACAAGTACTAATACTATCTCATCCTTCGATA
Organism: Solanum stenotomum; assembly: GCF_019186545.1. Classification (NCBI taxonomy): domain Eukaryota; kingdom Viridiplantae; phylum Streptophyta; class Magnoliopsida; order Solanales; family Solanaceae; genus Solanum; species Solanum stenotomum. Next base: position 12,217,429 of record NC_064285.1, read on the forward strand.
GGAGGATTCCTGACACACTGTGGATGGAACTCGATCTTAGAAGGGATATCGGTTGGTGTCCCAATGATCACTTGGCCATTATTTGCTGAACAATTTTGTAATGAGAAGCTCATTGTGAATGTACTCAAGACAGGAGTGAAGGGTGGTATGGAGAATCCAGTGATGTTTTTAGAGGATGAAAAAGTGTGTGCACAATTGAAGAAAGATGATATTAAGATGGTTATTGAAAGAGTAATGGGGGGAGAAGAGGAAGCAAAAATGAGAAGAGAAAGAGCTAAAAAGCTTGGAGAAATGGCAATAAGGGCTGTGGAAGAAGGAGGTTCATCTCACATTAATTTGACAAAACTAATAGAAGATGTCACACAACAAGCAAAAATTGGGGGTTTTAAGTCTAGCTAATGTTTCTTGATTAAGTAGGCAAATGTTGGAAAATCTATGTGAAATCTTATGTTGATTTACGAATATCTGATTAATTATGATTTAGTGGTACAGTTAAATTTGTAAGAGGTCAAGAACATACGACTTTGTTCACACATTAGATCCTGTTACTAGCCATTGAATATTATGATATAAATAAATAAAGGAGAGAATCGTATGAAGCTTTCAACTTCAATATTGATGCCATGAATGTTTGTGTTCGAGGACGTTTGCCTTAGATAATGTCTTTAAAAATGAAGGAAAAAAAATATTTATAGGTTACAAGAATGAGGCACCAACTTATCAAAATAAGGTGCCCACTTGATACTTAAAATACTAGCACCAAATACCAATGAATGTTGGGCACGTGATTAATGGTGCTAGCCTATATTCCTCCGTCATGCTCAGGCTAATTTGTCTGATAATATCCACAATTCTCTACTTGTTCTGAGCTTAGACGATCAATATTCTTCCCCAAACTTAATTTCAAATTAAGATACTTTGGTAATTTTAGAACATATTGTCTCCCATTGAAAGTGAACTCTTTGCTTTGATACAGAGAAAACACAACGCATTGGAATATGTTCGAGCAAAATGCATTTTAATACTATAATGGCGAAATAGTCTGGTGGACCTTTGCACTTGTATGAGTTTGTATTGTAAACTCTTCTACTTAATTATTTATCAACTAGACTCTTAAACTCAATAAAATACAATTTATCAAATCCCTCTGACCATTGACCAGGCTTATGTGGCATTAAGATGGTTGAGTTGGCAAGAGAGTGTGACTACACGCATGTGCAGGCGAGTGAACTTCATATTTAAAAATAAAATATTAAGTTTAAAAAAATTAAAAAATAATATATTGAATTAAAAAAAACTAAAAAATAAAATATTGAATTAAAAAAAACTAAAAAATAAAATAAAAAATTTAAAAAAGAAAAAATAAATTTTAAAAAGTCCTCTTCTTCCTTCAACTCAACCTAATTTCGCCGCATCCCCATTCCTGCCCCCCAATGCCTTTTTCTTTCTTCTCCACACTTATTATCACCTTTAGCAGGACATTGACACCTTCTTGTCGTTAGATTTCAAGTTGTTATCACTGGAGGGAGAAAGCGACGTTGATTTATCGTGGTGCTCGTCGGAGTATTGATTCAAAGTGGAGTAAGAGAGAGGCGGCGCTAATCTTTTTTCATCAGAACGGGAGACGGCGAGGGGGGTTTATTGGTACGACGGAGGGGATGGAGAAGAGAGGCGGTCCCTAGTGGCTCACCGGGGTCGCCGATGGTGTGTCGGCTTAGGGTTACTGATTTTGTATAGGTCTTGCCGGCAAGAAGAGTGGTGGCGGCGGTGATTTTCACCGGTGGATTTTAGATGTTACGCTGTGGAGTCCCAAATTTAAATTTATTATTTTATATTTTATTTAATAAAACTTTGCTTAATAATTTTTAAAAATAAATAATGAAGATAATTATGACATGTTATTAATTTATGTGACATGGATTTGACATGTCATCTATTAAAAAGGCGAGTGATGTACACACATGATAAGAGGGGTTTAAAAATATTCGTTTGATTGAATTTAAGAGTTTAGTTGATAAATGGTTAAGTAGAAGGGTTCACAATACAAACTCATACAAGTATAAGGGTTCACCAGATCATTTTGCCTATAATAATAATAGGCATAATACATAAATTTGACTCTAAACTTGGCTTCAAATTTTAAGTATGACCTCTAACTTTCAAAGTGCACAAGTAGGCACTTCAACTATCCAATTCTTAAACAAAAAAACACGCGAATCCAACCTGGCATAACGCGTGATTGAGACGCAATTCAGGCGCGTCAGGGGTATTTTTCGAGGCCCACAACAGTAAAAAAAAACATAAATGACAATTTTACCCTTAATGAATCCTTTTTAAATATATCTTTATTTTTTTCAAATCAAAATCCCATTTTTCTTCTTCTTCTTCCTAATTCTAGTACTCAAGCTTTTTTTCTCTTTTTGTGCACAATTTCTGGTCGTTTTTTATGTAATGGCTTCTAATTTTTTTTGTCATTGTATTAAAAGAGCTATAATTAAGATTTCTTGGTCTGCAAATAATTCAGGTATAAAAAAAAAATGAATTTACATTCATGGTGACAGCTTCTACCAAAAAAAAACTTTCAAAAAGCAAAAATTAACATAACTAGACTAAATTGAGGAAGAACAACACATAAACATCCAAAAGATAAGAACTTTGACCACAAATCTTCACAATTTTACTTTGATTTGCAAAGAAATTAGGGCTAGGGCTCCGATGTTGAGTGAAAATCAAGCAAATTGGGAAAAGAAAATACGACCCTACCCTTTTGTATTTTAATTTCTTCTTTTTTTTTAATTATAAAATATGTGTAATTTTTTAATTACGTGGCAGCCACTGAGTGTCTCAATAAGCCACGTAGGAGCGTTTGTATATCACACAATTTGGCTGTTGGATTCACGTGTTTTTTTGTTTAAGAATTGGATAGTTAAAGTGCCTACTTGTGCACTATAAAAGTTAGAGGTCATACTTAAAATTTGAAGCCAAATTTAGGGTTTAATTTATGTATTATGCCATAATAATAATATTAATTTGCATGAGGTACTGATGAAAGTAGACATTATTTTTTGGTGTAACTTACGTAATAACTAAGACATGTTTCATCACTTGTTACCCCACTAAGACTTTAATATTTTAACCTGTATCCCATATTTTACAATATTATTCTCTCATTACTTTGCTATTTAGTCTAAAAAAGAAATCCTACACCTATATTGTACATATTGTTCTTTCTGTTGGGTATTTGCCCTGATTTCTTATTATAAATGGATTTTTTTTTCGAAAACAGAAAGTCTTCATATTTGGCTAGTCAAAGTTTAAGACTCTAGAAATAGATGTTTGTCCCTTCTAACATATCAACATTCATAATGTAGTCCTAGAGACTTTGAGAATTTAGTCTAGGAGGAGAATTTGTGAGATAGTTTATCACTTGTATGACCTCTTTATATTTCGAGTGAATTGGGTGGAGTTATTTCTCCTTATATTTTGTACTCTCTTTTATATAGTGAATTGCTCATCTGTTCTTGTGAACGTAGGTCGATTGACCGAATCACGTTAAATTTTTATGTCTTATGATATGTTTCTCATTTATCTTCTTACTCATGATCTTTCGAGATTTGCTTTACTAACTTCCACATAATACCTGTTTATTTCGGTTCGAGCACTTTTTCTCCTTAAAGTCTTGATCATTTTCTTTCATATGTAAAAGTAGTTTGATGGATTCATGTCAAAAATATAATAGAGCCACTTATCTTTTGTTGAGTGATATTTATGATGCTTGACTTTCCATTTCAAAAAAATATATTTGGAATACTTGTAAAATATAGCTTTTCAGAGTTGTTGGATCACCGTCCATCAATGTGACTCATGTACTCACCGTCCACATTTTTCTTTTCTTTTTTCTTTTTTCCAGTCCAATCAAATTAGAGCCATTCCTTTTATTATCTTGATTATAAAAGCAAGTCCGATTCAAACAAAATTTTCTATTTCACTTTTATCGTGATGTCAACTTTTACAAATATAATTTGACCCTACTTAGAGAAAATGTGTTTTTTTTATCTATTATTATTATTATTATTATTATAATTAACAAATTAAATACTCCATGTCTCGATCAAGAATTAGATGGGATTTTATTTATATTAGATTGTTTTTGTCTTTTGGCAACTCAGTTGTTTTAAACTTACAAAACATAAATATATATATATATATACTGTGTGAATTTTTCTTATTCTTTTTATGCTAAACAGTTTGTTAATTAACGTGACTGATAATATTAATTGGGTCAAACAAGACTTCGAAATTTATATAAAAAAGACCTTTTGAGTTTTGAATCATGTGATTTAAATGTCTATATTATATATTATTTTTTTTAACTCATGTGATATAACTGAGATTTTGAAATTTAAAATTTTAAACTTTAATTATATATTCGACCATGCATAAAAGCTTTAAGTTTAAAAAAAATATATTCATATGTTTAAAAATTATATTAAAAAATAGAGTTAGAATCTCAAAAGGTCACTCAACTTTAACAATTTATCTAGTAAAGTCATTAAACTTTATTTTATATCAATAAAATCACTCAATTTTGGTCTTTATATCAATAAAATCATTCAACTAAATTTATTATTAAAAATATATAAGGCTTATAGAACTTATGCTCTTCCAACTGAACTTGAATGAATATTAGTATTAATTATCCAAAGTAATTGGATCATCAAATACAACTAAATCTCCAAAATAATTTTGACCAGCCAAAAACTTTTCCTGCTAGCTGGAGCTCCCAGATGTTGCCTTTTTGACATTCACCGTTATAGATTATGTCATGGAAGTAAGAAATTGAAGTTTTACAGGGCGACATGCACGAATTTTATTCCATGAATCAACTATGCAGAAGTTTATTAGGCAAAAATAAAATGGCTATGGAATTGGATCTTTTGGATGCCATTTTGACCAAAAACAAGTACCAGTTGGATCTGGTCCATGAATTAGTTCAACAATATTTCATGAAATGATCATTGAGTTGTTTAGTTTAATCTCTTAGTACAGAATTTATGTGTGTTCACATTTAGGAGCGAAATCCTAGCTATTGATCCCTTTAATATCATTTGTTATTCAAGTAAATTATACGGTACATACATGTATTTTTCCCACTACTTAGTTAATTGGAATTCAATTAGGGAAGTGATTAACATAATAATATTGAACGATGAATGGAATTCAATTGTTGTCAGGTGACAACAGGGAATATGGACCAAAAAATTTTAAAGCTTGGCTTTTTAATGATAAAATATAGTTAAATGATTTTTTTGATACAAAAGTTTAAGTTGAGTGATTTTATTGATACAAAATAAAGTTCAATGACTTGGTTAGATAAATTATCAAAGTTGAGTGACTTTTTGAGATATTAACTCTAAAAAATACTATAAATCACAATAATTAACCATTTAAAAGAAATTCTTAAAAAAAAAAAAAAAAACTAATCAACTCTAAAATTATAACTTTGTCACATAATTAATTAGGACATAGAAGCTAAGCAAGAGTTTAAGTTACACACTGTTGTTAATAGTATAAAAAAATTACATTCTTAGGTAAATTAAAAGAATATCTACATTTTTTTCTTTTAAACGTGAGATTCTTAATTTTGAAAATAAGATGGATTATCTATTATATTAATAAAATTGACGGATAACTGACTATCACTAAATGTGAGACTAAGATCAGTACATATTGTATGATTCAACATCACCCCATAGTTGCAAGTTAGTGTCTTCTCTCCAACAACTATTTCAATCAATGTTAAGTCAACTATTTCAATCAATGTTAAGTCTAAATACGCTTGTAGTTATGCTACTTATTAATTAAAAGACCGATCAGAAAATAAGAAACGCAATATAACAACTGTAAATAAATATTACTTCCCTTCCCTTTTCGACTTTAGTTGACTTGTAAAACTGTGTTATGTCTTATTCCCGCCTCCGCCAACTATTGGGGATAAAATGACAAGAAGAAAAGCTACTAATTATGCTAATCAACATAAGTTGTGATACACTAGTGGAATTGCTTCACCCTTAATCAGAGATCTCGAATTTGAGTTCTAAATATGGAGAAAATTTTGTTGGAAGAGTCATCCCTGAATGAGCCCTGCAGTGCGCGATTTAGATTTAGTCGGGGGCTTCAATGTGGGCTCCAGACACCGACACTAAATGAGAAATCAAAAAAAAAAAAAAAAAACTAATCAAGCTAAGACTAAAAGGGACAAATTTACATGTGCTTCGTCTCCTTTTTTTGAGATCGAGGCTCCAAAAGACGGCTCTATTTTACTAGAAAGGCACGATATTCTTTAGCAAGCGTGGGGCGTGGGGTGACTAATAATTTCAAATTTCTCTGCTTTGCTATTATAGGTTTTACTTATTGATTTTTATCATCCAATTGAATTACTTGATTCTTGAGTGTTTTCTTAACAACAACATTGCTGACAGTCGACAGAGTATATATAACTTGAACTCAATAAGACTAATGATGTGAAGTTGAAACGGTGGAAATACTATTTTTAAATTGTTATTTTCTTCAACCTTTTTTTTAGGCATAATACTAAACTGTCTCTTAACTTGACCTCGTTTTACATTTATGCCTTCAAACTTTGGGTGTACACAAGTATGTACTTAAACTTGTATAAAGTTGAATAAGTAGACACATGAGTCCTACATGGCATACTACATGTAGAACACCATGTAGGATGTAAATTGTCACATAAAATGTAGCGTAGGAAATGTGTGTCTTCTTGTCCCACTTTATATAAATTTAAGTGTCTACTTGTACACAACAAAAAAAATCAAAGAATATAAATGTAAGTTGGGACCAAATTAAAAAACGTATTTACCTTAGCACACTCTTCATTACCAACCTAAATGGTTGGCTAATATAATAGCAACGGAGCAAGTACTTTTTCCTTTTGGCTTTTAATTTGTACACACACATGTTTTCTAAGGGTTGGCTTGACTTTGACTAAAAGGGGAAGTAAATTCAACATATCAACAAGAAAATAAATTTAGTACTAAGATATTTTTTAATGAAGCTTACATTCATCAACTATAAATTATATATAAATATAAGCTGTAATCCCCCATCTCAGCCTCTTAAATTTGCATTCTAATAAGTACTATAATTATTCCTTCTCTTCAAATATTTCTCCATACAAATTTAATTAAATTTTTGCTTCTTCTTCTTTCAATTAATTAGTTTAGTTTACTTTACTTAATTAATACATTTGATTTGAAGAAACAATTAAGGCTATATATATGGAATTCACTTTGCTTGATACTTGCTTGGATTTGAGTTTGAATTCTACAACATCTCTTGATGAACTACCAATTGTATGTCCAAACTTTTCAATATATCGATCTATGAATTTCTACACTACTATATGCTCTAATTAATATCTTCCTTCACTTTTTTTTCTTTCAGAAACAACAAGAAGTAATTGGATTGGGAGGAGACATGCCATCAAATGATGAGGTTTGTAAATCTTCTTTTTAGTGTGCTCTTTAACATGGCATTAACTGACATTCATGTCCTTTAGCTTTGGGTGTACGAAAGTTGACACTTAAACTATTTAAAAGTTAAGCAAGTAGACACACACGTCTTATATATGTGGCATAACACACGTAGGATGCCACATAGGACATATGCGTCTACTTATTCAACTTTTGGATAGTTTAGGTGCCTACAAGCACACCTGCAGTTGGAAGACATATAATGTCACTCAATGTCAAGTTAAATGACACATTTATGTATTATGTCTTTTTTTATACCATCAAACGTATATAATTAATTAACTAACTAAATCTATTGATCTAAATGTGTGTGTTTAGGCTGCAAGTGATCATTTGGCAAAGGAAGTAAAGAGATTGAGTGGTGAAAACACGAAGCTACGAGAAGTGCTGAGTGTTATGTATGACAACTATAATACTTTGAGAAAACAATACATGAACAATTGTAGTACTAGTGGAACCTCAAGAAAACGAAAAGCTGAAAAAATCACCTCTAGAGTAAATTCGGAACTAAGTGATGAAGACTCTTCGTGCAACAAATCAAGAGTACTAGTACATCATCGCCACATTCAAAGATCTGACCATACAACTCTCGTAAGCTGAATTTGCATTATCACGTTACCTAAAAGATAACTGTCCATGTAATATGTCACTAGTTATCCCGAAAATAAAACAGATATCTCGTTAGGTACAATCAGTTAACTTACACCAATAGCAACAAAAAGATGTAGTATATTAATCAAGTAAAATCCAATTTGAACTTAATTTACACATTCCCTTTAAAGTAATTTTTTTTTGTATATCATGTATATATGCTAATGTATATAAGACATAATGCAGCTAGTGAAGGATGGATATGAGTGGCGTAAATACGGTCAGAAAATAACGAGGGACAACCCGTATCCGAGAGCGTACTTCAAGTGTTCATTTGCTCCTACTTGCCCCGTTAAGAAAAAGGTAAGAACTCTAAATAAAATGTATCAAGTTTAGAGGGGTCTTTAGGTATTCAGATATGTCTTTCCTAATATGTATGTTGATCGCGTAGGTACAATTATATAAACGTTGTGTCTAATTATACTCCAAGAGTATAGTCAAAATAGTTGTTACAAATTTTAACTTATAAGTACACATTTTTGTAGGTGCAAAGAAGTGTTGATGATAAGTCCATTATAGTAGCAACATATGAAGGACAACATAACCATTCAAAAGTAGTACTAGAGGCTGGTGAGGGCTCTAGTACTACTACAATTGGTCATAGTCACAAGCAGCCAGAGTTTAACAAGTTGTTGATAGATCAAATGGTGTCATCCTTAACCAGAGATCCCAAATTTAAAGCTGTCCTTGCTGCTGCCCTTCACGAAAAAACTACCCTTACACATAAATAGAGGGTAGTTACGTTGGCTACACAATTATTCAATATTAAGAAGGGTTGACTCGAGAGAAGACAATGTAACCAACTATTCGTACAATGTTAGAGTGGGTTTAAAGTCTCACATTAGTTGAGGAATGAACTGATGGTCTGCTTATATGGACTTGGACAATCTTTCCCTCATGAGCTAGTTTTTGGGGTTGAGTTAAGCTCACATGTTATATCAGATAAAAGCAGAGAGTATGTGTTTGGAAGGCTAAATTGGACTAGGAGGCTCAAGTGAGAATGGGATATATTAAATTGACTTATTTTCAAAGTGCAGCCAAATTTTGAATTCCCTTTTTGTATGCTATGAAATGCAAGTTCATGATGTGACAACATTTTTCTTAATATACATAGCCTTCATTTCTGCTTTCTTTTAAGTATTAAAATCATCTAGTGTCAATGGTATCCTTCTATTATTACTACTTAATTTGTATGTGAGTGCTTGAAGTTTTAATTCTTGTCCCAAATTGATGGTTTACTATATACTATTTTCAAGTAAAGATGTAAATATATACATGTTTTATATTGATTTTTTTTTATTATTATTATTGATGAAGTGGGGTCTCAGCCACTAAGTTTAGTACTAATACAGAGTAGGCCAGAAACCATACTAGGAAACCTTATTAGTCAACCACCATACAATGACCTCACTAATCCTTTGTTCTTTTTCAACAAACTAATACATTTTACTTCCTGTTTAAAAAAGAATAACTTAGTTCGACTTGACATAAAGTTTAAGAAAATAAAGAAGACATTTCAATATTGTGGTTTTAAATTAAAGTTATATCAAATATACTATCAAAATATCCTTTAATCTTGTGGTCTTAAACATACCACGTGGAGCTGAAATTAAAATGTTACCAAAAAAAAATGTCATTTTTGATAAACAGATTAAAAAAAAATAGATCATTCTTTTTGAAAGCGCAAGACTCCTGTTTTAAAAGCTTGGAAACAATGCTTAAATAAGTCTCAGAGTGCTAAAAAAAGAAGAAGATCGATAACAAGACAAATGGAGTGCCTATTAAATGGACATGAATTAAAGAAAAAATAACAGTAGATATATTTCAAACTGAAAACAAATTTCGAAGTAACAATTACACAATAGTACTAGTGACTTAAACAAACAATTTCAAAATCCAAACTACTTAACATTCTTAGCCGAAACTCATTAAATCCTGCAACATACATATGGTCATTGATAATCCAACGAACACCAATATCGACCCAAAATTACCACGAAATGTCACCGGAGCAGCAGATTTTTCGGAAGAATGCACCGCGGAGACGACGTCTGACCTAGGAGGAGGTGAAATAGAGTGAACAAGAACAGATACCTTCATGCCATTAGAGCATCCACCAATGCCACAAATGAAGTAGTACCTCTTGGACTTGTCAAGTAAAATGAAGTCTTTTCCACTACTCCAATTCCCTAGTGCACCTTCTATTGTGCAATTATTGTATCCTACTTTGTCCACTTGTAACACATTGTGTTGTGCCTTTTGATACCTAAATGCTGCCACCAAATGCATTTGTAAATCATCTCATTAATGATAAAATGAGAAGCTTACTTCTAAATAAGAAAGTATGCCATTTTCTTGGATTGAGACAAATAGAGTAGTTCTATTTCTTTAAATAAAAAAAAGGAAAATGCTCAAATATGTCATCAAACTTTGAGAAAAAGTTTATCTATGTTATCCATTAAAACTTTGGTTCATTTATATCATTTCTGTGTTTGAAAAGGGCTCATTCATGTCATTTGTTAGCTGAAAACAATTTCAATTGTGCAAAAGATAATTTTTACACATAGTCAATTAGTATAATTCGGCCATGTCATAATTAAATCATTTTTAAAGGTAAAAGGCTCAAATATGCCATTGAACTTTCAGAAAAAACTCATCTATGCTATCCGTTAAAAGTTTGGCTAATATATGTCATTTTTTCAGTTAACAAATAATGACATGAATGAACCTTTTCTCAAACGCAAATGGCATAGATGAGTCAAACTTTTAACAAATGACATAAATGTGTCTTTCCTCAAAGTTCGATCGCAAATTTAAGTCTTTTCCCAAAAAAAAAAATACCATTACCTTCTAACTTGGGGAGTATTAAGTAGTGAGACGTTTAAGGAAAGATAAAAAGGTAATTTAGACCAACAAAAATTATAAGCACGCTATTAACTATCTAGGTAAAATTATAAAAGACAGATAATATGAACAGAACGTCGTACAAATGAAGTCACCAACGTAGAAGGTTTGGTTGTTGCTCCAAATGGTGTAGTTGATGCCGGGATTCCAACCTTTGTTAGCTCCGACAATGTGATCAGTGGCGGAGACGGTCGTGGCAACGATGGTGGTGGTGACGATGAGGAAGAATACATGAAGAGCCATGTAATTGACCAGAGCTAAGTCCTGTTTTTAATTTGCTACTACTTATTAACCTTAAAAATTAAGGCTAGATGGCAACCTTTATATAAAGGAATCCAAAGGTAAAAAGTTGGATAAACCATCATTATAGATTGTACATATTTATTAGGTAACAATTATCATTCACTTTTACATACACCTCCTATATAGGGTGTACATTTTTTTTCTTTCTTTTTACGTTAGCCAAAAGTTTTATGGTATAACGGTGGCTAACAAATTTCATAATGGAACATACTATTGTTAGTTAAATTCATTCTTTTATGTCGTTGTTATTTGGTAGGTGAATAAGAAATAAGTTCTTTATATATTAAGTTTTGTATAACTTATATGATATTTGGTAGGTAGATAGGAAATAAGTTATTCATACTAAAATTAATATGGTGTTGGGTTGACAATTTAGAAATGCGCATAACTAAAACATGTATAAGTTATGAGAGAATCTATGTATTAGTTTATGCATGATAGAAAGTGAAATAACTAATACATATATAACTCACACATAAATAACTAATTAATATCTGCATAAAATAATACATAGATTCATCCATAACTGATTTTTATATTACTAATACATGCATAACTCTAACCAACTACCCAATTTGATTGAGCAGACACAATTTTAGAGAAAAAAGTCTAAATAGAGAGGATCCAAGATATTAATATTGAATTAAAAGAAATATGAATATTGTTGCACGCACTAACGATTTATTTGTTTTCAGAAAAGAATTTTATTAGTAGATGCAGAGTATGCATGGTTGAGTCCTACTCATTCACAATATTGGGCATCACTTATTGCAAGTATGTACGTACATTATTATTGTATAAAGTTCATTAACCATATGTAGTATATTACTTTATAAGTATGTACGTGCATCCACTGCTCATGATTGATGATAGCCATGTATACACCGTGAGTTTAAAGCAAAGTCCATTTTAATACTGAAACGGAGTGGAGTAGTAAGTATTCATCCATCCTTAACTTGAGGTTGAATCTAATATTATAGCATGTCGTGAAAGAAGCACACTAGATGGGCCTAAAGCACAATTTAGTGTAGATATCACGACCGTAACCCGAGCAATCATTTCTGTGTGCCAATCGCTAGCGCATCTAGAGCTAGAGAAGCCTAGCCTGATCTGAGAAGTGCTAATTCAGTTCGGTTAGACTTCATCAAAAATGCCACGGCCCCAAAGTAGGACTTTGTGATGCTAATTCGGATTACTTGGGGGACAGATATTAGACATCATTTGGAGAGACAACAACAAAATAAGATGAGAGAATCGAGTATGTAGCAGCACGCCTCATGTGTAAAGAAAACCACGCCTCAATCACCTTGCCTCCTAAAGTAAATGGTCTACTCTACTACTACTCAAAACAATTTTATTTTCATGATGACACTAAAAGTAGCAGACCAAATTAAATCTAATTAATCCTACCACTAGGCACGTAATCTTTATTAGTAACAATCCCTTCTCATTGTACGAGAATTTTGTCACACACATATAATGATGTTTTGTCTACAAATAGACCTGTATCCAAGAATATGGGACAACTACAATTCCAGGATAGGGATGATCTAGTCTTTATAGGATGATTTAACTATTCACTAAAGAGTAAAGCTTATAAGAAAAACGAATTTAGTCCAACAAAACAATTCAATCAGATGTATCAGTTAGTAGATGTAAGAAGCCTATGTGCTAGTTAGATTTGACATGACCAAATTACAATCTCCATACCAAAAGAGTTCGTAGTTAATTGGAACAAAAGACACAACTCACTTCCCAGTACAAAAGTTATTGCAAAAACAGTATGATATCTTACTGTGTATTGGCGTTCCCCGCAGAGCAAACAATCAAAATCCACATTTAAGTATTTCAACTAATGGTTCTTCTCTCTACAACAGGGAAAATACTACACTCATCAATTCCACTAAACTGAAAGCATTTTTGTCCCGTGTACATTATTGGCCTATTTGAACCTATACAGAACAGATCTTCGGATATTATCTAAAACGCTACCTTTTTATCTATCAAAATTTCAAAAGCTTACAGCGACAGCATGACTCTTCCTGTATAGGAGATGATAAGTGTTGCCATTGGTTTCAGGTTTTTTTAGCTGCATTATCATTATAGTGAGATCCTACTATGGCATATCGTTAGATGTTACTGTGCTTCCGTTACACTCAGAATATTGATTAGAGGCAAGTGGTTGCTCCTTGATCACTGTGGAGATCGTGGAAGGTTTCTTGAATTGTACCAAGATCATGGTCATGTTGTCGCATCCTTCTCCACCCGTGGCTGGGGCCAAACATTTATCCATCACTGTCTCACAAACAGTTGAGAGCCTTTTTTCCTGCACACATAGTGACACCATTGATTTTTACAAACTGAAAAGAATGATTCTAACAGCGAACAAAATAATTAAAGACTCACATGTTTTGATTTTAACAGCGAACAAAATAATTAAAGACTCACATGTTTTAACTGTTTCCCGACAAAGTCCACGACTTCTTGGCTTGACATGCAATCCCTAATGCACAAGAAATACAGATATGAAACTCTAGTGTTATGATATAAGTAATAACAAAAAAAGGGGGTGCAAACAGGCCTCGAAAAGGTACTCACATCTAACGTAAACTGAAGACCTAAGTACAAGAAAATAACCATGTGGCAGAGAGTTTCTAACTACATTGAAAAGATGAAAGTTCCACCTTCCCTGGTTGACTCCATCATTTTTCCTCTTTTGGTATGGAAACAACCATTTAACTTCAAAAGGACCAATAAAAACCCATACCAATATTTTTCCTCGTGGATCTTGTCAACCTACTAGCAAACAGTATGCAAATTCAAGTACTCTAAGCCCAGCAATCTAACAACTCTTGACATAAGCTGGTATTCCCCTAGAAATCATCGAATGATGGTTTCAAATACAGTTGACCAAACTGGGAAGATAAAATTAAATGATACAATATTCTTACCATATGCCATCACAAGCTAGAACAAGGAAATCATCATCATTGCAAAGCTCAACCTGGTTTGAGGAAAATTCGAAAAAAAAATGTTAAATACACAAATCATATCCTCAGCTAGAAAGGAACATATAAATTCTCAATTCTGATCAGTTAATAATTTAAGAAAAGCAATAATGCTCCGAAAAAAGACATTTCTTTAGAAACGACCTTTCATGTCACTGTACACACAAAATATACTGTAGAAAATCTTCCTCCACACATTACATATTTATACAGATTCGTAAGCCATTGAATTTACTTACAGTGCAGATATCAGGATTAGCAGTCACTATTTGTTTTTCAGCAGGCAATGATTTGTTCTGTTTCAGCTCCATGTCTCCTGAAATTATCAAATTGATCAGACCGGGAATAACACAAGCGGAAAAAGGAAACTCGCTATAGTATATTTGAGAAAATGCAATATTTTTCAAATACCGATTGCTCTTGACATGTTTAAAGTCCCGTTGACCCGTCCACACCGAACATATCCACCAGCATTTCTAATCCTTTCCTTTTCAGCTTGAAGGTCAGGCTTATGGTCCCTAGACATATCATATGCCTGCATAACATTTTTTGTGCTTAATACAACTGTGCCTACTTAGAAGAAAGACATGCATCATGTACAATGATGCAAAATCACTTTAACATTCCCAGACCACAACATTTTGATGAAAGAAAATTTTCCTCTTGGATACGAACACCAAAGATCTGCAAATTGCTGGGAATTAAATATCTTGGGGCAGAAAAAGAGAATATGGAGTTTCTGCAAAACCTTGAGAAAGAAAGGTTTCATGCAAAAAGTTTTCTTCTGCAAAAGATCCCTCCTCTCCACATCCAAAATTTGCAAGTGAGGTCAAGAATCTGGTATTCAGTCTAAAATTTGTGAGCAGGCAACCAAGGGGTCAGGGGAAGTTCTCACTTTCTTCTTCTCATAAATGAACCTTAAAATACTATCATGGAATGTTATGAGGGTTGAATGATTTCACAAACCTCATCAAAACTCTCCTACTCAAGTGGAAATTGATATATCTTTCCCTTCAAGAAACAAATTGAGGTTTGGTCTCCTAGTTGGCTGGGAAGTTACTCTTTGGTAGATGGGATGGTTATGTAACATTCAGCTCTGAGGGTATTATTATACTGTAGGATAGGGGAATCTCGAGGGGAAATATAGCTTTCAAAGGTCTTCACTCCATCTCCATTTCTCTGTCTAATTTGATAGACAACGTCTCTTGGAACCTGACAGGAGTTTATGCTCCACAAAAAGACTGGCCCGGAATTTGCTATCGCTTGAGTTAGCGTCTGCCAGGGGCTTATTGGAGGGACCTTGGGTTATTGGGGAATTTTAACACTACAAGGTACCGAGTGAAAAAAAAGCACAGTTGTACTTGTAGGCGGGGGATGATTGATTTCTCCATCATCATAAAAGGCTTGATTTGATTGTCTCCTCCTTTATTTGGGGAAAGTTATACTTGGACCAGAAACTTTTCTGGCACAGTGGTTTCAAAGATTGACAGATTTCTTTTCACTACCGAATGGAATGATCACTTCAGCACCATAAAACAATCAGTTCTTCCCTGTGTTTTCTCGGATCATCCCCCACTTTTGCTTCAATGTGTCAGTGGTCAAGAAACTCATCCTATTTTAAGCTAGAAAATATGTGGCTAGAATCAAATGGCTGATGGGGGTTTGGTGAAAGAGTTGTGGGCTTCTTTCAACACTCATGGCAGGCCGAATTTCATCTTTCCCAGGAAATTTGGGATGCTGAAATTCAAGCTCAAGGAGTGGTATCGGACCCCTTTGGTAATTTGGAGAGCAGGAAATCATTCATTCTCAACAAAATTTTGAAGCTTGATCAAGAGGCCGAAGGCTCATTTCAACTCCTATGGATGAGACTTTGATTGAAAGGGCGAACTTACAAACGGAATTGGTGGAAATCATCAAATCAGAACAGATCTCATGGCTATGGTAGAAACAAGGTGATAACGACACTGGTTTTCTCTCATAAATGATAAACGTTCATCGAAGATACAATAAAATAGGTGGCTTGTAAATTGATGGCTTTCTTACAAATGACATGGAGGTCATAACCAGTGAGATACTAGACTTCTATGAAAATCTTAATAAAGAAGGTGCAGATCCGCGACCTCAATGGCTTTATAAAGATGCTCCTTGCATTTCTAGGGAGGAGGATGAATGGCTGCAAAGACCATTCTAGGAAAAGGAGATCCTGGGGTTGTCAAGATCTGTGACAGTGATAAATCCCCGGCACCGGATAGATTTACCAATGAGTTTTTCAAATCGTGTTGGCATACCATTAAAAGTGATTTGCTGAATGCTTTGAACCATTTCCACGGTGCTGAATTTTTTTTAAAGAGTTCAAATGCCTCATACAGTCATACATTACTCTTATTCCCAAGAGGAATGGAGCGACAAATGCTCAAGAACTACGAACCTATCAGCTTGATTAGTTGCTTCTATAATTTTTATCTAAAGCATTTGCAGAAAGACACAAAAGAGTGATCACCAAACTAGTCAACACTTCTCAGATGGCTTTTATCAGTGATAGAAATATTACGGATGCAGTTTTGATTGCCATACAAATGCTTGGACTCGAGACTGAAAACTGGGAAGCCCGGGCATTATTTGTAAATTGGATATTGAAAAAGCTTTTGACCATGTAAATTGGAACTTCTTACAGAATCTATTGAGCCGAATAGGTCTTGGTCCTAAATGGAACAATTGGATCAGGTTCTGTATCTCTTCTGTGAAGTTCATTTTATCTATGACACACCTCGTGGTTTCCTTCTTACACAACGAGGATTAAGATAGGGAGATCCTCTCTCTCCTTTTTTATGATTTACAGGACTACTGAAGTAAACTAGATTTCTGGTTTTCCGGCATATTTAGAGGTTAATATCTCACATATTCTGTATGCTGATGATACATTGCTTTTTTGCGATACCGTGGAGCACCAAATGATGATTCTATGGCTAATTTTTAATGCTTTCGAGGCCATCTCTGATCTTCACATCAATTATTCAAAAAGCTCAATTTTCCCAGTCAATCAGGTTCCTAATAAACACCAGTTGGCTGGCATACTCCAAAGCAACATAAGTTCTCTTCCCACGACTTATTTGAGCCTAACTTTGGGAGAAAAGAAAAAATACATAAGTATCTGGAATGGAGGTCTTGAGAAGATGAGAACAAATTGGCAAATTAAAAGCCACAGTATTTATCCTTGGGGGGTGGGGGGGGGGGGGATTACCTTTATCAATAGTTTCCTTGATGCTCTTCCTACTTGTCCCTCTTTCCAACACGTCCTCCAACTTATGGCAGCAACAACAGCATACCCAGTGTATTCCCACAAGTGGGGTCTAGGGAGGGTAAAATGTATGTAGACCTTACCCCTACCTCGTGGAAATAGAGAGACTTGTCCTCAATGACGGATAAATTGCGAAGAGATTTCTTGTGTAACGGAAACAAGCAAAACAACTCCTTTTGTCTTGTCAAGTGGGATAAAGTTTCCAAGAACAGGAAGAAGGGGGGTCTTGGGATCAAGAACTTCAAATGCCATGATGGAGGTCTTGTTAAAAAAGCATTGGAGATTCAACAAGGAGGAAAACGCCTTATGGAGAAGATTATTCATCGAAAAATTCTCTTTGAGAAATTCTTGGTTCACCAAAGAGCCAAAGGCATGCATGGAACAGGATCCTGGAAACATATTCGCTCTTATGACCATAATTCATGGAAAATTCTGGTTTCTCACTTGGCATTGGTAGAAAAATCAGATTTAGGGATGACACATGGTTGGGCCAACACCTCTCAAAGAACTTTTTCAGGACAGCTACAGCATTTCCTCCCTCCATAATGCTGACTTTCTATCTGAACAGGGCTGGAATTTATTTCCCATAGGGAATTTAAACGATTGGGAAGTGGAAAGAACTTGTGATCTGCTTACATTGCTCATCAACATCTCCCTAGATAGATAATCAGAAACTGGATTCCAATGTATGGAAAGGTCAGAAAGGGGTCTTTTTCTGTGAAATCTTGCTAGTGCCTGTTGACATCTCAAGACTGCATCGAGGCATGGTCCTGGAAGAAAATCTGGCATAACAATGCCCCTCCAGATGGTCTCATGTTTCTCCTGGTTAATTGCAAGGGAAGCCTCCTCACCCAAAACAACCTTCAGAAAAGAGGTTTTCAGATTTGTGGCAGATTAACCCTCTGTGAAAACCAATCTGAAGACGTGAATCACCTCTTCCTTCACTGCAAGACCACTTCTCAACTGTGGTGCTTCTTTTTTACATTCTTGGCATACACTGGACAATGCCAAACTCCACAACTGAGTTTCTCTCATGCTGGAACAAGGCTGGACTCAACAGAAAGTCACCCAAAATTTGGGATACCATACCCCATGCTATTTAGTGGAGTGTACAGACAGAAAGGAACAACAGGATTCATTAAGGCAACAATAGATCCATTCTTAGCCTTAAGCTTAGAACTATTTCTTTGCATTTTTTTGGTGCAAGTTGACCTTAGTACAGGATGTAGATATTTTGTCAGACATGATTGAAGATTGCACAATTTGTAACTTCAGTTTTTGCACTTGCTTGATGCTAATCCTTTATCTAATACTATTTCTTTGTCATTATCATAAAAAAAATCCTGGACCAGAACATTTAACTGCTTCAAAAATAAATGGTACCTGACCCTTCCGAGATAAGACACAGCGAGAATCACCAGCATTTGCTACAAGAAGTTGAACATTCTGAATGATTGCTACACAAGCTGTGCTTCCTGCAGATGGCCCATGGTAATCAGAGTTAGCCCCCTACATTGGAAAAAAAAAAAGCAAAATGTTAAAAAATTGAACTCCAGTATATTGATTCTCTTGAAAATAGTTAGAAAATAAATTTTTAGAATCTCAATATTTATAACTATGAGCAGTCTATTGGAGTATCAGACCACTGCAAAACTAGGAGTTCACAGTACTTTCTGTAACCTCTTAGTGAGTCTTATAGCCTTTATTTTTGGATAAATATATCTTACACCTCTGAGAATAAAAAGACTTGAAAATAATATACCTGAGGATATTCTCAACACTTTTGTTTCTCATTCTTTCTGAATGTTTTCTTTTTCTCTTCTTTCTTTTTTTGCAAATATATCACGTCATTTGTAGGGGGTTGGGATTTGAAACGAGCACAAGCATTTAAAATGATTGGAAATAGATTTCCTTTAATCTAGAGCACTTCAATCCCAATTATGAACCAACATGGTTCAGTACAATGTTCAACAGAAGTCAGACAATGGCAAGAGTAGAATAACCTCCGCTCATGCTGCTAGAATGATAAAGATACTACGACATTTAATGGGAATTGATACTAGATTAACCAAAAGATCAAATAACATTCACCTATGGGGTGGGGGGAGGGGGGGAAAGGTGATTGTCAAATAACTAATTATGAATCATATAGAAGATTCAATTCCTGTCATTGTATAGCATTTTCAGAAAAATCAACAACAAACACAGTGTGATCCCACAAGGAGTACACAAACTTCACCCCTACCTTGTGAGGTAGAGAGTGGATGATTTCGATACACCCTCGGCTCAAAGAAAAAACTTGAAAATAGGTTTAAAAAATACAAGGTGAGAGAAGCTCTGATGCAATTACAAACCAAAAAAAAAAAACAGAGAGAGAAATATTGGTAGCAAAAATAGTAAGATAACCAAAGAAAAATTACAACATTAGTGATGTAATTTTTTTTTTTTTTATGACAAGGGAAACCCGCAGCCGCTACCCTTTTGGTGCGCGCACACATTAGTGATATAATTGATGAATAAGATAATCCTGAAATAATAATGATAATACTAGAAAGGAGAAGAGGGAGCAACTAAGGTACTCCAAGCGGAAAGAGAGAAATTGCTCAACTACTTGCTAACCTTTTACCCTAATCCTTGATCTCCATGCTCTCCTATCTAGGGTCAATCCTCGATGAGTTAAAGATATACCATCTCCTATCTATTCACCTCTCCCCAATTCTTCTTCGATCTACTTCTAACTCTCCTTAGGCCTATCACTATCAACCTCTCGCACCTCTTCACTTCTAGGTCATTTGTGCTCATCTTCACATGACTGAACCATCTTAGTCTTGATCTTATCCACCACAGAGACCATTTTCACCTTGCCCTAAATATCTTCATTTCTAATCTTATCGCTCCTGATATAGCCACACATCCATCAAAGTATCCTTATTCCTGCTACTTTCATCTTTTGAACGTGTGAGTACTTGACTGGCCAACACTTTGCTCCATATAAAAAAAGTTGGTCTAATAACTACTTTGTAGAACTTACTTTCCTCTAAATATTGGAGACACAATCGTACTACATAGATCACCAGATGCGAGCTTCAATTCCTTCTACGTTTCTACGTTGCTCTAATACAATGTGTAACATCATTATCTATCTTCCCGCTTCCTTGGATCCTTAATGCAACACCATCATTACCGAGAAGTGTTCCGAGTTCCCCCCACAATTCTTACTCGGGTCTTGGATCAATAGTACATAACCTTAATCACTCTAATGTAAGCCACAAGTACGCCTCTCGACTCCAAGCATCTCCATATAATGTCCCTTGGGACTTTCTTGTATGCCTTTAGAACATGTTTACAAACTATTTAGGCCCAATAGGTACAATTCTCTTTTCTCTTCCTCCTTTCTACACGGCATCAGAGCCAAGTTAGTGAGTACATTCTCAAAATTCCTTCTCTTCTCTTTTCTATAAAGGAAAAAAACCTTGTTCATGTAAAACAATGTTCAGGAAAACATGGTTTTGATAAAAGAACACTTTGTTTCACTATTCCCTCACGCAAAAAGTATCATTCAGCATTTGGTTGTACCATCTATTTCACTATTCCCTCAGTGCCAACATATCATTCAACATTTGGTTGTACCATCTCCCCTCGAAAATATTTCAACCCAAAGTCTATCATGTGCTTCTGAAGCCCCTTTCACTTGTAGATAGTTAATTCAACTTTTTGGAAGTTGACATTTAGCCATGAAATTTGTGTTGTGTGTTTAAACTTCAAGTGCAAGATTATATTGTTGAAATAATGATCTGAAAGTGTATTTCAAGTGAAAGTTATCTAATATTCAACTTCCATTCATAACATAATTTTTACAAACTTTTTTTAAGCAAAGTTCCTATCAAAACACAACTTGAACTTGTGATGCCCCTGACGAAGGGCGGGTCAAGCAGGACTATTAGGCTTCTAGGCTAGCAAGCTTCTAAAGTTGAGGTACACATGACACCTTAAGCGAATCTCACAATAGAATGAGAGAAGAAAGTGAAGAGCTTTATAAGACATATTTCTAGTTCACATGGTACGTGTACTTTTGAGGCTCGATGTGGCGTTGCCTGCAAGACAATTTTGTGCGAACCTAAGCCTAAAACAGCCATTACGTGTTATGGACTTGGTTCATGAAAAATCTGGTATCAAAGCTTGTACTCCCTCAGTACAATGGTGGCAAACCTCAGCATCCTCGCTGAGTTCCTAAGAAGGGTATATGTGATGCCCCTAACAAAGGTGGGTCGATGAGGCCAGGTCAAGTAGGACTGACAGGTTTTTAGGCTAGCAAGCTTTTGAAATGAGGTGCCATGTTCTACGTTAGAATAAGGGAGGGGGCCAGTGAAGACATGACTCAAGTTCACATGGTACGCATACTTTTGGGGTTCGATGCAGCGTAGCCTGACGGTCCATCTGTGCTGGCAATGTCTCAAAGCGAACAATACATGTCATGGACTTGGATTGTGACATATATAGTATTCAAAGCATGTCCTTTGTCACTACGATAGTGTGGGCAAACCTTAAGAAGTATGTTGAGTCCCTAAAGGAAGTATATGTGATGCCCCCGACAAAGGATTGGTTGATAAGGGTAGAACTGGCAAGCTTCAAAAGATGAGGTGCATATGACATCTTCCCAGATCAAAATGAGGGAGGAAAGTGAAGTGTTTTATAAGGCATAGCTCAAGTTCACATGATACACACTCTTTTGGGGCTCGATATGGCGTAGCCCAAAAGACAAATTCATCTTGGCCTAGGCCCAATGTGGACAGTATGTGGTATGAACTTGAGTCATGACAGAACTTTTAAAACTTTTTTTCAACTTCACACAGTCTTCATCAAGTTCAACTCAATTTTTTGTCCAAACATATAATTTAGCGTAAAAATGTTGTCGTTACACTATTTCAATGGACAATATTTTTAGGATTGATATATATTTATCCCCTCCCCCCAGCTTGTACTAAAATAGCTTTGAAACTTCATTTTCACAAATTCCCTACTACACAAAAATTGTTCAAACGGGTAAATGTGTATTCCTCAGCATTAAGGACATGTTGTACACCATCAAAAAGTGTTAGATACAGAAAAAACAAAGAGAAAAGAAGATATTGGGATCTTGATAAATCTACAAAATGATCTAGATCCTCTAAACCTACTTCTTTACACCAAAAATAGAAAGATCCTATACAATTCCATTTAACTTTATGAATGGAATTGTTTCTATAAAACATCTCCCGTTTCTTTCTCTCCAAACTGTCCAATGCATTGTGGAATAATTCTCCACCACTTCATTTGGTTTTTGCTACCTCCTCTTTTCATCCAGCAGCTAAGCAATCTGTAGTATGCTCAGAGGCATAGCCTAACTTGTCTCTGCTGATATTGAGGATAAGGACCAAAGTTGTGTTGTGAATGTGCAGTGTAAAAACAGATGGCTATTGGTTTTATCTGTCTCTTTGCACAAGAAACACCTGAAAACTATGATGGCCCCTTTATTCTTCAAAACTTCTTGTGTCAGGCATGCTCTTCATACCATCTTATCTTCCTCCACCATAGCTCTGCTCTCTACTCACCATAAACTATCTTCTTGAACTCCAATAGGAAAAAAACCAGAATTGCTCCATTCTCCTCCTCACTACTGACCGTCAGATCTCTCATCAGGAAACAACAATTTTACAACATACATCTTCATCTTCTTCCTCCATCACTGAAGAAAAGCTTCACCAGCCGGCCCTCCATTTTCTTCTCCTTTATTTTTTGAGAAAGGTAACAGTATTATAAATCTTCAGCACAAAGACTACTGGAAGCCATATTTAAAAGTTCAAAACAAGCAAAGTATACATCCTTCATTTCAAGGATCCAATAATATCTAACAGGGAAACTACATCTCATAAGAGTTCTTCTTTACTTCAAAAATGAAAAGTAAAAAAGGCAGTTCATCTTAAATTTCTGGATAGAGTTATTTCTTCCTTCAAAACATCTCAAGTTCCTATCGTCCACCAGATACTTGAAGCAATTGCATTCCACCATGTCTTCTGCCCCACAGTCCCTCCCATGTTGTTCCAGAATTTTAATAGTTCTCCAGTAGCCATTGGCATGACGCATTTGATCTCTTTCATGCTTTAAAAAAATTGCTGTAACTGTCTGTTACCTCAAAATGTAGGAATACATGGTAAATACTTTCTGAATCCTTCCTACATAGATAACATTTTGAGCACAACTGTGCTCTCCTCTCCTCAGGTGACCATGTGTCAGGCTTGCTTCCTTCGCTACAAGCCTTTTCTTCTCTTATCCATCAACTTAAACACTATATTTCCCATCAAAAGATCCACCTAGAACCACCGCCAGAGTACTCCACAACATCCATGGCCAGACCACGATAATCATGAGAGGAAACCGGCGATTCACAAATATTAGATGCAGATAAAGAAAAGAAAAGCCTTGCAACTAAATCTTCAACGTCATGACCAGTTATGCCCTTTTAGATGATTCCATACAATCACATTCATAATAGAACATGATGACTGACTTAGGGGGTGTTTGGATTGGCTTTTTTTAAGTAGCCTATAAGCTAAAAGCTAAAACCCATAAGTTGGTCTTACCCAACTCTTGGCTTTTAGCTTATTTTTGTACTTTTTTTATCTAAAGGTAGGTGCTTCAAATCTCTTTTTGTCTTTCCCAAACACCTCCAAAAAAAACTTAAAAGCCAAAAGCTACTTAAAATAAGCCAATCCAAACACCTCTTAGACATGCAATGGCATGGCAACCTGGAGTAAGATGCAGGAAATTACAAATTACTCAAAAGATGAAAAGTTCTTCCAAAATTTTGACGTCAGTCTTCAATTTATTTTTAACGAATAGGACCCTAAAATTCATTAATAGAAGAAAGAATGTGTGTATAGCAACAAACAAGTGTAATGCCCCTTGTACTTGTAGCTATAGGTCGACACAAAAAATAAAGGTCGGGACAGATACCTCTTCTGAAGACCCACCATCTGTTTCCCCCTTGGATTCACCATATTTGGGAGGTGATATCAAACCCTCTATCATGTCCTTAGCTTGGTCCTTTTCTGCCATCAAAGCGGCTAATTCTCTCTGACCTGTTTGGCCACACATCATCTCATCCATTCTGAATGGAGAAATATACATAAGGTCAGACTCATAAACATAGAGACAAGAAGCTCATAACACTGAAAAAAACTATGATAATACCGTGGAAAACCCCTTTTCCAGTAAAAGCCACAACAAATTTCCACATTAACACTCTCATATTGAAAAATTATGGTAGAAAAGTTCAAGATCAACAGCTAGTTGTTTAACGACAACAACCCACACAGTATGATCCCACATTGTGGTGTCTGGGGAGGGTGGGGTGTAAGCAGACTGCCCTGCCTTTTTAGGGTAGAGAGGTTGTTCCCGACAAACCCCCGGCTCAAGAAAAACGTGGAAAAGAAAATGTTTTGACAAGTGCAAAAGTAAAACAGCTAGTTGTTAACATGCAATATCTGGAGGACTCAAAGGGACACTAATGCTAGAAACCTTATTAGCCATGAAAATGCTCAATTTTGGTCAAGGAGACAATTTAATCATCATCATTAATCGGAAGAAATCTCATAGAAGTACAAAAATATAAGCCCATCCCAACATGCCTCATACTTTCTTAGATCAAAAAGCTTAGTTACTTGAATATGCAATTGTCCTTGCTCAGAATCTCTGGCTGATGAGAACACGAAAATCACACGAGAATGACACCTTCCTGCTTCCTTGTGTAGACTAGGTCAATGAATACATTGCGGCACAAGATGAAAATTGAAATTAAATTTGAAAAGACTAGGACTGAGGCGACCTGAGAAAAGCATGCCGAATAGAAGTGTGTATATCCCCAGCTGAGTATGCTTCATGATTAAGAACCTCTTGGTGAAGAAACTTGGCACAAAATTTAGAAACTTCATCGCCTACAAAATGGAAGACCTTATTAAGTGTTAATATGGGGTCTAAGCAAAATGTGACTACAGCAAGCTACTTAATAAAGTAAACAATGGAATGGAACTGGAAACTGTTCCCTCAACATGGTTGCAATTATGAGGAGATGAAATGTTTTTGAAATCCAGCAGTATTGTTTGAAGGAAGTAATCATACATTGCAAGTGATCCCCCTACTTTCTAGGCTAGAAGGCCAGGTGATAAATATCCAGGAAGTGGACAAGTAAAGCTGGCGCAGACAAGGATGGTAAATCTCAACGAAAGCAGGCTATGCAAACTCATATGGTCCTAATGAAGAACTTGATAACTGGTCATGGAAGTTGATATGGAAGACTAAGCTCCCAACAAAGATCATATGCTTCAGCTGGACAGCCCTTCATGAAGCCTGCCTCACTCAAGATGACCTTAAGAAAAGAAAATTTCAGATTGCCAATAGATGTTACATGAGCCAACAGAACCTTGAATCAAACAACCATTTATCTGTACATTATACAGTCACTGCTGACTTATGGAATATGTTTTTGTCTATATTTGGTATTAATTAGGTAAAGACACATAGAACCAAAGAGGCATTTGACTGCAGTTGCAATTGGAGAGTTGATAAGGCCATCAAGCATTCAAGCCAAACTTTTTTTTGGTACCTGCTAGTATCTTTTCCTGTGTATGGTCATAGAGGAACAACAGATGTTTTGAAGGTTTATCAACTCCAAATCACTCCCTTAGGGATAGATGTTTTTTGTATCTGTTAGTTGGCATCTTTCACCGATAGATTCCCCTGAGAACTTTTTGAGCTTTGTTAGCTCCCTAGTACTAGTTTAGTCTTTTTGTAATTGAGCTAATGATGTTTTGCCATCTTCCTAACTTTTTTACTATTCTGCATCCTCTTGATGCCGGCAGTAAAATTTCTTATTACTTCATCAAATAAAGAAAGTGAGGAGACGCAGAATTTCCTGATCTCATTGCCTCAAAATTAATCTAAAATTTTGTGTCATAAATTTGAGCTGTTTCTCAACTGGATGCAAGGAAAGAACCAAGAATTATTGAGAATAACCTGACAGGGATCCTGTTCAAGAAAATGATAATCTGCAGAGGACTGTGGAAGACATGGCCTATGAAGACTCACTGAAGAAAAAAAAAATTGTAGGTGCAGCAAGAAATGTGAAAGGGACCTCAAACTACTACTATTTGCAGCTGACATAGATTTCTGTGATGGATACAGAGCTTTGGGACATACTGAAACAACCAAAAAGAAAATGAGGAAAGAGAACGGAGACATGTCAAATCGAGACCCTATCCTCTCAAAACTTATTTGAGAGTTTAAGATTACTGACAATATTGCAACTGGAAAGGATCTTAACATATCCGACTTAAGAAGAAATCTGTTTCAAAATAATCAAAGTTGACACTCAATATCTATATAGATAATACTTCATTTGGATTTCAAAGTCAATACTGAAAGTGATAAAAAAGAAGACAATAAAATTACATTCAGTGAATTGCACAGAAATACTTCAAAAGTCACTCGATAGCTATCTGAAACAAAAGGAAGAAATGACTCACTTTTATGAGAACTTTCTCCATCGAGAGAAGAGCATGTGCGGATTTCGACACAAAACCTAGCGGACTATTTTTGGGTGAATAAAGTTAACAAAAGTTAGTTATAAGAATTGGTCCACTATAGGAAATAATGGTGAAGGCATTCAACACCAGGAAATGGCCTGAGGACAAGTTGCTATGGGAAAACACTTCACTCTAATCAACATCAAGTTTATGATAAGAAGAACGTTCATGTAAAGTTCTGATTCATTTGGAATAGCATGAACATGCAAGATGTAACTATTACACAGCATTATCATCCATGTCCAATTTTATTTTTTTATAACTTTGTTGGAGCTGGGGACCTCTTGGAGGGAGAAAGAATGACAAGCTAAAGATTGTTCTCCGCAAGAGGTTCATGATGTATAACGGGAAGGCAGATCACAGAAAGTAAATGGAATTGAGCAACTGAAAATGTAAAACGATATAACCACTGTCCTTGGACAAGATATGGCAACTGAAGAGCCGTTAAAATATAGACAATAACCCCCTCGTAAGATATTAAAGAACCATGGAAAGAGAGGACATCCAACTTCCGAGGAGAAAGTGAAGGATAAACAGATACTGAAGTTTATATTTCTTATCCTTTTCTTTTTACTTCTTTGAAATACCCTTACACACATGGTCATATTCTTTTCCCAGTTTTTGGATGACATTGATAAGATGAGATTTCTATAAGCAATTGCACCCTACTACTAATGTAATTATATGTTTACAATACAACAAGGAAACAAATTTAACAAACCATTAAAGTGACTTCCTGCTTCAATGCAGGGAAAACTGGAAAAGAAAAAAAGACGTAAAGCAACTATACATGACACATGCAGTCAAAAGATAGAAGTTCCTCAATTTCGTCATATCTGTAACTAAAGCATTACCAGATCTCAAAGTTTCAGCGAAGTAGAAAAGAGAACTAAACATTATCTTCAAGAAAAAACTTTGGTCAAAGTAACAACATGGAAACCAAAAGCTCATATGTTGCCAAAAGAGAAAGAACGAGAGTTAAAAACATAAGTATCAAATATCAAGTGCCACCTAATATGTATACTCAAACAAAGACCAGCATTGTTGGCAAAAGACAGTTATAAAGTCCTGTATCAGAAGAGTCAGATGCTTACCTCCATGGCCATCATAAACACCAAAGAGGGAAGCGGAAGTGTCCAAACTCGGATAAACTGCATGCTACATAAAATATCAAATCAGCAATTTAGGACACTGAGTAATAAAATGAAGCCAAAGCTACTTGGGAGTCGCCATCATGTCAGATAAATAATAAATTGGCAAAGCACGATGACTGAAAGGGATGAATATGACGATATGAAAGGCATAGGAATCATCTTGCAACAAATCGTATGGAAGTTTAAAGATTACAGAAGCACACATGCATGCACTTACAGCATCTTCCATGGTTGCACGCCATCCTTGCATTGATGACAAGCCATATCTTAGTCTGTCATTCTCACCATCCTCTGACACTTTTTCAATTTTGGGACTACTCAAATATATTCCCATCTTGACCTGCATATGGAAGCCTTACAATAAACATATTTACATCGAGAATTAACACTATAAATTTAACCTCTTAGTAAATAAATGCTCATATATAATATAGAAAATACACAAACTTGATACACACATACATCACACAAGACAGTAAATACACAGAGTTGTTAAGCACATACACTGGAGAAAAATGGATAAATACACAAACTTAATCCTTCTTTTGTATCATAATCCTTTTATCTAGTGTAGAAATGCTACAAAAACAGAGAATTTCAACAGAATTGGTTTGTTTACATAAGAAATATGATTACATATTGCAAGAATAACTTTTATGGAAGTAAATTTCCATAGTTATGCAGACAAATCCACTATATTCTAAATTATAAATATTCAAATTGCTATATAGTTTCACAAGTACTATAATTAAGCTGAAAAATTACAAAATTTGTTACCAGTATAAAGATCGATCCGATAAAATTGAAAAATAGGAATGAATCAAAAAGAGAATACTGTGTGTTAGGGTTTGAGAAAAAACTTATTCTCCCAATGCCGAAGTCGGCGAAATGATTAGAGATCGTTTAGCTATGCAGTGGCCAATCGGCGGTGCATGACACTACTTTTTCATGCTATTTTTTTTTTCTTTTCACCTTATTATCCGTAAAATATTGCATATATATAATTGAATATTTTATTATTATAATTGTTGTTGCTATTAATCCATTTGTCTACATTTATTTGCCATATTACGTTTTACGAAAGTCAATTTGACTAATTTTTAAAATTAAATTAGAAAACATTAATTTGATATTTTAAACAAAAAAAGTAGATATTTAAAAACTATACGAAAAGTACTATAAATTGCATTTTTTTTTGCATATTAATATAATGAAAAAATACATTGTAAAATTTTAGTCAAAGTTCATATAATTTAACTCTAAAAAAATACTATGACAATTAAAAGTAAACGGAGAGAGTATTATATTAAATTTGTTATGAAAGATTATCTTATTGAGATAATTATTACATATATGACATATCCTGTAGTCCAAGCACACTGTTTTTGAAATTTTAGCGCCGTAGCACACTGATTTTGTGCTCAGTATAATGAAAAAAAAAATCTTAATAGTAAGTAAAAGAAAATATCTCTATTCTCTTGTGTACTTCTTAAATATTTTATTTGGATCTATTTTTTGAATCATAGAAAAGAATTACTATTATTTATTACTATATTTGATCAAATCTATATATAATAATAAAGCTGGATATGAAAATAATGACGTGACGCTCTCTAAGGGCTTGATTCTTATTTATCTTTTTTGTGATTTTTTTGGCATTTTTCTCTTATTTCTTTCAATTATTTTATTTTCATACCTCTTCAATTATATAAATTTTACCCTTAATAAATATTACTTAATAATGTTCATAACTCCTAACCTTTCATATTCATAACCTTCAAATAATTTAATATACAAATTTATGTCATCTTAAAATCACACTTACAAAAACCTATTTTGAGACATATGTGATGATTATTTTTGTTTTCATTTTTCCTTATTCTTCACCTTTTATCTCTTTTGTTGGTTAATTTTTTGTCTTCTTTCATCTGATTTTGCAGGAGAAATATCTATGATGAAGATTGTTAGACATTTTTGTGTAGTTCGATTTTACAAGGTAAAACTATTATAATAAAGCTGAATATGAAAATGGTGACGTGGTGCTCTCTAAGGGCATGATTCTTATTTATCTTTTTTGTGATTTTTTTGACATTTTTCTCTTATTTCTTTCAATTATTTTATTTTCATACCTCTTCAATTATATAAATTTTACCCTTAATAATGTTCATAACTCTTAACCTTTCATATTCATAACCTTCAAATAATTTAATATACAAATTCATGTCATCTTAAAATCACGCTTATAAAAACCTATTTTGAGACATATGTGATGATTATTTATTTTTTTTCATTTTTCCTTATTCTTCACCTTTTATCTCTTTTGCTGGTTAATTTTTTGTCTTCTTTCATCTGATTTTGCAGGAGAAATATCTATGATGAAGATTGTTAGACATTTTTGTGTAGTTCGATTTTACAAGGTAAAACTATTAAATATGCCTAATATAGTCATCACTTTTTCTCTTTTGCAATTATACATTCAATGTTATTATTTTTGAATTCTTGATAATATGTATCATGAAGTTTTTTGGAAAAAATTGTTTGAGTTTTTCTTTTTTGCTTCTCTTTGTAGTTTATAGAGATCTTTTTTTCTTTTTTTTGTAGTTTTTGGAGCATTAGGTTATGTTGATAACAAGATCCTTCTTTTATCTTTAACTCATAATTAAATATTCTTTAAAGTTTTTATATGATTAGTTAACTTCATTTATATATATATATATATATCAGGATATTATTGAAAATAGAAGCTGAAAAGAAAGTCAACAATACATGTATGCTACTCAATAAAGCATGTGTATATAATTTTGTAGTCATGCAACTCAATTTTTAAAAACTATTATGATAGAACATGAGAATGTAAAGTTAATTCATAATTTTTAAAATTTTGCATAATTTATAAAAAGATGATTATTGATATGGAAATTTATAGTCTTCATATTTTTAGTGTTTTTTTTATTACTATTAATATTAGAAGTTCTCAAGTTTTTGAGATTTTCAAAGATCACTATTACAGTATGTTTGGTCAAAAATTGAAATACAAAAGTATTTGTTTAGGATAAAAATAATTTAGTAAAGTTGTTCTCTCTCAACCTACTTTCTTTACCAACATAAGAATTATCTAGATATAAGAAAAGTGGTGTAGCACATCTCTTTGGCCTAGAATCTTATTTATCTTCTTTTTGTCTCTTTTTGTTTTTTACAATTTTTCTACTTAGTTATTTCTTACTATTGTACAAAAATAAATGTATCATTACTAATACTCCTTCATTGATTCATATTTTTTCCAATATAAAAATTTAAGTATCTTTATTTTCTGTACTTTAATGACTTTTGATGATCATAACTCCAAAATTATATTAATAATCATGTTCATGATATCATTTGATATTTCATATTGTTGTCCTATAAAAAGAGGCATTATAAAAAAAATTATAAAAAAAATGATCAAATTTATATGTATAGTAAAATTAGGAATTATGTACATATAAATAATAAAAAAAACTAAAAAATAATCATTTTCTTAACTCACTTTTTTTTAAGAAAAACTTTAAATCCCATCATTTAATTTTCTCAATAACAAATTTATGTTAAAAGTGTTTAAAAAATCATATATATAAATTAATTTTCTTCTTCACAACATAAATAGGGTGTAAATAAGGATAATAAGAGTCATATTTTTTTCTTTTTTTCTTTTTACCATAATAAATGTGAATAGATAATTAATGTGTATTAAATTTATTATTATTGAAAGCAAATAAAAGTTTCATTTATTTTTTTTCTACATCAAAGAAGGAGTTATCCTTTGGAGAGTTGTTACTCCAATTTATTTATAATAATTACCACGATAATATTTCAATAATATAAATAATTGTATTTATGATAACAAACTTTTTATTGACCTATCTTCAAAATTGCATACACGTATTATTTTTAAAAAATATTTTCTTTGTCGCTCTTTGATAATCTCTATATAATTGGATTAGGTAAGTATCACACCAAGTCACTAAATGATATCATGACTTATTTTTATATATCTCATTTTACGTTATGTGTTTAACTGTTTTTTTTGTATAAATGTAACCTCAACCGTAACGTTGCACTATTGCAACTTAATTCTCTCTTCTCCCAATGTCTCTACAAGAATGAGAGTTTAAATACACAAAATTTAATATCAATGGATTTTATGAGACACAAATTGTATTAGATGAGTGTCGATACGAACATCAAATATCGAAAAAAAATATATCTCTAACTTTTGAATTTCGTGCATAACTATGTTAGAATATGATACAAGTATTTCTTTCTCACCGTGATTACCACAAATGTATCTTTATTTATTTATTTATTTTCATTATTGTGTCACTTAAACAAAAAGAAAGTCACATAATATATGATCGAGTAGATTTACAATTGTTGATTGAACCAATAATGTTGCTATAAAATCATTGAATTTAGTATGAACCTATGATAATTAGATTTTCAATTAACTGGAGCTTTTCATATCAATGTTTATATTTTCAACTTTTTAATCAGTATGAAAATTTCTTTTTAGCAATTTTCTTAATAAGTAATACCAAAGTCGTATTTTAATTTGTGTTTCTCTCTTTAATTATATTATTTATTAAAACATTTAGCAAATAGTGACATTAATTATTTAAAAATATATTTAAGTTTTTCTTATAACCGCGCGAAGTGCGGACAAGTACACTAGTTAGTATTTGAAAATAAAATTAAAATATTGAGTTGCTTTTTCCAATTTGAATTCATATATAAGCTATTGTGAATAAAGTTATTACCTGGGGGTTGCTCCGAGAAATTCTTTCTTTCTCATCCATTCAGGGAGTGCAGACACACTTGCGTGGATTACAGGTGACAGTTACAAGAATGGCGAGAAAGTTAACAGTATCCGACGATATGGAGTAATCAACTATTTTATTAATCAAAGCAAAAATTGAACCAAATCTGAAAAAAAAATCAAAAGGAGAGGGGAAACAAATATAAGAGAAGGAAAGATAGCACTCATGAAAGACTCGAGAAAATTCGATAAAGTATTGATTATTGATGTGAAGGAAGAAGAAAGTGTGAAACAGATATTATAAAAAATATATATGTATAATTATACTCATTTAGAATTGTTATTGCTACATTTTGATTTATAAGTGGTATGGACTCATACTTGTTATAAAGTAAAAAAAAAAAAAGTAAAGTAATATTGCTTTGTTAGTTGGTGAAAAATTAGGGAGGCATTATCGTTTTATTTAATAATCAACGAATTATTTCATTAAAAAGACTTCTCTTATTTCTTTTTAAATATAAAATTTTTGACAAATCAAGTACGTTTTTAATAAAGATAGATAACAATTCAGATCTATAATATTTCGTCAGACAAATGTCGATCATTTGGGTTATCATCATTTTCGAGAGAGTAACATAAATTGGGTTGTCTTCTTCTTATTTGATTGTATGTTGTATGTACGCAATGGCGGAATTGAGAAGAGTTTTGTCTGTATGCATGAAGTATAACATAAATTTGAGTTAATATCTCAGATGGTTACTTAACTTTGAATAGTTCACTTAAAAAGTCACTCAACTTTAAGTTTAATTAGAAAATTACTCAATTTTATTTTATAACTCAAAAGTCACTTAACTATTGGTGTTTCACTTATAAAGTCACCCAACTATTGATATTTCACTTAAAAAGTCACCCAATCAATTTAAATAATTTTTCATTAACTTTTATTTTAAACTATTTTTTTAAAGAAATAATAAGATATCTATTTTAATTATCTTATTGATCCGCTCCAATTGTTTAATTATAATTTTTTGAAAAAACGTACAACAATTGACCAAAAAAACCTTTTCAGATCTAGTAACTGTATGACTAGTATTAAATATGTTAAAAAATTATATAAAAAAAAAGAGGTTGGAATTGATAAAGAAGTAATTAAAAATTAACGCACAGTAGCAGTGTTTTACTTTTTTTTTCTAAAAAAAAAAATTAGGTAAAAACAAAAACTATATTTCGACAAAATCCAATAAAATAATTTAAATAAGCATCTTAATTATTTTAAAAAATGGTTTAATCATTTTTTATTTTTACAAGATTTAATAAAAATATTATTTAAATTAATTGAGTGACTTTCTAAGTGTAATATCAATAGTTGGGTGACTTTTTAAGTGAAACGTCAATAGTTGAGTGACTTTTGAGTTATAAAACAAAATTGAGTGACTTTTCAAGTGAACAACTCAAAGTTGAGTAACTTTCTAAGTGAACTATTCAAAATTGAGTGACCATCTGAGATATTAACTCCATAGATTTGGGTAAGCACCTTCTTCGATTGTATGTTGTATTTCTTTAATGATGAACGATTACATATTACAGATATGTGTGTATAATAATTTCAAAAAATTTATGCATCCAATGCAACTGTATGCACTGATACAGTTCATTAAGTACGTGCATACAATTATTGTGATTGTATTCAACGTGAACGTATGCACTGATACAACGAATTTGAGCAAACACTATAGAAGATATCAAAATAGTAGCCATGAATTGTAATTAAAAAAATTATAACTAACGACAAATAATAAGTATGCTTCAACTATATCTGATTATGAATTTTATAAAATTTAAAATCTAATATATCATGTAAAAATCTCAAACATAATTAAGCGTAATGGATTGGGCTTTTAATTGGAAGGATTTGGCTGAACAGAGAAAGATACTGCCCCTTCATGATGCTTAGAGAGTAAATAATTTGTCAAAAAAATTGACAAGAGGAGCTCATAACTAAAATTTTGAGTTATTTAGAGAAAGATTTGAGTTGACAAGAGGAGCTCATATTCTGTCACGGTCCAAGGTACATCCTAGACGTGACATGATAAATAGAATCCCAAAAGACTCTAAAGAAGCCACTTTACATAAGCAATGCTAAGAATTTGAAGAAAAACAAGATAATAGTCTCAATCAACATCATTGATATAAAAAAAAACATAATACAATTCATAAGCGGAAACATTTAATGTTTGACATAAGCCTCTATATCATAGTATGTGACTAAGACAAATTCCTAGCTCACGAAGTAAGTCCAAAACTGAAATGGCATGAAAATAAAGTAACATAAGTGGCGTGGCCCTCGAAACATGAGGACTCACCAATCGTCAATGCAGAATCAATCCACTAGTCACATGTGTGTTGAGGAACGTTAGACCCTGTATTTTGAAACAATATGCATCAATACTTTGAATGTACTGAGTATGAGGAAAATGCATAAAAACATTAACATGATAATATGGTGAACTTAAACATGATATGCATAACCAAGTAAAACGAAATCATAAATCATAGACAAGGTCAATGCATATTTGAAAACCATAGGTAAAGCTTTTGAAAAGACTTTGAAGAAAACATAGTTCATTTGTGGGATATTTATCGTTAACCGACAATAAAATCATGTGAGATATAACATGAAATTCAGTGCAACCCTCACACCAAAAAGAGAGAGCCTACTTGCCAAGGTAATACTCCTTATCATTCTTAATGCTAAAGTGGATCCACTAGCTAGGTCATTTAAGACAATCCTACGAGGCATGCAGTTTGGGACAAGAGAATTGCTACTAAAGACCTAATATCTTCTAGCAGTAAGGCCTCCATTACAAAGTCCTTTAAGTGCTAAGCAAATCCCAGCCAAAAAGGCATAATCATAATCATATCAAAATACTTGAAAATGCAACAATTAAAGACTATAAATTCAACCATGATAAGTTCATATTTAGAGTAGCTCTCTTCAAATCATGAATTCATATCAAGACACTTACTTTCCTAAGCATCTAAATCATGATTCCATTCAAATGTGAGAAAACCTTTCACAAATCATTAACACTTTATTTTAAAAGCATCATTTAATCATAAATCATCAACTTCATAAAACATGCATAGATTCATAATCATAATTCATAATAAAATAGGCATATGTAATTAATATAAAATCAATTGAAAATCATATAATTGAGTCAAATCATGCATAATAAGATTGAATATAAGCCATAAAAGCATAATGAATTGAACCCATGCAGATTGAACATAAAACCCTATGAATTGGGTGATAATCAATTGGAGAATTGAGTATTCTTTGGGACCCAGTGTATAAAAGAAATTCATGGGTGAAGTTCCCACATAACTTGGGTAATCAAATCCCTAAAATCAAGAGCAAAGATCCTTGAAGCCTTTGAAACACTAGTTTTTATCCTTGAAGCTTGAAGGGTAAAAACAATTATAGGGGTAGTTATACTTATAGGGTCAGAACAACTTAATTTAGGGATTAAATGAGTAGGAAAAGACCAAAACACTCTTAATTAAAATCTAGTAGAAGACCTACTGTAATGACCCTTCTGGTCATTTCTGTATTTTGCCTTCTGTGTGTCGTTTAGAGTGTTCCTATAGCGACCCCAAGTCATTTATGACTTTCTGGGATTGACAGTTCGGTCACCTGGTCGTTCGTTTGGCTTTTGTGCGAGTTTTAGTGTTTTTGGAGCTTATGAACCTTGAACGATCATTTTCGATCAAAAGTTCAATAAGATGACATCAAAATCCAATTCTGGCGATTCCATCAGCTCCAAAGGGTTATTTTAGGCTAGAAGCATAGTCGGCATGACTCCCGAGGTTTTCAGTGTGAGTCGGTGCGATTAGGCGTTTTAACTTTAAGTTTAAGCCTAAGTTTGACTTTAGTCAACATTCTGAGTAAACGCGCTCGGATGAGAATTCCGTCAGTGTGGTTAGATCCGAAATGTTGAGTTTGGTCTAGATTGACCCTTTTTTTGTGTCTCGAGATTTTTGATATTTTTTCGAGCCCTTTTGTAGTTTTTGACTTAAAATGACATTTGGGTGTGAGACCCACTTTTTATCAAGATGACCTCGTATGAAAATTTCGACTGCGCCATTGAGTCTGAAATATCAAATTTGGTATGATTGCATATCTTGTTTGCGTGCACGGGATTCTGAACGAGTTTGGAGCACCCCGTTGGAGTTTTTATGTTTTGAAAAAAAATTGCAGAAATATCTGCTATAAATGCAGATATACCAGCCAACTTTTCCAAACTTAAAACCCTCATCTCTCTCTCATCTCTCAACCGATTTAGGTGATTCGAAGTTGTCGGGTGCGCATAGTTCAAGGTAATTTCATGATTAACCTGACTGTTGTACCATTTTTCGAGCCTTTATTTTTGCCATTCTTGTTTTGGTCATATCTCACTCATTTTAGCTCGGTTTTGGGTGATTCGAAGTCCCACATGTTGGGAATTATCGTTTCTACCTCGTAAAGTGTTCAAGGAGTGGTGGGAACTTTTCAACTCTCGTTAATTCCGGGTTTAGACTGCTGTTGTTTTCTTTTAAGTTGATTAAAGTGTGGTTTTCTTGCTTGTTGGTTTTTGCTGTGTTTTGAGCCTTGAATTGTGTTCCATTTTGGAACACAAGTTCGGGGTGCTGTTTAGGGTCTCTTGACGGAGTCAATTTCAGACAGTTTGGTGCGGGTCCCATGATTTTCGTTGTGACTCCAAAATTGACCCATCTCCATTTGTTGTGATTTTGGTGTCTAAACGACCGTACTAACGTTGTGATCCTATATTTGATAGAGTGACAGCGTTCAAGGGTAGTTCGAGAAAGAAAAACTTTGATAAAGTGATTTGGAGCGCGCGCGGTCAGCCTTAAGGTAGGCTACAACTTCCTTTCTTTTAGATTGAGCTTAATTGTGTAAAAGCATGTCGATTAGAGTGAATTGGGGGTGGGTACCAGTTTCCTACCTTACTTTAATTAGATACCTCATGTTAGGATCGATTAGCCATATTCGGGTGTAGTATCATGTTAACCGGTTTAGTAGAGTTGCATGCTTATGTGCTAAATGCTATTGTATGCTTGTATGCTATGTGTTGCATGCCTTGTTCATTCTTAACCGTAAGCATGATGTCCTTAGTCAAGGTTAGGCTAGCATTGCCTTAGACTTATGACCCGTGTGGGCTGGATAGCCTTGACTTTTTGCCGACGTCGTTCGGATGGCTTAACTCCTTGTAGACTGGAGTAGCAGACTTGAGTCTGATAGTTTGAGCCTTAGATTAGGCGTTATAGCTGCTTGTTGTACTTATGTATCTTCTCCCTCTCATTCTGCGGTTCCGACACATTTTCGAAGGTCCGGTGCATCAGTAGAGGCGCTTGGATTGAGATAGTATATGCTTGGAGCCTTTTATGTGATTCTTAGAGTGGACGATGTTCCATGGTGGTTGTTGTTGGATTGGATCCTATTGGAGATACCATCAGCCCCGGGGTCGTTCTTTCTAGCTGGGCTGGAAGCGTATCGCTGCCTGGGTAGACTTGGTGGTATCGGCAATAGCCCCCGGGCCTCTCTTTCTAGCTGGGCTGGGAGTGTGCTGCTGGCTGGGTGTCCCCGGATTGATCTTTTTAGTTGGGCTGGGAGTTGACCGCATGGTAGGACGACTCGCAATATCTACCTCACTTACAGGTCCCTCTTTCTAGCTGGGTTGGGAGTTGACTGTTTGGTTGGGTGCTCCCTAGGGTCACTCTTTCTAGCTGGGCTGGGAGTGCACGGCTGGTTGGGTGGAGTCTGATGGATTATCTTAGTTACTTTGGGCTGGGAGCCCGACTTTCTTCTTTCTCAGTAGACTTAGCTTTTCTGTGTACCTGTCGGGCTTATGGGGGTCCGTTCAGGTTTTATTTGAACTTGCGCACGAGTGTACCTTCTGGGCTTATGGGGGTCCAGTTAGGTTTAGTTTAGTTGTACTTAGTTTATTTCTGGTATGCTCGTGTGCTTTCTTTTCGTATCCGCTTTGACCTCTCTGTGTCTAGATTCTATCCTTTCATATTGTTTTTACCCTTTTTTGCTCAGTCGGCCTATGATGCCTACTGAGTACCTGTTGTGTTGGTACTCATGCTATGCTCTGCATCTATTTCGTGATGCAGGTCCCAGTACCAGTTATCAGCGGTGAGTAGTTCCAGCCTTCTTTTGTAGTTGTGACTCGGAGACGAGGGCGAGCACTTGGCGTTTTGGGTTTGTTCTGCCTCCTTCTTTTGGTTTAGCTAGTCTTGTTGCTTTTGAGACACGCTCTGTTGTGGTCCACTTTTGGGACTTGCACTCTTTATTAGATATCTCTGTACTAGTGACTTACAGGTTCTAGGAGGGATTTCTATATATATTTATTTTGATTTGCTTTCACCTTGATGTCCTTGTTTAGTTTATTGTTTCCGCTAGTTTCTACCCTTACACTCATTGCTTGATGTTCTGGGTTTCGGGTTGGCTTACCTACTGGTAGGGTATAGTAGGTGCCATCATGATTCTAGAAATTGGGTCGTGACACCTACGGCCCATAAGACTTTCTACGGAACGTCCTGGTCAACAATAGAGTCAAGTGTTGGGGACCAAAATCTTGAACAACTTCTACGAGAGCCTTCTACGGGTCCTTATCCTTTTTATGACTCGTAGACATCACCCATAGAATTCAATGTATCGAAAATCTTCCAAGTCCAAACACTTTCCACGATTTGCCTTCTACGACCCGTAACACTTTCTATGATTTTTGTACAAATCATCTGTAGAATCTGAGATCTCAAAAATCACTAAGTCTGGCGGGCACTTCCTACGGTCCGCAGAAAATCTTTAGGCTTGTCCTGTCAAACTGTAGACCATCATTTAGGACTTAACATTCTTCAAAATTTCAAGGTCATTTTTTCGACTCACTTCTACGGACCGTAAAACTTCCTATGAATCGTAGACTGATTCGTAGAAACTGACACTAGATAACTTTTCTGCAACTTTTCCTTCCAAACTCAACTTCCAATTTCTGAGGTGTTACATATCCATTGAAATCTGTCATTGAAGAACTTTGAAGCTCAAATTGTAAATATGAGTTGCCGCAAACATAAATCGTATTGAGTGAATTATATATCAAAATGCTCGAAATATTAAGATGAGTTCATATCGAAAATTTGGGACTGTTTAGAGGAAATTTGAGTTGGTTGAGATTGAAAAACAAATGTCAACTAATTGAGTAAGATAAACTTTTGCAATGTATAAATATGATATAAATAGTTACAAAAAAATGATATAAACAGTGTATATACATCTTTAGTACATAGTTATACATCGTATATACAACTATGTACAATTTATAAAATATCAATACATTACATATACACACGGTCATTTTGTTTAAAAAAATTGCCACATGTACAATTACATGAGAATCCCAATTTTTACGAGATGTCTATTAGGTAAAAAATATTTACCCAAAATAATCTAGTTATCACTTATTACTATGGCTGGCTACGGAACCGGTAACGGGACTACCGGATCGGGGCGGACCAGAACCGGAACGGAACCGGGTACCACGGGGTGGAACCGTACCGAAATCGGGACGGACCAGACCCAATAGTTTCAGAAAAATATATGTATATCCGCCCGTCCCGGTACCGTATCGGGACCGAACCGGACCGGAAACCGTGTCCAACGGCTACATTTTTTAAAAAACAAAAATTACTTATTAAAATTAAAAATTAGGAACATTAATAAAATAATATTAAAACTTTTATAATTTTAAAGTTAAAAAGTTATACTTTTAAACTTTTAAAGTTTAAAATACAAACTTTCAAACTTTAAAAGTATAAAAGTTTAAATTTCACACTTTAAAAGTTTGAAAATTTAAATTTCAAACTTTGAAACTATAAAAGTTTAAATTTCACACTTTAAAAGTTTGAAAATTTAAATTTCAAACTTTAAAACTATAAAAGTTTAAATTTCACACTTTAAAAATTTTAGTTTTAAACTTTAAAAGTATAAAAGTTTAGTTCACACTTTAAAAGTTTGAAAATTTAAATTTCAAAATTTTTAAGTATAAATTTCAAATTTTCAAACTTTTTAAGTTTAAAAATTTAAATTTTAAACTTCAAAAGTTATAA
The DNA here is from genome assembly GCF_019186545.1 of Solanum stenotomum. NCBI lineage: Eukaryota > Viridiplantae > Streptophyta > Magnoliopsida > Solanales > Solanaceae > Solanum > Solanum stenotomum. Next base: position 12,258,884 of record NC_064285.1, read on the forward strand.
AAGTTTAAATTTCAAATTTTAAAAGTTTAAATTTCAAACCTTAAAAGCTATAAAAGTTGAAGACAATAAAATAAAAAAATTAAGGCGAATAGCCTATAGTTTTATTAATATTAATTAAATAGTTCAATTTGAGTTACAAAATAGTAGTAGAGTATTAAAAGATCTAATCTACACAGCCATCTTCTAGGAAGATTTCTGTTTGAATTGGACCTCAATTATCATACTCATACTAATAGACATTTAAATTTAATAGTTCATGCTACCAAGGAAATCTTTTCTTAAATCATTTAACATTTCTCTAGTAACATGATTTGGAATTGGTTGATTAGATAGTTCCACCAATGCATCAATGTCGTCGTCACTAAAATCTTGCATCATTTCATCAATATCATTTTCAAATTTGGTCGGTAAAGCTGGACGACTATAACTCCTTCTCTCGCCATTAATCCAATCTCTAAATAGTACCGATATCTCCAAGCTATTTGCTGCTAATGAATATCTATACTCTCTAATTTGAAATCCTGTTGCACTAAAAGCGCCTTCCGAAGCTATTGAAGATACTTGAATAGGTAACACATCTCGAGCAACCGGTTGAGGTTTTGGAAATCCCTTGCCGCGATTGCTCCACCATTCTAGAAGATCAGTAGTAGGTTCTGTATTTTAATTAATATATGCATCAAAATCATTTATATCATTATGAGAAAGTTCAAGATAACAGTCTATCATATCATCAAGATCATCTTCATTATATCTACACCTAGAACTTTGAGGTTCTTCATTACGTACTATATTCATTCTATTAGAATTATACAAGTCATACAATTTTCTAGCTTCAATTTTTATACTATCTTTAACTTCTTGTCAACTAGGTGTTTTATCATCTTCAATACCCAAATTAAAATATATTTTATCAACCATTCGTGATGCACCTTCATCTTTGTAATGTGGGTTTAACAAACAAGCGGTTAAATAAATTTGAGGAATAGGAATAAAATATTTTTTAAAATTTTCAATCATTTTCTTTACAGATTCTTCAAATCTTGGTTTATTTTTGAATTTATAAAATTTACTAGAAATAACACAAATATTAGGTAAAACAGAGCAAATAGTTGGATAATAAAGTGCAAATATTTTTTTTGTAGTTAAATAATTTTTTTTTAAAGAATTCTATAGGTTCTTTTACGTCATTCCAATCATTATCATCAAGTCTATAGGTCATATTTGAATTATGAGCATTCCAAACCATTTGTAAAGGTTTCCTATATTCATAAGCAACTTCAAGCATTTCAAATAAAGAATTCCATCTTGTACACACTGATTTTGGAATTTTTCTAGGTGGAAGATTAAATTCACGACAACGATTTTCAAAATCTCTACGTCTAGACTTAACTTGACATTTAAAAATAAAATGACATGCAGTTTCAACTTTTGTGCAACCATCATCATACATTGCTATACCATCTCTAACAATCAAATTATATAAGTGTGCAGCACACCTAATATGAAAACCATCAATATAAATAGGGCAAAGAGACGATTTTAGTATTTCAACAGTAGTTCTATTATTAGAAGCATTATCTAATGTGACACTACTTATTTTATCACAAATTCCATAGTTTTGCAAAATATCTATAATTGTTTGAGCTATATAACTACCGGTTTTATGCATTTCACAACATTTATAACTTAAAATTCTTTTTTGCATAATTCAATTTTCATCGATCCAATGTGCAGTAATAGTGAAATAATCATTACCATTTACACTACGGCCCATATCAGAAGTAATAGCTATTTTATAATTATTATAATAAAAAAAACAACGAAGATATTGAAAATGTTGAGCTTGATAATCAAAGATAGCCTTTTTAATTGTATTTCTAGTAAAATCTTTAAAATGTGGATTATAGACAATTTGAATATAATGAATAAAATCGGGATTTTCAGCAAAACTAAATGGCAAACCCATAACAACAATCATTTTAGCTAATTCTTCAAGATTTTTTTCTCTACTATATGACCGTTGTATACTAGAGCCAGAAACATTAGAAGGATTTAATTGTGTTTGGACCATATTAGAGCCCCCTACTCCTACAGTTTCAGGAAGGGTGGTACCATTTTTTTTAGCTTCGGCTACAGCTTCCTACAGTTTTATGATTCATTCTATGTTTATATTTATTACAAATAACTTGTGTTTTATTTTCATTCTGAGTCATAAATTACCACACAATTGATTTTTTAGCACGTTCTACCTTAGGCCTAGGATGTAGGGGGGAACGGGAGCAGGACAACGAAAGGGAGCGGGACTAGGACCGGNGGGACTAGGAGTGGGAGTAGTAGCCGTAACTGGCTCAGTTTCATCATCATCATATTCAAAATTATCAATATAATCATTAACATTATGATGTGCATCATCTTCAGGTAATTACTCATCAAAATTATCAAACCTTCGTTGTAAATGTTCATGATAAGGATCTAATCCACTATTACTATCAATATTAAAAATAGTTTCATTAACATGCATATAATATTCCGTATTTATTCTTAATTGAGAAGATTTTCTAGTTTAAGATTTAGAAGTACTACTAGTTTTTTTTATTCTTCTTGGATTTTGAGTTCCATAAATTAGTGAACGAATCAACTATGGTTGTTTTACCCTTGTCAACATTGTTTTTATCGGAATCCATATTCAAATATAAAAATTGAGTAAATTACATATAATACGAAAATGTAATGCAAAGTTGTAAACAAATAAATAACTAAATAAGTAGAGACTAGAGACTAATTACTCACAAAATAAATAATTAAATGCAAACAAATAAATAACTAAATGAAAAGTGAGTTGGAACGAATGTACCAAACATCTACTTAAAAAGTAGACGTGCATGACCGAAAGCCGAAAATTGAAAGTTGAATTTTGAAGCTCCAAAGACCAAATTCGTAATCCACCAAATCTTTCAAACTAATATTAAATTCGTAATTTAAAAGAGAATAAGAGATTAGAGAGTTGAGACTTTTGAGAGTTGTTGAGATAGTAGAAGATAATATTTTTGCGAGTGAAAAGAATGAAAGATTTGGGGTATTTATAGTTAAAAAAAAAGGATAAAAATGTAGTTTTTAGAAGTTTGGGGTATTAAAAAAAGTTTGCGGGGGTAGGGGGTGTTTTGGGGAGTTATGGGGTGAAAGAGCCGTTAGGTGGGGCCCAATACCTGTTGCCCAACTGTCACGCCCCAAACTCGAGGGGCGCAACTGGCTCCTAATGCCAAAACTCAGGCCCGAGCCGACCCTGTTGAACCATTTGCTACTAGCGCATGGCAGCCACACGCAATCAAGAAATCAAACAAGTATATCTCGGCTTAAAACTAAGCCATCGGCCGGCAAGGCCCCTGTCAACTGATCTATAAAAGAAACAGCTACTCCCAGGAGATCATATAAATAAATAGTCAACTAGCACAGAAGTCCTGATTGGGCCGTCGAGGCCACCATGATATCTATACCAAAATTAAAAGCAGGTATATATCAATACAATACATCAAATAGCTCATAAGCTTCCACAAACTAACAACATAGGCCATCATGGCCATAACGTAGCTATAAACCTCACACACTAGTCTGCAAGCCTCTAAGAGTAGTAAAGATTGGTGGGACAGGGCCCCAGCCTACCCATAAAGATATATATAACAAAAGGTAACAAACCTCCCAACTCTGGCAGCTCCGGAGGAAAAGGGCTAGCCAACCGGATAAAAGTCAATCCTGTTGCTGAAGAGGTCTACTCAGTCGTCTGTCAGGACCTGCATGCATGAATGCAGCGCCCCCAAGGTCATGGGGCGTCAGTACAAAATAATGTACAGAGTATGAAAGGCAATAGACTATGATGAGGTATCCTGATATACTGGAATAATCCAATAAATAAATCAAGGCTAAGATAAGTGTACTGACCTGCTCCTAAATCTAAACTTAGCAAAAATAATAAAACAACAACCTAACCAAGCCCCCATAAGCTCGGCAGGTACAAACAACACACAAGACCACCTACTCAAGCCCCCATAAGTCCGGAAGGTGCCAATCAGCCTATATACCCCTATCAGTAGTCCCCTAGCCCCGTAGGCAGTCACATAGCCCTCTTAGGCATTAATATAGCCCTGTAGGTAGCACATAGCTCTCTTAGGCATCAACGTAACTTATAGACAACTCATAGCCCTCTTAGGCAACAACATGGCCCTGTAGGAAGCACATAGCCTTCTTAGGCGTCAATATAGCCCTGTAGGCAACTCATAGCCCTGTTAGGCATCCATATTGCCCTATAGGCAGAACATAGCCCTTTTAGGCATAGATCACATTCCTGCAGCTAACCACAATAGCCCCAACGACAATAATAATAATCCAACCGCTAAAAGCGAGCAATTTAGTTATAAGCAACCCATACAAATAACCTCTAAGTCGTGTCCAACATAGGGACGCTACTAGTTGAATAAGAATCTCGACAAGGGAGGATTATATCAACTTGAGCAGCCAACAATCAACAATCACGACTACAAGTATATCAAGGATAACAACCCAAATACATTGCTTCTAAGCTTTAAGGAAATATGTCGTAAGTATGGAATAACCTTAACATACCTTTTTCGCTAAATTCACGTGGCCTAATGACTTTTACTCAATACTCCCTCGATACTACAACAAGGTAGGACCATAATCAACACACAAAAATAAAAGATACCATGACAATACGATAAAATATATGTATTTTCGTCGCAATTTGCTATTTGCTGCTTATAAAAGCTAGAGTCGATGAAAAAAGGGTCTTACCTCGATCTTAAGGTCGTAATACGCTTCAAAACCTTCAAATATATCCAAACTCTTGCTGTCCCAACACTAAAGTGTGATATGCTACGCAATCGATAAAACAAATTATACCACGATGATGAGCCCAACGCGTAGAACAACTTTCATCAAGGACTTAGGTCGAGAAAATTTATATTTCACTTGATCCTAGAAATGAGTTTCTCTAATTTCTCTGTTTTTTTAGCTTAAAAATGGTGAAAAAGGTCGAAGGAGAAGATATATATAACATTCCACCGACTTAGGGCCCCACCTCACGAGCCTGCTTGCGCAGTCGCACGAAAATGCAAATATCTCTCTATTCTGATCAAGTCGTATGAACAAACGGTTTGATGCGTTGGAAACTAGACTCGTAGACCTTCGATTTCATAGCTCGCGGGGACCATAACTCTTAATAGATTGGGAGAAAACATCCGAGACATTTGACTCAAATTTCAGACAAATCTTTAAAAAGGAATTTACGGTAACTTTCGCCAACTTTTATTTTGTCACTTACCTAACTTCAAAACTTGAGATACCACACTTGAACACTTAAAATATCACATAACACATCATTTTTAATTTATTGCTCACCCTCCTTGTCTTTCCACGAAAATACGAGTTAATTTAGACGTTTTTAAAAGTCGGGGTGTTACTCCAACGGCTATTTTTCAATTTTTTTAATTGTTTTTTTAAAAAAGGACGAACCGGACCGGACCGAGATCGGAACCGGTATTTATCTGACCAGGACTAATCGGTAAAATCCGGTTTTCATCTCGTCATCCCTCCCAGACCCCCTAGACAACGGCCCTAACCGGTACAGGCCGGAACGGAACCAGACCGGTAATGGACTGGGACAGAACGGTACCAGAACCGGCACCTCCTGGTTCCGTTGCCAGACTTACTGAGTTATTACTTCTTATTTTTCACCCTCACTTATTACTCACTACAGTCATTCGACCACTTTTCTTTTTCAACGAAATGTAATTTTCTTCCCTTTCTTATTCCAGTCATTAAAGGGCAGCTTCTTCTCTTCCTTCTTTTTCTTCATTATACACTATTTATTTTTGTTGTTTTTTTTATCTCCTGTAAAATTACGTAGAATTAGACAAATATCCACCAAGTCAAAATTTTACGTAACTTTATTGGTGACAAAAAAATTCAACAAAAATCTCTTATCCAAAATAATTCTATTACTATTTATACGAAAAATGATAATTCGACCTTATTTGTTGCAGGCGAAGTGTAGGAAATTATTTTGGACATTAAACAATTATTTACTTATTAATGTTTTGTTTTGTTAATTATGGATTGGTTGAGGTCATTTGAATTCACATTCGTCATAAAGTGTTTTGTCCTCTTTTGTCAAAGTTATTTCTTTTTCAAAATCAAAAAGCTTATTTATTAAAGTTTAAACCACAATACATGGGTGCAGAAAATCCTTTTTATTTACAATCAAATTCATTGTATTTTCATGTTGCTCATAATCCTAAATTATGGTAATTTTCTTGCATAAAAAAATTAGGATTAGTAAATGATCTTAAATAAGTGAATAATTACCTCTTAATTTAAAAAAAACGGAAACAATTTTCTAACTTTTTTTAAAAAACATCGTGATATATAATATCATTTTATTGTTAAAAATATAAATATCAAATCAATTCGAGTGAATAATATATCAAAAGACTTGAAATATCAAAAAAAGTTCATATCTAAAATTTGAAATTGCTTAGAGGAGATTTAAGTTAATCACAATTGAAAAAAAGAATTCAAACACATCGAGGAAGATGAAATGTTGCAATATATACTATAAATAATGTTTATGAATTTATATACATCATTGATACATAATTATACATCATTTATACGTGCTTGACATACTATTTATACCATGTCGATGCATCACATAACTATTTATATAATTATAATACGTTACATATATATTACTCTCTTTATTCAACAAGCCTACTTAGCTTGGTACATAGATTAAGAAGTAGTAAACAATGGTAAAATAGACCTAAAATTGTAAATTATTCATTGATTTTATAAATTAGATATCTATTGTTGGACATCTCAAAATAGTATAATGGACAATAGACAGAGGGAGTATCTATAAAATCTAGGGAAAATTATATAGAATAATTGAATAACAAACATTTAGCTTATATTAAGTACTATAGCTATATTTTAAGAAAATTGTAATTTGTGGCTACAGTTTCCTCAATTCTTGCTACTCGCCTGATTTGTATAAATCTAGAATTTGTATAATTTGGTCCCTGATTGTATAAATTCAGAATTTTGTATATGCTTACCCTACCTATTTATATACGATTTATGAAAAAATCATAATAAATTACCATCTTTGTATATTGGCAAGCAAAATATACAAATGAAGTTTGAAAAATTCCTAAATGTATAAATATAAAATTTGTATATACTTACTATATTTGTATATTCGCTAGCGAAATATACAAACGATAAAAATATACAAACCGCAGCCTCCATAGCAAATAAAACTATAATTATAGAGCACAATTATCAAAGTCATAGCTATAGAACCTTATTATGTCTATTATATTTGTTATTTATCTAACATATGACCATTTTATTGAAATTTTGCCCAATAGTTCCATAGCCTAACTTTAACAAGTCATCAGTTTTGTGCTCTTTCCAGAACTCTCTACTCCAGAACTCTCTACTCAGTTATTTCAAGAACTCTCTAGTCATATCAATTATCTAATCCATCATGAATTTCCCCTTCTATGCTTCACTCGAATTCCCTCGATCCATCCCCAAAATTCTATATATACCCACAATTGCAATACCCTTTTCACCATTCAAACAAAAAACAAGCACAAAAAAACAGTCTCTGTCAAAAAAGATCAAGTCTTTTTGTTTCTTGAATCTGTAGTATGGCTAAATCTGAAGGAAAAGCAATTGGCATTGATCTTGGAACAACTTATAGTTGTGTTGGTGTATGGCAAAACGATCGTGTAGAGATTATTCCAAATGATCAAGGCAACAGAACAACTCCATCTTATGTAGCATTCACAGATACTGAAAGACTTATTGGTGATGCAGCCAAGAATCAAGTTGCTATGAATCCACAAAACACTGTCTTTGATGCTAAACGTCTTATCGGTCGACGTTTCTCTGATCCAACTGTACAGGCTGACATGAAACATTGGCCATTTAAGGTTGTTCCAGGACCTGGTGACAAGCCTATGATTGTTGTTAATTTCAAGAATGAGGAGAAACAATTTGCACCAGAGGAGATTTCTTCTATGGTTTTGATTAAAATGAAGGAAACTGCTGAGGCTTTTTTGGGACAAACTGTTAAGAATGCTGTGGTTACTGTTCCAGCTTACTTTAATGATTCTCAAAGACAAGCTACTAAAGATGCTGGTGCTATTGCAGGGTTGAATGTAATGAGGATTATTAATGAACCTACTGCAGCTGCAATTGCTTATGGTCTGGATAAAAAGGCTTCAAAGGGTGGTGAAAAGAATGTGTTGATCTTTGATCTTGGTGGTGGAACTTTTGATGTTTCTTTGTTGACAATTGAAGAAGGGATTTTTGAAGTTAAGGCAACTGCTGGTGACACACATTTAGGTGGTGAAGATTTTGATAACAGGCTTGTGAGTCATTTTGTGCAAGAATTCAAGAGGAAGCATAAGAAGGATATTACTAGTAATGCAAGGGCTTTGAGGAGGTTGAGGACTGCTTGTGAGAGGGCTAAGAGGACTCTGTCATCAACAAGTCAAACAACAATTGAAGTTGATTCTTTGTATGAAGGAATTGATTTTTATGCTACAATTACAAGAGCTAGATTTGAGGAGCTGAATATGGACTTGTTTAGGAAGTGTATGGAGCCAGTAGAGAAATGTTTGAGGGATGCAAAGATGGATAAAAGTCAAGTTCATGATGTGGTTCTTGTTGGTGGTTCTACTAGGATACCAAAAGTGCAGCAATTGTTACAAGATTTCTTTAATGGTAAGGAGCTTTGTAAGAGTATTAATCCTGATGAGGCTGTGGCATATGGAGCTGCAGTTCAAGCTGCAATTTTGAGTGGTGAAGGTGATCAAAAGGTTCAAGATTTGCTGCTTCTTGATGTCACCCCACTCAGTCTTGGTATTGAGACTGCTGGTGGTGTGATGACAGTTTTGATTCCAAGAAACACTACTATTCCAACCAAGAAAGAGCAAATCTTTTCCACCTACTCTGACAATCAACCAGCTGTGTTAATTCAGGTGTATGAAGGAGAGAGATCTTTAACCAAGGACAACAACCTTCTTGGTAAGTTTGAGCTAAAGGGTATCCCACCTGCCCCGAGAGGCGTGCCACAGATCAATGTCTGTTTCGACATTGATGCTAATGGCATTCTCAATGTGTCGGCGGAGGACAAGACTGCTGGGGTTAAGAACAAGATTACTATTACAAATGACAAAGGAAGGCTAAGTAAAGAAGAGATTGAGAGAATGGTTGAAGAAGCTGAGAGGTACAAGTCTGAGGATGAGGCAATGAAGAGGAAGGTGGAGGCGAAGAACGCGTTAGAGAATTACGCGTATAACATGAGGAATACTGTGAGGGATGAGAAAATATCAGGGAAGTTGGATCCTTCAGAGAAGCAGAAGATTGAGAAAGCTGTTGATGAAACAATTGAATGGTTGGATAGGAATCAATTGGCTGAAGTAGATGAATTTGAAGACAAATTGAAGGAGTTGGAGAAGTTGTGTAATCCAATTATTGGAAAAATGTATCAAGGTGATGCTGGTGCTGGTGGAGATGTGCCAATGGGAGGAGGGAGTGCTGATTATGGAACTGGAAACAGTGGTGCAGGGCCTAAAATTGAGGAAGTTGATTAACAAATGTGTCACTACATTTAAGTAAATAAAATAAGCACAATGTAAGTTTTTGAGATATCAAGTATTGTGACATGTAATGTAAAAGAAATTGGTTCATATTTTATGTTATGTAATAAAAAAAGAAAACAAATCTATTGAACTATTTGTGAGCTGTCTGCTAAGTGTATTGGTTCCAGGTTTAAGGCCTATATTGAACAACAATCTTTTATGCTGCTCAATGAGTCTTAGCTGGACATGATAAGATTTGTTAAGATGAGTATGAGGGCATAATCATCATATTCCCTTGGATTGGTGAAAATTAATCAACTAATTAATTATTACTTTCTTGAAAGGAAATGAGAGTATCATATTCTCTTGAATGGGTAGATTTTCATGTCTCCCTCTCTAAGCTGATGGCGGCTCAATATAATCAGTGGTCTAAAGTCACTTTTACGAGAGAAAAATAAACATATAAATATATAAATTTGGCTTCATTCTTACTTTAATTAGAGGATTTGAGTTCAAGTCTTGGAATGAAATTTATTTTGCTGCGAAGAGTTTTAATTTCCTCTTTAATCAGCTTTATGTGTCTTATAATAGAAAATTCTATACAAATATGAAATACCGAACACCGAATAATTCGATATGGGAAATCTCCATTGGATACACAATGACTAGATTGTTTATAGACAAAGCTAAAATGGTGGGGAACTTCTGAAGTGTTTGGTTGGCCATATACCCAAAAGTAGTGGATGGGGGACTCGAAAAAGAAAAAAACAACTTAGAAGGTGAGTCAAAAGCAACCATATATGAAATTACTCCCTTTGTCCTAATTTCAAGTGTCTTAATGTGACTTGACACGAAGTTAAAAGAAATAAAAGAAGACTTCTTACATTTTGTGGTTTTAGAATTAAAGATGTGTATAGTTCTTTGTCTTAAACATGTCGTGTAGAATGTTGAAATTAGAAAACATAACTATAAAAAGAGACATTTTTTTTTGAGACATATCAGAAAGGAAAGTAAGAGACTTAAATTGTGACTAAGGAAGTAACATTTAGAAGATGATATATCCTATATAACACCCTCCAATGCTAGCTTATCATCAAGAGTAGGCACAAGTACTTTATTGTATATCCATCACTACTCTTCCACATTTAGCTCCATCAATGAAAATGACAACTATTGGTCTCTTTCCTTGTTTCATCATCCTGTTATGTTTTTTAGCCTTATTAACAAGCATGGCATATGAAGAATCTCATGTGTCAATAGGTGAGAATAACAAGTTTGGAATCAAAACTAAGCATTCCATAGGTGATGTAACAAAGGTGCAGAGAGGAAGGGCACCATATGGTGGTGCAGATTTACTTCGTCGGCCACGACCAAATAAAAATTCAGCAATATCCCTCAAACAACCTTCAATGTTTACATCAACAACCAATGCCATTTTCATATTGTGTTCTTTTCTTCTTGTATTACTGCTGTTGTGATTTGTGACTCTCTAAGGTTAATGGTTTCATGTTCTGTTGTAGTAGTGTTTTGTAAGTGAAAAGATGTATGTGGTAACATACATTTTAAGAATGGTGATGCATATTTGTCTATCTTCATTTTCACCTAAAATTTCTAATATTACCTATTGTGACAATGACTTAGTGAAGATGTTTGCTTGCTGAAGTTGAGTAGGTTTATAACAAATAACTAGATCAATTGGATATTGTCACACAGGACGATCACAAGTTGATGAATAGTCACACCTAATTCATTTAGAAGATATCGAGTTCATAATATCTCGGTGATCATGTAAGCAACATCATAAATATTGGATTTTAAGATTGTTGGTTGCTTCTCAGAACACCAAGAAACCAGTACTGAACTGAGAGTTATCAGGACATCCAGCCCGATCAGCATTTAAGATCCCTATAACCTCCACAGTAATGTTTCACTATCGCAGCTTAAATTTCTCTTCTTGCAATGACTCTATAAGAATGAGAGTTTAAAAATGAGATCCTAATAGTAATGGATCTTATGCTACGCAAATATGCATTAGATGAGTGTCCGTATGGGCAAACATTAGGAAAAAAAAGAAAAAGATCTCTTTAACTTTTGAATTTATCTGTTCATTCTCACCCAAGAGATGAATAGATATGCCGTCTCCCTCCTCCAACAGTCGAAAGTATTTGTCAAGTGTCATTTCAACTTTTTGAAGAGACACCAGACAATATTCCTTCACCTTCTCCAGAAACTAGTAAAATAACCAATAGGGACTTGTCGGATAAGATATTCTCGAGTTAACAACCTTAATATATACTATTAGGATTTAAAAGAGGATTCCAATTGTTTTTACTAATATTTTGCTAAGTTGGATTTTGCAATGAAATATTTAGCAAAATCAAATAAACAGTGGCTAAGTTGTTTATAATAGTTAGGCCAGAATGTCAATGTCAAAGGTGAGATGAACATTATCTTCTTGTGCTATTAGGCATAAAAGAAAAGAAATCAAGTTGAGCTAAAGCAACTATAGCATCACTTAGAAGAAAAACATATTCTCTTCTTCTTTTTTCCCTTTATATCAACGGTTTTTAGGTTAGCTTACGTGTACCTCAAATATTCCATTGAGTATCTATTACCTTCCAACACAAGTTAATATCAAGTTATTTTATTTACCAAGGTATATTTATCTGTATTGGAATTTGAGTCATGGTTCTCTATAATTTCTACTCGTTTCATTGACCTCTAGATCACATCCTTAGTTGTGTTATATAAAAAACATCCCTTTGATGCTAAGCTTAAAAACTTACTCATAAACACAAACACTCCCTCACCACTTAGAAAGGAAAAGACCACACAGACCAGCAAAGGCCTTTAGCTCATCCAATGAAAATAACTATTGGCTTCCTTCCTTGTTTCATAACCTTGTTATGTGTTCTAGCCTTAACAAGTTTCGCACATGAAAATTCTCATGAATCAAGAAACAGAGGCATTCACATCTTAAAACATGTATCTAGAGTACTGCAAGAAATAGAGAATGAGGGTGCAAGTGCAAGAAGAGGAGGTAAATTCCATTTAGATACATATAGCAACGAGTTTGAGTTAAAAACTAAGCATTTGATAGCTCATGTAGGAAAGGGACAGAAAGGAAGGGGACCAAATGGAGGTTCAAACAACCTTCATCATGCGCGTCCTTATAAAAGTTCAGCGTTATCGCTGAAGCAGCCCTTCATCTTCACATCAACTACTGATGCCATATTCGGATTCTCTCTTCTTCTTGTATTGCTATTTGTCTTTCCATGAAAAGTTCCACTATGTTTGTAAATTTGTATGTCTGTAAGTGAACAGTCTTGTGCTATAACATGCTTTCTAAGATTGTTGATGCATTATTTGTCTTTCTTCCTCACTCCCCCTCCCCGGGCGCGGAGCTAGTAAGGGCCAGGGGTTCATCCAACCTCCCTTCGGTAGTAAATTACACGGTTTATACATGGTTAAAATTATTATATTTTTATGTATATTTAGGGCACGTTTGGCCATAGATTTCCCAAGTAAAATTTGGGGAAAAAATTGGCAAATAGTGTTTGTCCATACAATTTCTTATTATTTGGCAAATAACCCAAATTCTCAAATACTAGAAAAAACTAGTATTTGGGCATCTCATTAGTTGGGAACTTTATAATTCAAATTCTACATCAACTTTTATCTTTTACAAGAACACCCTCTATAGTAGTTGTTTGTGTTGTTTTATATAATTTTTTACGTGAACAACAAAGTAGTGATGAAATATTCAGTGAATATGAAGTGAGGATATAGTTATTGATGAAAATGATGAACAATCGGCTTAGAGTAACAAAATCATGTGCTATATATGTAATACAAACCTATGGTTAGTTTTGATTTTNAGATAAATTAAGTTCAGGGGGGTAATAGGACCTTAGTAAAGGTTAGGTGTGTCTCTGGGATTTCGGGTATAGGCTGGGGGGTACTTATGCATTTTCCCTTTATAATTCAAATTCTACACCAACTTTTATCTTTTACAAGAACACCCTATATAGTAGTTGTTTGCGTTGTTTATATAATTTTTTACGTGAACAACAAAGTAGTGATGGAATATTCAGTGAATATGAAGTGATGATGTAGTTATTGATGAAAATGATGAACAATCGGCTTAGGGTAACAAAATCATGTGTTATATATGTAATACAAACCTATGGTTAATTTTGATAGTTTTTAAAACTTATTTCTTAAAAAGGTGAAATATATTTCCCAAATACTATGGCCAAACACATGGTGAAATTTCACCCAAATTTTCACTCAAATAATATTTGTCAAAAATATTTGGAAATCTATGGCCAAATGTAAAAGTTGAACCTCCTTCGATTTTTTCATGTGTTTACTTCTTCATATTTTAAACCCCTTAATGAAAATCCTTGACTCTGCCACTGCCCATTTCCCTTGAGCTAAAATCCTTGGAAAATTTAGCTTTAACTAATAGCTGAGTTGGAAAATTAGTAAGTAGCTAAACAGTCATCACATGATGCCTTAGAATAAGCAATGTCACAGCCCACAGGTCCCATAAATAGGTAGCCTAACCCAACTAGTGATCCCAAGAATTGGGCACCACGAACAGTAGTTGTGTAATCATCTGACTGAAAGTCAGGTGGAGGAGAATTTAGAGTCACATACAAGTCTTAAGTGTTTCCAAACATATATTCTTTCATGCTTTCATACATTGTTCCCCTTTAATTTATACAACCTCAGCACAAACACTATGACTTTAATATACATGTTGACGAAAATTACCCTTTAGACGATCGGCATCCATCCATCATAGGCAATGTGATTCAACTACGACGACGGACTCAATCCTAACAAAAAATATTTTTGTGTTTTTGTACTGTTCAAAGGGACTATCCTTGGTCAAAGAACCGAAAACAAACTCCAAGGTACCCAAAAGAAAAGAAACAAAACAAACTACTATGTACATAGGTGCCTAACTTGCACACCATCCCACACTTAAAACATAGCATTGTCCCCAGTGCTGTAAAACATATATTCTTGGCACTGCAAGCATTACTAATACACTCCTATTGAGCATTATTTGTATACACTCAACCAAATGACCCCTTAAAGACTTAATTAATGGTCATATATGATTTATAATATGTCAAATACAAATGTTATATAACATAAATAATATTAAAATAATGAAAAAGTGAAACATAGAGGATGAATAATAGTTATCCAAATTTAGAGAAGTACTATTCACCTCTCTCTAAATAGAGAATAAATGATTTTTTTTGATGTGTGGTTTGATACTCTATTCTCTGTTTTACTCTCTAAATATAGTGTATAGAGAGTAAAATAAAGATAGGTTAGAGATGGTCCTATAACAGGCGTGCAACTAATAAACGAGAAAAATAACAATAATGCAACAATTGAGATTCAAATTTCAAAGATCTTAGATTTTTACTCAAACTAAAAGTTATTTTCTCATAAAGTTACTCAACTATGAGTTATTTTCACATAAAGTCATTCAAATTTGATTTTCAACTCAAAAGTCACTCAACCTATTTTGATTAATTTTTTTAATACAATTTGTTGACATGAAATTTTTATTTAAAACTATAACTTTTAAAATTTGAAAACTATCATTTATTGTTTAATGACCCAACCTGCTAAAAATATAATAATAACATTCTTTTATATATATAGAGAGAGAGCTATTTCATTTTTTTTTCTAAAGTTAATGGTTCCGATGACCCCTCTCCTTTAATTCCACGTGGGTCTGCATCCGCATATATATTTATATATATATATTACAGAAAACAGAGAAACAGATGCATCATGGCACTACTGCACATGTGCTTTAGGTTCCCGTTTAGTCGTGATTGAAAGTTGAAATGTTAAGAATGAACCCCAGCCCAACAAGAATATCACACAAATATATAATGGGCCAAGTAGCCCAATAAAACTAATAAGGCCAGGCCTTCACAAAAGATAATTTGGGATCCGGGTATAGTTTGTTGTCGTTAAATAGAACAGGGTATCACTATCAAGGGGATCTGAATTATATGCAAAGGTATTTTTGTATTTCTCATCCCTAATTCTAGAGTCTAAGTTTCTCATCCCCATTCTTATCTATATCCTTAGTTATTTGTTATTTCAATATTTCCATTGTAATTTTTTTTTAATTTCCATTGCAATTCAATGATAAGTAGGGAAAATAATGGAAAATGACAAAAATGCCAACATATTTATGGAAAACAATTATAGTTTTAAAAAATTATATAAAACTTGGTTTAATGTTATTTTTATAGCAAACTCTCTCCCTGTCTCCCTCTCTCTTGCCCTCTCAATCCTTTTCCCTCCTGCCAATAAGAAGAAATCTATTCAAATGTGTTATGTATCAATTGTATTGAATTGAATATATGTGAGAGTTTTGTATTTATATCAATTGTATTCAAAAATTGTATTGGTATTTTTTGTATCAATTGTATTTGTTTTCATACGAATACAATATCCACTCATCATCTTTGTCAAATGTATTATGTATCAATTGTATCCAATCAAAGAGAGGATAAATACAATTGTATTCGTTGTATTTCGATTACAATTAATACACAATACAAAAATGTTATGCATTAAAAAAATACAGAAGACAATGCAAAATAAATACAAATACAACCTTATCTCCTTCATCTCTCAATCTTGCTCGCCTCTCTCCTTCCTCTCTTGATCTCGCTCACCTCTCTCCTCCTAATATGTATTCATTTTGATGCAAAACAGTCTGTATTTATATTTTCTCCAAAGTTCGCTAAAAATACAAAAATACAAATACGTAGCAAACCAAAATATAGTTGCGAATTGTAATTAGTGAAACTGTAGCTATGTAGTCCTATATAAGGCTTGATATTTACTGTTTTTTTGAAAGTTCCCATTTAAGTATTGCAATTAGGATCTTAAAATTATAATAGTGCTCCCGTTATCTTATTACTAATATAGTAAGGAATTCAGTTTGTTACACACAATCAAACTTTTACATATCAAAACTATTCCCAAGTATATCAAATACATACTACTTTAGTTTAGACCACTTTTTTCAAACATATCACACATCAATGGTGTTGACTTATTGTACTTAGTAGCAATATATGACAATAATAATAACACAATGCAGAATACTTGCTTCTTCTCTACTTTCAAAGCTTGTTTTTGTACCAGTAAACACCTTTATTGAGGGATCCTTCATCTTTCTCCACATAGATGCACTCCTTTGTATCCCTCCATAATGCCTTAAAAATTGGGGTATCATCGAGTTGGTAGTATTCTCCCAGTAATGACTTGATAGCTTTGGTTGCCTCCATTGCATGATAATGTGATATGTTTGGGAATATATGATGCAAAACATGAGTATCAGTAACATTGTGGAAAGCCTTATTTAGCACACCATAATCTCTATATATCAACCGTAGCTAGAGCTCCTTTTAGGTAATGTGGCAATGAAGAGTGAGTGTGGTGCAACAGAGTGATTAACACTATAAACCCATTCACAATAAGGAGAGGCACCCAATAGATGCATACAAGCCAAGCTAGCCCTTTTGTCAAAGCAACATGATAAGACACATAAATAGGTGCAATCACACTCACATCTGAAATGTAGATTTGTAGTCTCTCACGATCACTATATATTGGGCTATATGGATCATAGGGACATGCAAAACGATCATAGTTTCTGCCAGAGACATTAAAGAGCAAGAACAAAGGCCAGCCAAAAGTGAGGGTGAAGGCAAGTACGAGTACTCGTCCTAGTGGATTATTCAAGTATTTGTAGTACCATCTTAGTTTGGATTTAAGCCTTGGTATGTAGACTTCGTCGTTCTCAAGGGAACCAGTGTTGGAATGGTGACGACGATGGCTATGTTTCCATGAGAAGTATGGGGTTAAAAGTGCAGAGTGGAGGATAAGGCCAACAGTGTCATCTACCCATTGGTATTCACTGAAGCCTTGGTGGCCACATTCATGGCCAATGACCCATATTCCAGTGCAAACACAACCTTGAACGATCCAGTAAGCAGGCCATGCTAGGTAACTATAGGGGGGTGGAAGGAGGTGGAAGTAAGTGGTGGCAATATAGTAAAAAAAGGAGATAAGTATGAGATCTTGAACAAGATAGGAGAACGAGCGAATGAGAGATCGTTGAAAACAGTGAGGAGGGATGGCCTTCTTAATGTCACCAACTGTAAAAGGGGGCTTTGAACATGGCACTCTTTGGAGAGGATTTTTCTTTTGCTCAATTATAGTTGTTGGACCAGACATGTTGCCACCAGCTCCAACTTTTGTTCTCCTGCCAAGTCAATCTTGAAACTGCACAAATTAAGTTTGCTTCAAATCCTGGCTTCTATATTGTAGTTATGATAAACTATAGTCATTTAAGTAAATATGAAACTGTTAATAGATAACAAATCATGAGCCACTGGAATAATGCCTAAATTTTTCTTTAGGAAAAAAGACACAAATGCTTAAAGCAGCCATATGATATGATACGGTTAAAGTAGAATCTTCGTCAATGATCTCTGGACATAGAGTTTGTTATCTCCTGTATTCAGATTAGCAAACCAGAAACAATTTCCTATTCACACCTTTAAAACCCAACAGAGTTACCAAAGCAACACTGTCAAACATTTGGCAATAGTGTGATAAGACCATAGACAATTATAAAATGTAATAATAAAACATACAATAGTACACTATAATTTCTTCTAGATCTTGTTGTTATACCAATAAACACCTTTGTTGAGAGATTCTTCTTCTTTTTCCACATAGATGCACTCCTTTAAATCCCTCCACATTGCCTGATAAATTGGGGTACCATCAAATTGATAATATTCTCCTAGTAATGGCTTGACAACTTTTGTTGCCTCCATTGCATGGTAATGTGGCATGTTTGAGAATAGGTGATGCACAACATGTGTATCTGTAATATTGTGGAAGACCTTAGTTAGAACACCATAATCTCTGTCTACGGTAGCTAATGCTCCTCTAAGCCAATCCCACTCGGATTTATCATAATGTGGCAATGAGGGATGTGTATGGTGCAGAAAGGTGATTAACACTATGAAGCCATTCACAATTAGGAGTGGTACCCCATAGATGCATACAATCCAAGCTAGTCCTTGTGCTGAAGCAACGCGATACAACACGTAAGCAGTTGCAATCACACCTGCATCCGATATGTAAATTTGTAGCCTCTCATGGTCATTATAAATCGGGCTATATGGATCATAATGACTTGCAAAGCGATCATAAGGTCTGCCAGTGATATTAATGGCAAAGTACAAAGGCAAGCCAGCAATAAGGGTGAAGGCAAGTATGAATAATCGTCCAAGTGAATTGTTTGTGTATAATTTGGTGTACCACCTTAATTGGGATTTAAGCTTGGGCACATGGTTTTCATCATGCTCAAGTGAATTAGTGTTGGAATGGTGACGCCGATGACTATATTTCCATGAGAAGTATGGTGTTAAAAGTGCAGAGTGGAGAATAAAACCAACAGTGTCATTTATCCATGGGTAATCACTAAACGCGTGGTGGCCACATTCATGGGCAATGACCCATATTCCGGTGCAAACACAACCTTGAACGATCCAGTAAATAGACCATGCTAGGTAATAATAATAATAATATGGGGATGGAAGGACGTGGAAGTAAGTGGTGGCAATATAATAGAAGATGCAGACAAATATAAGATCACGAGCTAGATAAGATAATGAGCGAAGAAGAGATCGCTGAAAGCAGTGAGGAGGGATGGCCTTCTTAATATCACCAATCGTAAAAGGGGGCTTTAAACATTGCACTCTTTGGAGATGATTTTTCTTTTGTTCAGTTTTTGTTGTTGTATTAGACATATTGTCACCGCCTCCCATTTTCCTTCTTGAGTATATCCTCAACCCTGCAATAGTTTATGTTTACCATTCAGAATTTTCTGTTCTATTTTTCAGAGCATTAGAGTCTTAAGTTTTAGTCTATTCTTTCAACAATTGGGATTTATCAACAAAAACAGGAACATTTCCATAATTAACACACAAAATAAAACGCCAACATTAGTAAATAACACAAGAATGAGGCTATATATCCAAAAAGAAATAATACCTCAAAATTCAGTAGACTGACTCTGCCTGCACGTTTCAGCTTCCACTTCCTCTGTTATTTATAGACTAGTAAAAGAGAGCTCGGTTCAGGCTCAGGCTCAGGCGCAACATAGATAAACAATACTCCCTTCGTTCTATTTTATGTGAGGTAGTTTGACTCGGTACACAATTTAAGAAAAAAAGAAAAACTTTTAAAACTTGTGGTCCAAAATGAATGATATAAATTTGTGTGGCTGTAAATTGTTAAATTAATATTTTATAGTTAAATTATTACTTAATATAGAAATGTGTCAATCTTTTTTAGTTTGACTAAAAAACAAGTCACATAAATTGTGACAGAAGGAGTAATTTCCAAGGTACTATATTCCTATAAAATATAGTTGATCATGTAATTATTTTAATTTCTTCGTCACATAATTAAGCAATTTTCAAAACACTTTACATAAAAGGGAAAATTACGCGGTTAAGCAAACTTATACTACTTAATTACTCATCATAGCTATAGTTTGCTATAATTACCACTCACGACTAACATTATACATTAATTACGCGGGCTGACTTCGAGTTTGTATAATTAGTCATGTTTGTATATGTATAATTCGTCAGAATATACAAATACATATGTATAATATACAATTATCTAACCTATATACATATACAATTCACCTCTCTCCCACTCTCTGCCCTCTCTCGCTCGCCTCTCTCCTCTCTCTCCCAATCTCGCTCGCCTCTTTCCTCCCTCTCCCAATCTCGCTTGCTATATATACAATTGCATATGTATAATATACAATTATCTAACATATATACATATACAATTCACCTCTCTTCCCCTCTCTGCCCTCTCTCTCTCGCCTCTCTCCTCTCTCTCCCAATCTCGCTCGCCTCTCTCCTCTCTCTCCCAATCTCGCTCGCCTCTCTCCTCCATATAACATGTAGCTACAAATTGTAATTATCAAACTATAGTTATGGAGAGTAATTAGACTATTTTTGAGTGACTATATGTGAAAGTTCCCCTAAATAAAATACTCATGTTCACTTATACATTTTAACCTTGAAATAGGGAATTGTGTTTATAAGAAATGTAATTACGATTGTTTCTTTAATTGTTTTTTGTATGATATATTTTCTTGGGTTAAAATTATTAAAATACACCCCTATTTCAGACAAAATTCACCAATAATTTTTTTTAAAAAAATGATCTATTTTATTATAATTCCGATGGATTCGTCCGAAAATATGTATTTTTTATTTTATATAATCCTACTTTAAATGAATTTGTTGACAAATCCGTGGGAAAATAATTACTCCCTCAGTTTCACAAAGAATGGTCTCCTTTCCTTTTTAGTCAGTTTTAAAAAAATGAGCTCTTTCCTTTTTTGGTAATATTTTACTTTTTGTTTTCCACGTGACATGTTTAAGACCACAAGATTAAGGGCAATTTTATACATTTGACATAACTTTAATTTAGGACCACAAGATTCAAAAGTCTTCTTTATTTACTTAAACTCCGTGCCAAATCAAATCATATTATTCTTTATGAAACGGAGGGAGTACGTGTTATGGCGCCAAGATTTCAATAATTGTTCTGTCAGAAATGTTGGGCGAAGAACGATATTTTAATTTGTTAGTGCAACGTGAGTTGAACCACGAGGAATTACTTCATCTATATATTGGCCGGTATGGCTTAGATAATATTCCCTTTGTCTCAATTTATGTAACATATTTCGTTTTTCAAGAGTCAAACAATTTAAATTTGATCGAAAATGTGTTCATGAAATCTTAAAAAAAATTAAAATGAAATTTATATATTTATAAACGACGTAAAAAGTACTATAAATCACAATAATTGATGATTCAAAATATTTTTAAAATATATGAAATTTTTTCCGTCAAAGATAAACCTGTTTAATTTTTGAAATTCAAAGTGTGTCACATAAATTGAAACAAGGAGGAATACTAACTGCAAGAAAATGGAGATGCGATGACATATATTTAGTGACTTTTGAAGTAAATGTCAAAAAATTATTATTATTCGACTGACTCTGTCTGCACGTTTCAGCTTCCACTTCCTCTGTTATTTATAGACTAGTAAAAGAGAGCTCGGTTCAGGCTCAGGCTCAGGCGCAACATAGATAAACAATACTCCATTCGTTCCATTTTATGTGAGGTAGTTTGACTCGGTACAAAATTTAAGAAAGAAAGGAAAACTTTTAAAACTTCTGGTCCAAAATGAATGATATAAATTTGTGTGGCTGTAAATTGTTAAATTAATATTTTATAGTTAAATTGTTACTTAATATAGAAATGTGTCATTCTTTTTTAGACCGACTAAAAAACAAGTCACATAAATTGAGACAGAGGGAGTAATTTCCAAGGTACTATATTCCTATAAAATATAGTTGATCACGTAATTATTTCAATTTCTTCGTCTCATAATTAAGCAATTTTTGAAACACTTTAAATAAAATACTCATGTTCACTTATACATTTTAACCCTGAAATAGGGAATTGTGTTTATAAGAAATGCAATTACGATTGTTTCTTCTATTATTTTTTGCATGATGTATTTTCTTGGGTTAAAATTATTAAAATACCCCCATATTTCCGACAAAATCCACCAATAATTTTAAAAAAATCGATCTATTTTATTATAATTCCGATGGATTCGTCCGAAAATATGTATTTTTTATTTTATATAATCCTACTTTAAATGAATTTGTTGACAGATCCGTGCGAAAATAATTACTTGTTATTTGCCGCCAAGATTTCAATAATTGTTCTGTCTGAAATGTTAGTGCAACGTGAGTTGAACCACGAAGAATTATTTCATGTATTGGCCGGTATGGCTAGATAGTATTCCAGTTGTCCCAATTTATGTGGCATATTTCATTTTTCGAGAGCCAATAATTTAAATTTGACCCAGAATTCGTTCATGAAATCTTCAATTTTAAAAAAATGAAATTTATATATTTATAAATAACGTAAAAAGTAGTATAAATCACAATAATTAATAATTCAAAATATTTAAAAGATATATGAAAAATTTATAGTCAAAGAGAAACTTATTTAAATCTCGAAATTCGAAATCTGTCACATAAATTGAAACAAAAAGAGTACTAATTAGTAATGTATAATATAAACCTTGTTAAAGATCTAATGAATAATGTTTGTCTTATAGATAATTGTTGGAAAATATATACTAACAACCTATATTATAGTATATATACTATAACAAGGAGCTTGCTATAACTTATAAGAAGAGCACTGAGATGAAAGTTTGATAATTTGAACGAGGAACATAGAATTGATGCTTGAAACGCTTTCCTAAAAATTAATATTTGCTTCCTCTTTTGTGCGAGATTGTTATGAGATTGTACGCAAATAATTTTAGTGAATATTACAAGCTTATGAATTTCTGCACTAAGCAAATAATGAAGAAATCCTATTGAAAAACAAAAATTTGAACTTGATCTTTATCTTTTTGGAGAAGTAACAATTCTTTGGAGAATGCTGTAAAGAAAAATACTCTGTAAAAGTTATATAATAATCTACAGAAATTGGACTTGGCCTCATTTGTTTTCATTAAGATTAATACCTCTGAATCTGAATATTAAGATTTGCATTAAGAGCTAGGTGTCTAGAATTGAATATACATCTGAACACTGAATGATTATTAGTGATAACCAAAGAATGGAAGGACATACCCTTTCTTTTAAAATACTTATTATTAATTTAATTTAAACAAACTTCTAATAATAACCCTCTCCTCTTGCCTCTAACACTAAGAGGACTAATATATATATATATATATATATATATATATATATATATAAAGGAGGAACATAGACAAGGTGATGTGGCACCTCTCTATGACCTCCATTCATATTTATTTATTTTTCTTCTTTTTTGACTATTTTTCTTCATTTAATTATTTTTTTGTTTTAATATCTCATAAAGTCTTTATATTTAAGTACTCAACTTTTCACCTCCCACTATAATATATCTTATTTATTAGATATAATGTGCATATATTCATAACTCTCATAATTTTCAACTTTTCATATTCATATCCTTTAAATATTAAATATGAAACTTTATGGTATTCCTCCATTATTTTCTATATAAATTCATATTTTTTTGTTTCATGATATTCTATCCAAAGTTACCCTTCATTTTCACCATAGTATTATATTCATGATTTTATTTGGCTTGAAAAAGAAGAAGGCTCTTGAATAGTGATAGGCTTGTGAAGTGGATATTGACAAAAGCTTAGATAATTATGTATTGATTTCTTTTCCCTTCTATTTTTTAATGATATGTGTATTGTACTATTTCTTTTTTTTTTTCTCTCTTTTTATTCTTATATATCTCTATGATGTCTCTTAAATTTAATTTTTATACGAAGAAAGCTTTTGAATAGTGATAGATTTGTGAAGTGAATATCAACAAGAGTGATGCCTCTCTACCTTTGTTTGACTTGAAAAAGAAGAAGAAAGCTTTGAATATTGATAGGCTTGTGAAGTGGATATGACAAGAACTTAGACAATTATGTGTTAATTTTGTTTTTCCTTCTATTTTTAATTTTAATGACTAAAGTTGCTATGATATGTGTATTGTATTATCTTTTCTTTCTTTCATTCTTTCTTTCTTGTGTAATTTATGATGCCTCTTAAGTATATTTTGTATACGAACTTAAAATTTAATTCGAAGCACGAGTAATTGAGTTTTAAAAGTATGAGAGTTATTTGTTGTATAATTTCTATTTATATAATTTAGTCTCTTATTTTTCCTCATAAAAATGTCAATAAAAAAGTAATAAAATAAAATATATAATAATATTATAATCAAACAACACGAAATAACCTTTTAATATATATATATAAATTAAATCACACTTATTAATATAAATATATGGACACCGTTTAAATAAGAACAAAAGGCTGAAAGGCTTACGCTACTCTTATTTTCTTGGAAATAAATATTAACTTTTGTTCTTCAATTGACAAATTTTCTAACATTTTGTTGTAATAAATCTATAAATAGGTATATGATTCTTTTACTCATATTTAATTTTCTATACAATTTTATATTGAAATACTGGTATTATAATATTTTTATTATATATAATTATGAAATTACAACTTTTACTATAACATATTTATGAGTCTCAAGTATGAGGAGGAGATTAGTTTTTATTTTTTGAGTAATAAACATCAATACTTAGCATATAAATCAATAACAAATTTGTTTCATTTCTTAAATTGTTAAAAGTAATTATTAGCAAACTTCAATTTAATGGAGTTGAATCACTACTACTTTGTAGTTTGTATACAATTCTTTTACTTTCTTTGATTTTATATGTATTTTTTTACTTCTACAACATATATGGAGAAAAAAGAACAAAATAATAGTAGATGCATTAGTAAAGAATAAACGATAGGAAAATAGTATATGACCAGAAAAAAAAATGTAACTCAATGGTTGTTTTAGTTTCTTTTTAATTTTCATTTCATTATTTATTTTATTTAATAAAAATCATAGAAAATATTTTTTAACTTTTATTTAGATTAAAAGAAATTAAAAGGGTCAATTGCCAATAAATGCTTGTATGTATGTGTATAATAGTTTACTACGAAATATTTTCTATGTACAATAGAAATGAAATTAATTAAAGGCTATATATATATATATATATTATAACTTATTGCTTAAGAATAAATTTTCTCTTTTGCTCAATATTAATTGTTAAGTTTAACAAAAATAATCGTGTTGATATTTATCTTGATAATATAATATAATTAGAACAATTAATGATGTTATATCTGAAGAAAAAAGAAGACACGACATTCAAAAATTAATCTTTCAATAAAAAAATGGGATAATTCCTTTGAGTTTCGCTCTATAACACTCACCTTTTCTGTAATTTATGATGTTACGCCTACATCTCTTATTTTAATTTTTTTTAACCATTCTTCAAAATTATTTAAAATAAATATAAATCAATTATAACTTGACAAATTTGTCCTTCTTTGTATTAATTTCTTCATATTAATGCATATTATTAAAAATATGACTTATTTAATAAATACTTTAAAAATAAATCAACACAAATATGTTTATACTATCATATATATTATATAAATATATATATAAATGTGTCCTTTTTTGCCAAACAAAGATTCACACTTCTTCATATTGATTTATTTTTAAAACTTTGATTATATAAGTCTTTTTCAAAATAATGTGGATTAATATGAAGAAATTAATACAAAAGAACAAAGTTGTCAAATTATAATTAATTTATATTTATTTTAAATAAACTTAAAGAATGGTTACAAAGAAAATCAAAATAAGGAAGGTATATATATGTATATTGCAAATCAAAGGGGAGGTGAGTTTTGTAAAATTAACCCTTAAAAATTTTAACCACCGCGCAAAGCGCGGACAAATTCCATAGTAATGAGATAAAGGGTGAGTTTGAGAGTAAGAAAAATGTTTTCTAAAGAAGTAAGTGTAGTTTTTTTTGTTGTTGTAGTTGTTGTACTAGGGGTGTACATAATCGAACCGAAAAACGAACCAAATCGCAAATCGAGTCAAACCGAAAAAAAACCTGACTAGTGGTTGGTTTGACTTTATTTGGTATTGAAAAAAAAACCCGACTATATTTGGGTTGGTTTGGTTTTAATTAAAACAAACCAACCCGAGACCAAACCAACCCGACATTATATATATAATTTTAAGTATTTACTTTGATATAATTTTTAAATATTTCTTATACTTTTTCATAGTTTTTATCTTTTAGTATATTATTTCAAGTTTGAAACGTACAATTCTGAATGGTTCAATAAAGATTATAGTCCACAGATGTTGGTAATTATAATAACGCTTAAATCAAAATCAAATTAATAGTAATGCAAAAAGAAAACCAATTCAACACTAAGAATGATAATAATATTGAATATTTGTTCTTTGGTTTTACATTGCTTTAGACAATACATAATCTAATTTTAATTTCCTTTAATATTTAGTCATGTAATTAATACTTATTAAACTTATTTTAGCATGATTTAGTACTTTTAAATTATGATCATTTTCATTATGACTTGTTAATTGGCAATATTTGTTTTACGCGATTTCATTATTATTATTTTTTTGTTGGATATTTTAGTGTCACTACTCATATCATATTTTGTGTTATTTTGTTAAGAAACACCTTAGATAGTTGTATTTTGGTAAGATTAAAGAAATAGTTGAAGTACAAGTAAATTATATGTTTGTATGAATACTTTACTGAAAAAACCCGAAAATCCGAAAAACCTGAAAAAATCCAAAAAATCCGAGGTTGAAAAACCCGTGTTTAATTGGTTTGGTTTGGTTTATAGATTTAAAAATCGGACACAAATGATTTGGTTTGATATTAGAAAAACCCGAATCAACCCGGCCATGTACACCCCTAATATATACGTAGGTAAAAAAAATAATATTCTAAAAGTACTTTTATATAATCTAGACAAATACTATATATAAGAGGTGTAGGGGTGATGAGGTAGGGATGGAGGGCTACAAGGTAGTGGTGAAGATGATATGTAACATATGTTGAAAGGTTGAGGAGGTTACCATCAATGTGGAATGCTACTTGAGTAACTTGTTTTTTCTATTTATATTAGGAAAATTATTTTTCTCATTTTTACGGAACTTGTTTTCTTAAAGAAAGATGTTTTCCAAAAATTGACAAAAAAATGAAAATATTGAAAAACATTTCCACGAAACACACCCAAAACTCACGACTTTAACATTTAAATTGATAGCCCTTAGTTTAATGTACAACATCACTCAACTATCACTATTTCTCTCGAAATATATATACTTAATTAATAAAAACCTCTTCTCCTAGTTGTATGTCATGGCACATTATTTTATTTAATAATATATTTATTAACCCATTTAACACAACTAGATTTTAGATACCCCGTAAAAAACAATACAAAGACACAAAAAATTCCAACAATACCTCAAATTATTCATTTTATCTTAATGACATAATTTGTAGCCACATAAATATTTATAATTTATTTAAAATTATAATTATAATATTTTTTTAATTTTCTAAATTGCATGCTCAGTCAAATTCTATCACATAAAGTAGGATAAAAAATAATAGACAACAAAATAATATGATCGTCACTATTAACAAAAAAAGACTTAGCGTTTTTTATTTTTTTATTTTGCAGTTTTAGGAAATGCTGCTTAGTAAAACATTTACAACAACCATCGAAAAAATTTACGGCTGTTTGTGACGGTTACAATAAACCAATTCAATTAGGATGGATAAATATTTTGAATAAATGTTGCCTCATAGAATAATATTTCATCTACTTAGCTAGAGTTAATATTTCACACAATATCAATGAACTATACAAACTCCTATAAAATAACGTAAATACATAAATAAATATATCTTAATTAATGGATTTTTCATAAATATTCAAAGCGTTATAGGAAAAAATAATAAAATTTTTTTTTAGCAAATTTTAATATGATACCCTCGAGTACAAGGGGTATTACAATAAATTCTAAAAGTTAAGCTCATAAGCCTTCAACACAAATTAATATGAAGAACTCCCGAGGGTTACAACTAGGATATCAAGAGTATAGTTTGGATATTGAAACAGATGATACCTACACTAAACAACAATAGATAGGGGCATGTACGAGTGGCAAATTTTCTGATGACTTACGAAGTCCCAGAACTCGAACTCGAGAATTGTATCGATTATAAACAACTGGACAAGATGACTAGCAAGAATAATAAGTATCCTATTTCGCACATGGGTGATTTATTCGACCAATTTCACGGAGCTTTAGTGTTTTGAAAGATTGAGTTGAGGTCAGACTATCACCAGTTGAAGATTAGGACTTCGAATCTCACTAGGACAACCATTAAACTTGGTACTTGTAATATACTTTAATGCTCTAGTAGCATTTATTTATGGAGTTAATGAATAAGATATTTCAACGCTATTTAAATTTATTTGTGATTGTATTCATCAATGATATCTTAGCGTGCTCACGTAGTGAGAAGGATCATGGAAAGCATTCGAGGATCGTACTCCAAAGTTGAAAGATGAAGGTTGCATGCCAAATTTTCTTAGGGCCTGTTTGGAAGGTCACCCTGGTAATTGAATTTGGTATAATTACACTGTTTGTCATGTTTGGCTGGTCATGTAATTACATGGTCAGCAGGTAATTGAATGTAATTAGCAAAGGGTAATTACACTCTCCAATTCAAAGGGGGAGGTTGTGAATTGTTGGTAATTACATCGTGTAATTACAAGTTGATTTTTATTAATTTATTCCTTTTGTTTCTATTTCTATTTTTTCATTTTAATGTGTTTTCAACTTTATTATTTTAAATTCTTTTTAATTTTTATTATTTTAATGTTTTCTAAAAATATTTAATTTTTATTTAATATTCTTTATATTTCGTTTCCTTCTCATTCTCAACCTTTACTTCATGTGATTCCATGCAATTTTTCGTATTATCTAAAAAATATTATTAGTATAATTTTACTAGTATTCTAATTTTTAAATTAAAGTATAATTCATTATTGAATACAATTATGGACTTACATTTTTCTTTTCTTTCAAATCATATTTATGTATGTTATGTTGAAATTTGACATAAGAGTATTATGTTAAATTTTTTGTCTTGAATTTAGAACTTATGTTGTATTTTCGATATCATTTGATTTAGGAGTACTATTGACTCAATATTTTACATTGCAAACTATTTTTTTTAAAGTTAGACTTGATAGATTATCTTTTTGTCAAATGTTTTATAATTGTATGACATGATATTTATAATATTAATCTTTATTTTTCAAACATGCATTTCATAATATTCATAGAAATTTTGTACTTTAAGTTTTTATGATTAATTTAATTAAAATATACTTAATTGAAAAATATAAATCAATTATGTTTATATTATTAGTTAAGAACATATGTTTATTAATTAATATATTTTTAAAAGACAATATATATTCGATATTGAATTTAATAGCATTTATAAATGCTTTTATTTGTCTAATAATTTTTTTTTAAAATTTTAAATAATTAATTCTTATTTTTAAAATTCAATAAAACCTTATTATTACACTTGTGCAACCAAATAATATACTTATCCATACACCGTGGCAAACAAATAGATCAACGTAATTACTAGGTTGTGTAATTACTGTGCTGATAGTTATTAATATACTTATCCATACACCGTGGCAAACAAACAGATCAACGTAATTACTAAGTTGTGTAATTACTGTGGTGATAATTATTACCCTAGTAATTACAACAATTCCAATTACCTAATGGCTTTCCAAACAGACCCTTAGTGTGAGTTTAACTTGATTTTGTGGCATACGTGGGATTCTTGATATCCAGAATGATATTATGATGAATCCAAAATATCTTTAGTCAATTCGAGATTTGGATAGGCTCACTTCACCTACTAAGTTGTACTAGATAGGTACTGAACATATTTGGTTTGATAGTGAATAATTGAATGTTGCCTTTTTCTCTTATCCTTTCGAATGGGCTAAGAGAATCTTATTTATTCTCTTTTGTTTTTTTAATTGAAGAAATAATTGGAAATAATAAATAATATCATTATGTGTGTTCTACAAATAAATTATTGTTGACCCAAAAAATGATAGAGACTAAAGAACGAGTTGTACTACATATATAGGTACTAAGCATTTGTTTGATAATGAATAATTGCATGTTGTGTCAATTTGTGTGTTTTTCATATAACTAATATCCATCTCATATTGATAGCGACTGAAATTAGAATTTCACTAAATAGATTTCAAGTTATTTATCCTAAAAACTTTTGAAAACATACTTCAGAATCAAAGAAAAATATAATATTCAAAAGAAGAATAAATTTTACTTGCTGGAAAATATCTTGATGTGTATTTTTCACATAAATAATTTTGATCTCCAAATGAAAGCAACTAAAATTTGAATTGTACTAGAGTTAATATTTCACACAATATCAGTGAATTATAAAAACTCCTATAAAATAACGTAAATACATAAATAAATATATCTTAATTAATGGATTTTTCATATATATTCAAGGCATTATAGGAAAAAATAAAAAAATATATTTTTATCAAATTTTAATTTGATACCGTCGAGTACAAGGGGTGTTACAA
The DNA here is from genome assembly GCF_019186545.1 of Solanum stenotomum. Lineage (NCBI taxonomy): Eukaryota > Viridiplantae > Streptophyta > Magnoliopsida > Solanales > Solanaceae > Solanum > Solanum stenotomum. The sequence continues at coordinate 12,289,898 of NC_064285.1, forward strand.
TAAGTTCTAAAAGTTAAGTTCCCTTCAACACGAAATGATACAAAGAACAACCTTAAACACCCGGGGGGTTACAACCAGGATATCAAGAGTATAGTTTGGATATTGAAACAGATGATACCTACAGTAACACAACAACAATAGATAGAGGTATGCACGAGTGGCAAATTTTCTGATGACTTACGAAGTCCCAGAACTCGAGAGTTGTATCGATTATAAATAGATGGACAAGATGACTAGCAAGAATAAGTATCCTATTTCGCACTTGGTATAGTCTTCACCAAGTGGCATAACAAGAATAGTATCAGTACAAACAACACGTACTGATAGACATCATCGGTAAATCCAAATCTACCGCATAATATCATGTAATTAATTAGATGAAACATACAACTTGAAGCTAAACAACCCCGTCCTTTTAACAATAGTCCTTACTATTAGGTAATACTACCTCTGAACCCATACACCCCATCCCAAGCCTTCCTTCCTAATTCCACTGCCAACTCCACCATTATGAGTCATTCTACCCCTTTAATTCTATCACAGATTAACCCCCTTATCACATGAAACCCTCCGACGCCTACCCATCTTATACCAAACACTAGAATTATCTTACTGATTCCAATTCTAAATTCAAAACTACCAGCTATCTATGTTAATCGGTCTATCACTTTTTTTAAAATCCCATGCTATAACCTTGGCCCTTGATCCTTAGCCAATTTAGTGGACCACCTGCAAAACTCTTACTTATCCCTTGGGTTCAATGCATACATGATTCAACACACCCTTCAAGTAACCATGAATACCTTAGATCCTTAAGACATCACTATAGTGTTCAACATGAAATATTGATCTACATAAGAACCATTCCCGCATTTAATAGACTTATCCGAGCACTAATGGACCAACATACATAAATACATCACAATGAATAAACCTGGTTCAGTCATTGAACAAACACACAAATGAACAATCAATCTTATACCAGGCGTGGTACTCAAGCCAATCATAATAGAACATATATCAGGCATGGTACCTAAGCCAACCATAATATAATTTGTACCATACATTGTACCCGATCCAATCGATATAGATCTCGTACAAGATATGGTATATGATGAAAGATAAAGGGGGGGGGGGGATGAATTAAAAAAATTTGAGCCGACTGTCAATACTGGACAGTTGACTCACCTGCAGATTAGTGACACGGTATAAAGCAAATATAAAAGTGAAAAGTAAGGGACACAGAAAGTTTTATACTTGTTCAGAACACCAGTGTGGTGCCTACTTCCAGTCCCCTTGGGTTTCAAGAGTTTCCTTAATAGCTTGAAACGAACTTTGGATAGTACAAGGAGTTGAGACTTAGAACCCTATCTGATGTGCAAATAAGATCTTTTACCTTGACACAACCTCTACTTGTATAACCTACACTTACATCTTTCTTTTTCTTTTGTTTTTTCAGTTGTATACTTCAAGAGGATACAATGATTTATTAAAGACAATAGAAGAAATAGTACAAGTTTAAGTGAAGTGCGTACTTCATAGCTAAGGCCAAAGAAGGTTTATATAGATTTGTGAATTGCTCGTATAAGGAAAACCCAAGGGTATTTTAAACTAAGGATATTGGATGAATCCTTGATTTAGGTTGAATTGCTAATTCATGTCCAGATCAGATATGTGCATGAGAAATTTAGTCTTCTTTCTTCTTAAGACGATCTTCGCATGATCTTGACTTTGGGTTGGATGTTTTTCCTTTGATTTTATCCTGTCTCCAGATCATCTGGATTTATGCTAGATTGATTCATCCTAGTCAGATGATGGGATTGTGGCTATCTTGAATTGATTCTGTGCTCCTTGAGTGGTGGCTTTCCTTCACAGATCACAACTGGGATTGTGGCATCTTGATTTGATTATGTGCTCCCTTAAGTGGTGGATTTCCTTTCTTGTGTTGCTTCACAGATCACATTTCGTTTCTCTCCTTATGCGTGATTTCTTTCCTTTTTAATTCCTTTGATTTCCTGCGAATAGATCATGTAACACCTTTCACTTTGGTCAGTTTTTAAGTTTTGGGTCAACTTTAGATGACTATAACTTTGAGCACATATTTAGTTAGTTGACCCATTACATATCAAATTGAAGGTCTTTGAGTCCTCTTTTCAATGCCGCCGAGTTTGCTAAATTCTGAGTTCGGATGAAGGAGCTATGCCCATTTGAGTGCAGCTTGTCTAGTTAAGGCAATTCATTCATTTTAAGGAAGGGTAATTTAGTCTTTTCCTTACCCCATTAGCCTAGAAAGTTTCACCCACCTAAGTTAAGGGGTCTAATCAGATTAAGTAATTTTTCATTCATTCTTAAACGTTTAAGAAAGTTAGGGTAAAGTTCAAGAGGAGAAAAAGAGGAGGTTTCAAGAGTTCTTTAAGAAATTGGAGAAATCGCCAAATAACTTAGTTCTTTTGAGGTATGTAAGCTTTCATAGTGTTGGGTTTGTTCACCCTAACACCAATCATGAGTTTCCATTTATGAATTCATCCATGAGATTGTGTATATTGACATTCTTGATGAGGTTCTTGAGGTTTTGTGCTTCATTCTTTAACAATGGAGTTTTGTCGAGTTCTTGAGGTGAGGTTCTTGCGAATGAGTGTTGCTCTTGGTGGGTTTTATGTGGATTTCGTTGTAATTGTGTTGGGTTTATGATTCCAAAGGAGTTTAAAGGAAATCATTCGATTCTAGATGAATTAGGCCTTGGAATTGAGAAGAAAAATTCATCAAAAATCTGGGCATGAGGGTGGGGTAGCGCACCACAATTGTGCTAGAACTACTGTCCAGTAATTTAAGGCATGGAACGGCGCCCCACTCAGCGCACCCCAATTACTGTTCAGTAGTTTTGGGGCTGGCGCCCCGTGCCACTCATTGCGGCAGGGTTGTCAGGTCCGGCCCTACCTTTCTGTCCTTCTTTGGGTGTGTGTTCCCTCGAATCGTACCTATGTTCTCTTCTTGATATCCACACTTAAAATCTTTATTAATCCTTGAGAAATCATGCATATCCTAATCACATCTCTTAATTTACATTTTCATGTTTAAGTAAAGTTAAGAGGAAAGTTCAAGAAGTTCTTTTGATTCATTTTGAAAAGTCTTTTACAATCTTTTAAAACTTGATTTAAGACTTGAGTACTTGAGTATGATAATGAGGAGAGTTGAGTTTCATGTTTCAAAATGAATACAAGGAAAATAAGTATTCCCAAGTGTAAACACTTTTACATTTAAAACGAGAGGAGAGCCTTGATTTCTAAACGAATGCATGAGTAATTTTTGAGCATTATCTCTTTTAAGAGAATATTTTGAGTAATAATCTCAAGTTGAGGACGAGTTATGTTTTTAAAGATATGAGCATGAGTTATATATTATTGGGAGTAGTATTGAGCACCGATATGGGGATGAGTTCAGAACCCACAAAATCCTCATAAACCATGTATACCAACATGGGTAAAGGGTCATGCTTTTTAGAGGATTCCTTATTGCTTTTAAGCAGAGCTTAGTGGATCCACTTATTTAAGGATGTTCTATACCCCGGTAAGGTATATGTCATGCCCCAGTGGTACACCCTAGATGTAACATGACGTACTTGATCCCGAAGGGGTCTCATACAAGCCCTTAGCATATCATAACATAAGATAATATAAAAGTACGGAAATTTTAAAAAAAACTTTATCCATACAGTCGAAGTATTTTTATAAAATGCAAGCGGAAGTCTTTACTACACTTTTGTCTCAAACCATCTAATACATCTTTAGAATAAAACTCTTGGGACATAGTCCATACAATAGTCTCAACATGAAATAAAAGACATAAAGGAAATGGTGGGTTTTGTCCTCAAAGCTATGACGACTCACCAAAATCTTCAACTCTTTTGCTTCTTAAAAACCTATCTCCAATAATAGAACTCAAGTCTCCAAACCCTACATTTGATGAGAATGTAGGCAAAGTATGCGTTAGTACAAAATGTACTAAATATGTTAGCTAGCATAATCATAAGAGCATAAGATAAGGGTTAGTCAATATAAGACATAATCCAAAATCATATGAAATACTTCATGAAACATCAATTATAAGCATAAGAGACAATATCATAATAATAAGCAAAGTCTCCAACATAAGCATCATATAAGCATTATTCAACTCCTAGTCATTGGTACCATAATAGGACTACTCTCAAGTAACCTTAAGGCATACTTGTGCAGTGCATGAACAGCATCCCATAATACCATCCAAGTTAAGCACCCCTTTTTGGTCATCTTAATCGTAGTCTATATGCATAGTCAAGATCTAGGCTTTCATATACTTAGAGCACTATACTCCTAAGTAACCTTAAAGCACACTTGTGCAATGCATGAAGGGCATCCCATAATACCATTAACACTAAGCATAACATTGAAGTCACAATATGCATACCTACCACTCATTTGGTCTCATTCTAATCTTACATCATATAGACAAGGGAATTACCACCTTTAGTCAATCATATATTGGAAGGCAACTATAGCAACAACCCAAGCTAAGTCTACACTATATAAGAGAACAATTTATAAGTAGCTTCAAGAAATACTTGTGCAATGCATGAATGGCATCCATACTACCACTCATATAAGTACCACCTTAGGCTGTCATACATGTTCACTAGTTGGGGACTATTCCCTCTTTTCTGTTTGCCATTTGTCATTTAAGGTACTTGTCTATTTGGTACAAAGCAAGTGACAACACATGAATGAATTCTATTTTCCAATTCAACGCTACCAAGGAATAGCACCCTAATAGGCTAGACCAAACTATCATCTTGCTAACATAACTATATTATGATAAACTAACTACCTTGGAAGACATACTATCGTGCAAGTCCACGCTATTCTAGGAAGGGAACAGGTGTTCCATCCTAGCTATCATGAAATAGTCTTAGACCAACTAAGTCATGCTACCCTTACAAGCACACTAAGATGCTAATGTAAGCTACCCTTACAAGCACACTAAGATGCTAATGTAAGCTACCCTTAAGAGAGTATGATTCCTTAATCCTAAGCTACCCTTGAAATACATCCTACAATGCTAAGTCAAGCTACCCTTAGGAGAGTATGGATCCTCAATCCTAAGCTACCCTTAGGAGAGTATATGTCCTCAATCCTAAGCTACCATGAAATGGTCTTGGCCAAACCAAGTCATGCTATCATGAAAACATCCTAATAATGCTAGTTCAAGCTATCCTTAAGATAGTATGAATCCTCAATCCTAGGCTACAATGACTACCACTAACTCAAGCTATCCTTGAAATACATCTTACAATGCTAAGTCAAGCTACCCTTAGGGGAGTATTAATCCTCAACCCTAAGCTACCCTATTTTGGTCTTGTCTTACCTAGTCAAGCTATAGATGAAGGGATCATTTATCACAATTTCAAGATATTCTAGTCTAACAATGCTTTGATTCATTTTAGGTTATTAAGCCTACCAACCTAGAATCATTCTATGTGAGAGAACCTTGTATCTCCTAACATATTTATGCCTAAGTGTGTAAGTGAGAATATGCTTTCAACAATACACAACAAGATAACATCATATTAGCTTTACTCTCAAAGCCCTAGCATTCATGATTACAAGCCTTAATCTCAAAGCTTTACTTCTTACAATGCTCATTCGTACCTAGATTTCAAGGTTTTCTAATCACTCTCTTCATTAGTAGGTGACTCTAGTCATAGTTGATCATAAAGGTTCAATTTCAACTTTACTAGTTATGATCCATCATATATAATAAGATCTATTTCAATTCATGTCAATATGTTCCTAACCTTGAACAATTACGATATTAATTCTAGAAGATCACCTATGAATCCTCAATTTCACCTCTTATGGCATAAACCCACATAATCTCAATTCTATCTATTAGACTAGGTTTAACCATGGAATTCACATAAATTCAACATAATATCATAATTCAATGCTAAATCAATCATAATTAGGTTTTATCCACTCAATTGGAATTATACACAAACACTACTCACAATGTAGGAAGAAACCCTAGCTAGAATTGGGTTTTGTCTTCACAATTGGGGGAAATCTAGGGGGCTCTATGGGTGGAAGAACCCATAGATGAATAATCTAACATACCTTGGATACAAAGCCTTACTAAGCATGCGACAATGGGTGAAGTTGACCTTGCTTGACCCTTTCTTCTTTTTCTTCTAGAGAGAGAATTTTTTAGATGAAATACTTTGGGATCTTTTGGGGTTTTAGAATTAATGACTTAGTTGGGGTGGTTAATGACTTAAAATAGTTTATATAGGTGTATAAATTCCATATAAAACAACCCCTACTTAAAACCAATTAAAAATGAATTTCCTAATTTGACCCTCATTAGGCAGCCATGGTGCTAGGCACCACGACAGGACCTTACGAGCCATGGTCCTGCCCGTGGTCCTTGGGCAGTTGTTTGGACAAAGTGTCTTGGCCTCCCTCATCCTAAGGCATCTTCACGAGCCTTCCCACAAACCGTGGTCAAGACCACTGGTCGTGAAGTGGCTCGTGGAGGTGTGCCACTTTGAGGCAGCCCTTAGGGAGCTACTGTCTTGTCTTCACAAACCACACCACGAGCCGTGGTCCAGCCCACTGGCCGTGGTGGTGGTCGTGGACTTAAGGCAGTGTGCTCCAAGCCTGGGGCAGCCTTGGCCTTTGGCTTGGGCCTTGTCCCTTTACCTTGGCACTTGCTTTTTAGTCTCGACTCTTGTAGCCCTCAACTAAACCCTAGATGGTCTACTAAGCTACGAGAAATCATTTTACGATTCTAACCCTTGTTTCAAACTTGAAACCTTTACTTAAAGCTCTAGTTTAGTGTACTAGTTTCCGTGGTATGACAATATCTCCCCCTAGGGATCATTCGTCCTCAAATGACGATTCTAAACGCTTCTTAAAGGAAACGACTCTAGACTAGCAGTGCATCATGTATGCAATAAATCTAAATGCACACAACCAAGGAGGAAAACTTCAACTCCAAGCTAAACATACTCAATGCAACACAAAGGAGTAGGAACTACATCTACCAAACCAAAATGCATGAAATTGTATATTTACTCATTTTCAAGGAGGAACTACCATCTCCCAACTAAAAACATGCTCAACACATACTCATGGAGCCTAAATGCAATTTACTCTCCAAAAGCATTTATTTCTGGAGGAATCTTTCAACTCCAACTAAGGCATGCTCATTAATTTTTCTCATGAAGTCTATATGCAACCTTACACAAATGCACTACAATATGAGGAAATAATCATGAAAACTCATTTTTCTTTTAAATACTAAGCTTTTATGAACATGCACCACATAAGGAAATCATGGAAACATACAAATCACACATGGCTTCATATAAAAGCAAATCAAGAGCAACTTATCATCTCTAGATCTTAAATGCTAAAGGAGGAATACAAGGAAAAAAGATGAGGATATTGGGACTTCTCATTGGACCTTAGCCTCCCAAGTAGCACCCTTACCTAAAACCTTCACTCAAAGACTACTCCTTAACTCTTGCATGGAAGCAACTTCCTCGTTCTTCTATTTCTTAACTTGCCGGTCTAAGATCCCTACCGGTATTTCTAAATTAGAGAGGTTCTCATTAAGCAACTCTAGCTCACAAGAAACCTTATCAACACCACTCGAGATCTCCTATGAGCCTACAAAACCGGGACTAAACTACTCAAACTCACTATATCTCTCAAGGTGAGAATTTCAAGCAAACCTAACATCATGGACATCAAGAACACTCACGTCCTTGCTATCTAATCACATCATTTTCCCCTTGGGAGTAAGCCTATACAGACTCTTCTGAGCCTTATTTCTTTCAACTCCAAGGTCAAAACAAGTCATCACTAAGATTTTTCATCCATCACACAAAATGATTCTAATCCAAGGTGAATTGCACTTCTATCCTTCTTAGAGGAGTCTATTCACTCAACCCTTCTAGGCATTACTTAAACATCCTATTCATCAAATCTATCAATATACCTCCAAAACTCATCATGACTAATGCACGTTCTATCATTAAATGCACATACCATAATACAACCCATTCATACTAAAGACAACTTCAAAGTCCATCTAATCACATAGCCATAATTGGCATCACAATTAACCTTTTCTCCCTCGCTCTTTGTAGCATAAGCCCTTCGAGTAGTCATATCCTAAAGACCATCGATAAGGAGTAAGAGAGAGACCTTAAACTCTATGGCATGACTTAAAGAATGAAGAAGTGAAGTTTCCTAAACATCCAATAGCCTCTTATTCATAAATGTGGCTCGCTTCACATTTATGAACAAGAATCTACTAGACGTGGTTTGAGACAATCCTAGAACCATTTTAAATCTTGTGCTCTAATTACCAAGTTTTTCACGACCCAAGGGTACACCCTAGATGTAACATGGCGTACTTGACCCCGACGGGGTCTCATACAAGCTCTTAGCTTATCATAACATAAGATAATACAAAAGTACGAAAATTTTAAAAAAGCTTTTATCCATACAATCAAAGTCTTTTCATAAAATGCAAGCGGAAGTCTTTACTACAAAAGAAATAGTGGGTTTTGTCCTCGAAGCTAAAAGGACTCACCAATATCTTCTACTCATTTGTTCCTTAGAAACCTATCTCCAAGAATAGAACTTAAGTCTCCAAACCCTACATTTGATGAGAATGTAGGCAAAGTATGCATTAGTACAAATTGTTCTAAATATGTTAGCTAGCATATACATAAGAGCATAAGATAATGGTTAGTGAATATAAGACATAATCCAAAATCATATGAAATACTTCATGAAATATCAATTATAAGCATAAGAGACAATATCATAATAATAAGCAAAGTCTCTAACATAAGCATCATATAAGCATTATTCAACTCCTAGTCATTGGTACCATAATAGGACTACTCTCAAGTAACCTCAAGGCATACTTGTGCAGTGCATGAATAGCATCCCATAGTACCATCCTAGCTAAGCACCCCTTTTTGGTCATCTTAATCATAGTCTATATGCATAGTCAAGATCTAGGCTTTCATATACTAAGAGCATTATACTCCTAAGTAACCTCAAAGCACACTTGTACAATGCATGAAGGGCATCCCATAATACCATTCACACTAAGCATAACGTTGAAGTCACCATATGCATACCTACCATTCATTTGGTCTTATTCTAAGCTTATTTCCTATAGACAAGGGAATTACCACCTTTAGTCAATCATATCTTGGAAGACAACTATAGCAACAACCCAAGCTAAGTCTACACTATATAAGAGAACACTTCATATGTAGCTTCAAGTCATACTTGTGCAATGCATGAATGGCATCCCATACTACCACTCATACTAAGTACCACCTTAGGCTATCATACATGCTCACTAGTTGGGGACTATTCCCTCTTTTCTATTTGCCATTTGCCATTTAAGGTACTTTTCTATTTAGTACAAGGCAAGTCACAACATATGAATGAATTCTATTTTCCAATTCAATGCTATCAAGGAATAGCACCCTAATAGGCTAGACCAAACTATCATCTTGCTAACATAACTATATTATGCTAAACTAACTACCTTGGAAGACATACTATCATACAAGTCGAGGCTATTCTAGGAAGGGAACAAGTGTTCCATCCTAGCTATCATGAAATAGTCTTAGACCAATTAAGTCATGCTACCCTTACAAGCACACTAAGATGCTAATGTAAGCTACCCTTAGGAGAGTATGATTCCTCAATCCTAAGCTACCCTTAGTAGAGTATGATTCCTCAATCCTAATCTACCTTTGAAATACATCTTATAATGCTATGTCAAGCTACCCTTAGGAGAGTATGGATCCTGAATCCTAAGTTACCCTTAGGAGAGTATATGTCCTCAATCCTAAGCTATAATGAAATGGTCTTGGGCAAACCAAGTCATGCTATCATGAAGGCATCCTAATAATGCTAGTTCACGCTACTCTTAGGAAAGTATGAATCCTCAATCCTAGGCTACCATGACTACCACTAACTCAAGCTACCCTTGAAATGTATCTTACAATGCTAAGTCAAGATACCCTTAGGGGAGTATGAATTCTCAATCCAAAGCTACCCTATCTTTGTTTTGTCTTACCAAGTCAAGCTATACACGAAGGGATCATATATCACAACTTCAAGTTGTTCTAGTTTAACAATGCTTTTATTCATTTTAGGTTATTAAGCTATCACGGCCCAGGGGTACCCCCTAGACGTAACATGGCGTACTTGACCCCGAAGGGGTCTCATACAAGCCCTTAGCAAAATCATAACCTAAGATACTAGAAAAGTACAGAGAATTTAAAATTTCTTTAAAACGATATAATCGAAAATATTTTCATAAGCAAGCGGAAGTCTTTACTAAATCCTTGTCTCAAACCATCTATTAAACTCTTGAATAAAAGTCTTGGGACGCAGCCCATACAATGTCTAAAACATATTGAAATGACATAAAGGAATAATGGGTTTGTCCTCGAATCTATGATGACTCACCAAAATCTTCAACTCTTCTTGCTCCTTAGAAATCTAGCCTTCAAAGGAACTCAATCTCCAATACCCTACTTTTGATTAGAATGTAGACAATATGTGTTAGTACAAAATGTACCAAGTATGATAGCTAGAACAACATCATAAGAGCATCTCTTGGTTAGTCAACATAAGACATACACATAAGAGATAATAACATAATCATGACATAATCTCCAACATAAGCATCATATAATCATAAGGCACATGAGACATAATAAATGAGCATAAGAGATACATCATAATCATATAAATAAAATTGACTCTTAGTCATCTATACCATAATAGCATCATTCTCAAGTAACCTCAAAAGCATACAAGTGCAAAGCAAGAATAGCATCTCATAATACCACCCAAGCCAAGTATCCCTTTTTGGTCATCTTAATCACAGTCTATATACATGGTCTAAGTCTTAAGCTTTTCTACTATAAGGGCACCATACTTCTAAGTGACTTCAAGGCACACTAGTGCAATGCATGAAAGACATCTCATACTACCCTTCACACTAAGCATAACCTTGAAGTCATATTAGTCATATTCACCCTACTTTGGTCTTACTATTGGCTTACTACATATAGACAAGGGAGCTATCACATTTAGTCAAACATATCATGGAAGGCCACTATACCACAATCCTATCTTAAATACATCACTCATAAGATCTCTTTCTTGAATGACCCTAAGTCATACTTTTGCAATGCACGAATAGCATCCCATAATACTACACATGTTAAGTACTAATTTTAGGTCCTCATACTAATACTTCTTGACTTTGGAACCTAGTTCCTCTCTTTAACCTTAGAACACTAGGAGGTACTCTTTTAAGCACATCTTAATTCATTATTAGATTGAACCTTATTAGATACTACTTTTAGCATGTCTAGGTTCATCATTAATATGGACCTATGAGATACTACTTTAAGCATGTCTAAGTCCATTCATACTCTTGAACACTATGAGGTACTTCATTAAGTAAGTCTTAGTTCAATTATGCTTTAGAACACTATGAGATGCTTCTTCAATCATGTCTTAGTTCATTTGATATGGATATTGCTACTAGAAACCTTAACTCAACTATGTGAAGGCTTCCATCTAATGAGACCTAACTTTGGGAAAACCTATACTCTACTACGTAAGAGTTTCCCCTTTAACTTGGATAGTCCTCACATCAACTAGGTATGGTTCTCCTTTCTTCTTGGAGCCTGGACCCTATCTTGTGTGACACTCCATCTCATCTTCAATATCCACTTGGAGCCAAGCATACACCCCAAGGTTTACTTGTTAAGCCTTGCTTAACACTCATCTTTCATGGAAAGATATCCTTGACAACCAATCCATGTTCAAGTGATTCTATCACTTCATACTTTCAAGCATTCATAATGTAGATTAGGTGAGTACATGCCTTTCACCACAAATCTACCTATTAGACTTCTATTCATCACATTGACTCTACTCTCAAAGCCCTAGTGATTCAACATTCATGACTACAAGCCTTACTCTCAAAGCTTTACTTCATTCTACCATCATTCATATCTAGGTTACAAGACATTCAAGTCATACGATTCATCTTTAAGCAACTCTAGTCATATTCTTCCTTATCAAGAGACTCTAGTCATAATTCATCATGTAAGGTCAATCTCAAGCATTACTACTCAAGAACCATCATATTCTCATTATTCTAAATCAATTCATGCATATAGATTCTAGCCCTAGACATTTATTAGTCAAAGCATTAATTCTAGAAGATCACCTTGACCTTCAATTTGACCATCCATGACAATAACCCACATAACTCATCTTCATCAATTAGACTAGGGTAATCATTGAAATCATATAAATTCATCATAATATCATGAATTAACACTAAATTAATCATAAATAAGTATTATCCAACCAATTGGAGTCATACCCAACTATACCCACACATGGAAGAAACCCTAGCTTAGATTGGGGTTCTTTTTTCACAAATCTTGAAAATTTCTAGGGGACTCTATGGGTGGAAGAACCCATAGATAAAAAGCTAAACATACCTTAATCAAAGCCCTAGCACAAGCCTTCACCAATGGAGCCTTTGTTCTTGACCTTAGCTTCAAGCCCTAGCTTCTTTTTCAATGGAGGTTTCTAGAGAGAGAAATATTTCAGAGGAGAGTGTTTTGGGGTTTTGATTTGGGTCTTGGAATAAATGACTTAATTGGGTGAATTTTGGGGTTAAAATGACTTAATTGGGTGAGTTTTGGGGTTAAAATGATTTATATAGGGGTCCTAGGCTTGGGCAAAACGACATATCTTTGAGTTAAATTGATTGGGAAAAGACCCAAGAAGTTCCCTTGTTGGAAACTGCCAAAATGGCATGATGGACGACTTCACGGATCGTCATCATCACCACGGCCTGTCAAACGGGTCGTGAAGAATTTTCAGCCTGGCAGTGCTTCACTATTTTGGGCATAACTTTTTACCCCGAGATCGGAATTGGGAAAACTTGGAGGCGTTGGAAAGAGGACTCAGTGACCTTTAATTGTATAGGTAATGAAACACCTAGTTCATATTGAGCTATGAGATATGAGCATTTTAATCTGACCCTACACTCTAAGTCTAATTAAAACCTTCATGGATGACTTCACGGTCCGTGTGGTGCTTCACGAACCGTTGAGATGCCCTTGGCCCTTGAACAGTAGCCTAGCTTGCCACCCCTTAACCCCTAAAAATCTAACTCATCACTACGACCCTTGCCCACGGCCCGTGGTGGCCTTCACAAGCCGTCTAGTGGCTCGTGGGGAGGGTCTCCTTTTGGGCAGATTCTAGGGACTCACTACCTAGCCTCCACGCCCCTCACCACGGCCCGTTGTCCCCACTACAAGGCATCATGGTGGTCGTCGGAGGTGAGACAGTCTTGTTAGCTACTTCCTAAGGTTTATGGGCACCACCACGACTCGTGGGACTTTCTTGGAGGGTGCCAAGGCTAACTCCTAGGTTCGCAACCTCTCCCTTGGACCCTTGCTTAAGCTAGTAGGTTCCGAGGTGTTACATAAGCGTACTAACCTAGAATCATTCTATGTGAGAGAACTTTGTTTCTCCTAACATATTTATGCCTAAGTATGTAAGTGAGAATATGCTTTCAACAATACATAACAATATCACATCATATTAGCTTTTCTCTCAAAGCCCTAACATTCATGATTACAAGCCTTACTCTCAAAGCTTTACTTCTTTCAATGCTCATTCAACCTAGATTTCAAGGTATTCTAATCACATTCTTCATTAGTAGGTGATTCTAGTCATAATTGATGATAAAGGTTCAATTTCAACTTTACTAGTTATGATCCATCATATATAATAAGGTCTAATTCAATTTATGTCTATATGTTCCTAACCTTGAACAATTACTACACATGAAATTAATTCTAGAAGATCACCTATGAATCCTCAATTTCACCTCTCATGGCATAAACCCACATAATCTTAATTTTATCTATTAGACTAGGGTTAACCATGTAATTCACATAAATTCATCATAATATCATAATTCAATGCTAAATCAATCATAATTAGGTATTATATACTCAATTGGAATCATACACAAATACTACCCATAATGTAGGAAGAAACCCTAGCTAGAATTGGGTTTTGTCTTCACAATTGGGGAAAATCTAGGGGGCTCTATGGGTGGAAGAGCCCATAGATGAACAAGCTAACATACCTTGGATACAAAGTCTTACTAAGCTTGCAACAATGGGGGAAGTTGACCTTGCTTGACCCTTTCTTCTTCTTCTTCTTCTTCGATTTTCTAGAGAGAGTTTTTTAGATGAAGAACTTTGGGATCTTTTGGGGTTTTGGAATTAGTGACTTAGTTGGGGTGGTTAATGACTTAAAATAGTTTATATAGGTGTATAAAATCCATATAAATTACCCCTTCTTAAAACCAATTAACAATGAATTTTCTAATTTGACCTCATTAGGCAGCCACGGTGCCAGGCACCACGATAGGACCTCACGAGCCGTGGTCAAGACCACGAGCCGTGGTCCTGCCCCTGATCCTTGGGCAGTGGCTTGGCCAAAGTGTCTTGGCCTCCCTCATCCTAAGGCATCTTCACGAGCCTTCCCACCAACCGTGGTCAAGACCACTGGTCGTGAAGTGGCTCGTGGAAGTGTGCCACTTTGAGGCAGCTCTTAGGAAGGTACTACCTTGTGTTCACGAACCACACTATGATCCGTGGTCCACACCACTGGCCGTGGTGGTGGTCGTGGACTTGAGGCAGTGTGCTCCAAGTTAAGAGCAGCCATGGCCTTTGGCTTCGGCTTTCCCCTTTACCTTGGCACTTCATTTTAGCCTCGACTCTTGTAGCCCTCAACTAAACCCTAGATGGTCTACTAAGCTATGAGGAATCATTTTACGATACTAACCCTTGTTTCAAACTTGAAACCTTTACGTAAAGCTCTAGTTTAGTCTACTCGTGTTCGGGGTATTACAATATCTCCCCCTTGGGATCATTCGTCCTCGAATGACGATTCTAAACACTTCTTAAAGGAAACGACTCTAGACTAACAGCCCATCATGCTTGCAATACATCTAAATGCACACAACCAAGGAAGAAACTTCAAATCCAAGCTAAACATACTCAATGCAACGCAAGGGAGTAGGAACTACATCTACCAACCCAAAATGCATGAAATTGTATATTTACTCATTTTCAAGGAGGAACTACTATCTCCCAATTAAAAACATGCTCAACACACACTCATGGAGCCTAAATGCAATTTACTCTCCAAAAGCATTTATTTTAGGAGGAATCTTTCAACTCCAACTAAGGCATGCTCATTAATTTTTCTCATGAAGTCTATAAGCAACTCTACTCAAATACACTACAAAATTAAGAAATAATCATGCAAACTCATTTTTCTTTTAAATTATAAGCTTTCATGAACATGCACCACATAAGGAAATCGTAGAAACATACAAATCACACATGGATTCATATAAAAGCAAATCAAGAGCAACTTATCATCTCTAGATCTTAAATGCTAAAGGAGGAATACAAGGAAAAAAGATGAGGATATCGGGACTTCTCATTGGACCTTGGCCTCCCAAGTAGCACCCTCACCTAAATCCCTCACTCAAAGACCACTCCTTAACACTAGCATGGAAGCAACTTCCTCGTTCTTCTATTTCTTAACTTGCCGGTCTAAGATCCTACCGGTATTTCTAAATTAGAGAGGTTCTCATTAAGCAACACTTGCTCACAAGAAACCTTATCAACACCACTCAAGATCTCCTATGAGACTACTAAACCAGGACTAAACCTCTCAAACTCACTACACCTCTCAAGGTGAGAATTTCAAGCAAACCTAACATCATGGACATCAAGAACACTCACGACCTTGCTATCTAAGCACTTCATCTCCCCCTTGGGAGTAAGCCTATACAGACTCTTCTAAGATTCATTTCTTTCAACTCCATGTTCGGAACAAGTCATCACTAAGCTTTTTCACCCAATACACAAAATGATTCTAAACCAAGGTGAATTACATTTCTACTCTTCTTAGAGGAGTCTATTCACTCAACCCTTCTAGGCATTACTTAAACATCCTATTTATCAAATCTATCAACATACCTCCAAAACTCATCATGACTAATTCAGGTACAATCATTAAATGCACATAGCCATAATACAACCCATTCATACTAAAGACAACTTCAAAGTCCATCTAATCACATAGCCATAATTGGTATCACAATCAACCTTTTCTCCATTGCTCTTTGTAGCATAAGCCCTTCGAGTAGTCATATCCTAAAGACCATCGATAAGGAGTAGGAGAGAGACCTTATACTCTATGGCATGACTTAGAGAATGAAGAAGTGAAGTTTCCTAAACATCCAATAGTCTCTTATTCATAAATGTGGCTCGCTTCACATTTATGAACAAGAATCTACTAGACGTGGTTTGAGACAATCCTAGAACCATTTTAAACCTTATGCTCTAATTACCAAGTTTCTCACGACCCAAGGGTACACCCTAGATGTAACATGGCGTACTTGACCCTGAAGGGGTCTCATACAAGCCCTTAGCATATCATAACATAAGATAATAGAAAAGTACAGAATTTTTTTTAAAAAAAATTATCCATTCAATCGAAGTCTTTTCATAAAATGCAAGCGGAAGTCTTTACTACACTTTTGTATCAAACCATCTAATACATCTTAGAATAAAAATCTTGGACATAGCCCATAAAATAGGCTTAACATGAAATAAAATACATAAATGAAATGGTGGGTTTTATCCTCGAAGCTAGGAGGACTCACCAAAATCTTCAACTCCTTTGTTCCTTAGAAGCCTATCTCCAAGAATAAAACTCAAGTCTCCAAACCCTACATTTGATGAGAATGTAGGCAAAGTATGCGTTAGTACAAAATGTACTAAATATATTAGCTAGAATAATCATAAGAGCATAAGATAAGAGTTAGTCAATATAAGACATAATCCAAAATCATACAAAATACTTCATGAAACATCAATTATAAGCATAAGAGGCAATATCAAAATAATAAGCAAAGTCTCCAACATAAGCATCATATAAGCATTATTCAACTCCTAGTCATTTGTACCATAATAGGACTACTCTCAAGTAACCTCAAGGCATAATTGTACAATGCATGAATATCATCTCATTATACCATCCAAGTTAAGCACCTCTTTTTGGCCATCTTAATCATAGTCTATATGCATAATCAAGATCTAGGCTTCCATATACTAAGAGCACTACACTCCTAAGTAACATCAATGAACACTTGTGTAATGCACTAAGGGCATCCCATAATACCATTCACACTTAGCATAATGTTGAAGTCACCATATGCATACCTACCATTAATTTGGTCTCATTCTAAGATTACTTCATATAGACAAGGGAATTACCACCTTTAGTCAATCATATCTTGGAAGGCAACTATAGCAACAACCCAAGCTAAGTCTACACTATATATGAAAACACTTCATAAGTAGCTTCAAGTGATACTTGTGCAATGCATTAGTGGAATCCCATACTACCACTCATACTAAGTACCACCTTAGGCTATCATACTAGTCCCTTTTTTCTATTTGCCATTAGTCATTTAAGTTACTTTTCTATTTAGTACAAGGCAAGTCACAACACATGAATGAATTCTATTTCCAATTCAAGGCTACCAAGGAGTAGCACCCTAATGTGCTAGATCAATCTATCATCTTGCTAACATAACTATATTATGCTAAACTAACTACCTTAGAAAATATACTATCATGCAAGTCCAAGCTATTTTAGGAAGGGTACAAGTGTTCAATCCTAGATATCATGAAATAGTCTTAGACCAACTAAGTCATGCAACCTTTACAAGCACACTAACATGCTAATGTAAGCTACCCGTACAAGCACACTAAGATGCTAATGTAGGCTACCCTTAGGAGAGTATGATTCCTCAATCCTAAGCTACCCATAGGAGAGTATGATTCCTCAATCCTAAGCTACCCTTGAAATACATCTTATAATTCTAAGTCAAGCTACCCTTAAGAGAGCATGGATCCTCAATTCTAAGCTACCCTTAGGTGAGTATATGTCCTCAATCCTAAGCTACCATGAAATTGTCTTGGCCAAACCAAGTCATGCTATCATGAAAGCATCCTAATAATGCTAGTTCAAGCAACCCTTAAGAGAGTATGAATCCTTAATCCTATGCTACCATAACTACCACTAACTCAAGCTTCCCTTGACGTGCACCTTACAATGCTAAGTCAAGCTACCCTAAGGGGAGTATGAATCCTCAATCCTAAGCTAACTTATCTTGGTCTTGTCTTACCAAGTCAAACTATACATGAAGGGATCATATATCACAACTTCAAGTTATTCTAGTCTAACAATGCTTTTATTCATTTTAGGTTACTAAGCCTACCAACCTAGAATCATTCTATGTGAGAGAACCTTGTATCTTGTAGTATATTTATGCCTAAGTGTGTAAGTGAGAATATGCTTTCAACAATACACAACAAGATCACATCATATTAGCTTTACTCTCAAAGCCCTAACATTCATGATTACAAGCCTTACTCTCAAAGCTTTACTTCTTACAATGCTCATTCATACCTAGAATTCAAGGTATTCTAATCACATTCTTCATTAGTAGGTGATTCTAGTCATAATTGATCATATAGGTTCAATTTCAACTTTACTAGTTATGATCCATCATATATTATAAGGTCTAGTTCAATTAATGTCTATATGTTCCTAACCTTGAACATTTACGATATTAATTCTAGAAGATCACCTATGAATCCTCAATTTCACCTCTCACGGCATAAACCCACATAATCTCAATTTTATCTATTAGACTAGGGTTAACCATGGAATTCACATAAATTCATCATAATATCATAATTCAATGCTAAATCAATCATAATTAGGTATTATCCAATCAATTGAAATCATACCCAAGCACTACCTATAATGTACGAAGAAACTCTAGCTAGAATCGGGTTTTGTTCTCACAATTGGGGGAAAGCTAGGGGGTTCTATGGGTGGAAGAACCCATATATGAATAAGATAACATACCTTGGATACAAAGCCTTACTAAGCGTGCAACAATGGGGGAAGTTGACCTTGCTTGACCCTTTCTTCTTCTTATTCTTCTTCTTCTTGGGTTTTCTAGAGATAATTTTTTAAATAAGAACTTTGGGATCTTTTGGGGTTTTGGAATTAATGACTTAGTTGGGGGTGGTTAATGACTTAAAATAGTTTATATAGGTGTATAAAGTCTATATAAAATGATGCCCACTTAAAACCAATTAAAATGAATTTCCTAATTTGACCCTCATTAGGCAGCCATAGTGCCAGGCACCACGACAAGACCTCACGAGCCATGGTCAAGACCACGAGCCGTGGTCAAGAACAAGAGTCGTGGTCCTTGGGCAGTGGCTTGGACAAAGTGTCTTGGCCTTCCTCATCCTAAGGCATCTTTATGAGCCTTCCTACGAACTGTGGTCAAGACCACTGGTCGTCAAGTGGCTCATGGAGGTGTGCCACTTTGAGGCAGCCCTTAGGGAACTACTTCCTTGACTTCACGAACTAGACCACGAGCCGTGGTGGTGGTCGTGGACTTGAGGCAGTGTGCCCTAAGCTTGGGGCAACCTTGGCCTTTGGCTTGGGCCTTGCCCCTTTGCCTTGGCACTTGCCTTTTAGCCTCGACTCTTGTAGCCCTCAACTAAACCCTAAATGGTCTACTAAGCTACGGTAAATAATTTTACGATTCTAACCCTTGTTTCAAACTTGAAACCTTTATTTAAAGTTCTAGTTTAGTCTACTAGTTTCCGGGGTATTACAGTATATGACAATTTTGACAGCGTGGGTGAGACATTGTATCATCACGTAGCTCATGGTGATGGTTGTCGGTTAGAGAATCTCCCAAATAAGAGTAAATAGTTTATTATTGTATTTTTATACATTTTTAATTCTTGTCTACTATTTACAAAGCTTTATATATTGCATCTTATTATTATTGCTTTCATATTGTGTTGAGTATTCTTGAGTTGAGTTGAGACGAGGTGAGTATGCCTTTCTTTATATCAGTTCAAGCTTATAATTATGTTCCATTTTTCCCCTTACATGCTCGTACATTTAATGTACTAATGACATTTGACCTGCATCATTTCATGATGCAGATACAGGTGTTCAGGGTCATCAACAAGGCATGCATCGTTTCATGATGCATTATGTATGTTTTTATACAAGTTATTAATAATACTCATTCCATATTGATAGGGACTAAATTTAAAATTTTGTTGAAATCTGGAAATTTTTTTATACTGAGACATTAAAATCGAATTGAAATTACATTTTCTGGAAAACAAAATATCTTAGTAGTTACATTTGGTAATAAATATAACTAAATAATAATATGTGTTTTCTACATAAATTTTTTTTATAAATGAAATGATAGTGTTAAAGTTAAAATTACACTAAATAGGAATTGAGTCATGCTTTATTAAATAAATTTTGTCACGTGCAAAAGAATTAGACAAAATCTAATTTTAAAAGAATAAAAAATCTTAGCTACATTAAATAATGAAAAGTATCATTGTCACGACCCAACCCACTGGACCGTGCGGGCACCTATTCTAGCACCTAAGAAGGAGAACCCTTATATCCCAATGTTTTTTAAAAAAAGTGAAAAATTGGGTAAACTGACGAAATAAGAAATTCATGTAATTTATAAATAAGAGTTTTTAAATACAATTCCAGTTAAGACTTGTAAAGTAATTAACACTCCTATGATTCTAGTCTAAACAAGAACAAGAGCTACTAGGATTACAAGGTAAAACAATATAATGAAGAGACACAACTTCCACCATGTGGAAGGAAAGATAGAAGCTGTTGGAGATGGTATTCGTCTTCACCTAAGAAACATCATTGATCCTGCAACCAGACTATGCCCAAAAAGGCATAGCAAGAGTAGTATCAGTACAACTACACGTACTTGTAGGCATCATCGATCAACTTGATGCCCAC
Organism: Solanum stenotomum; assembly: GCF_019186545.1. Classification (NCBI taxonomy): domain Eukaryota; kingdom Viridiplantae; phylum Streptophyta; class Magnoliopsida; order Solanales; family Solanaceae; genus Solanum; species Solanum stenotomum. Next base: position 12,311,008 of record NC_064285.1, read on the forward strand.
CGCATAATATAAGAAATAGACTGATAAGAAACATGCAAAATATTGTTTGCTCCTCCACCTTTATCTCCTTATACCTTACCATTCCTAATCACCTAAATAAATACTGAAAACCTTGTCTTTAACACCTTAACTGCTCCACTTCTTAATCATACTTAATCTTTTTATCCCTTAAAATAAATCCGAGAATAACTACTACCACCCCGGTCAACACCCACGACACGCCCTTACTCCTTCCTCATTACTACGTAACCCCCGACCCATTATCAACGGTCTCCATACTAATCCCTTTCTAGGGAAGAACCCCAACCATAACACTACCACTAAACATCACCTCAAATCCTCAATAATAATGCCCCTGGTCATTGTTGACACCCAATTTTGGACCTCCACAATATAGATTAATCATCGGGCTTCTTTAATTTCAAACGATTTCAAATAATTAGTTTTAGGGAATTAAAAAAATATAAAATAAATATAAAATAAAATAAAAATATTTTCAAGTCATTTTAAATAGTTTATCACATATTTATAATTTTTAAATAATATATGTGTTACGTATATAATTGGTACATTTTTATAAATATTCAAAAATGGTCTCAAAAAGATTTTAGTTTCACTTAAATACTTTATTAAATTAATTTTGTCTAAATTACTAGTTTATATTTTTAGTCATTAGTTCATTAGGTTAATTATTTTATTTCATTAAAATTAAGAAGCTCGTTAATTAGTTATATTTATTCATTTCATTTAAGCTCTAGCCGAATTAACTAATTACCTCAATTTGGTCGAAATTGCAATTAATGTGGCTATGTGCTTAAGTCAAAAATTGACCAACACCTTGGCCCATTTTTCCAATTCCCATTCACCTTTTTCAGCCCATTACTCAATTACCAGGCCTAATTCGTTCAAACTCCAATTCAAACCATCAACAATCCATTCCATTTTCCCTTGAAATACTAGCCCACCAAAACAAAAGAAAACCCATCAGAATACATACGCAACACGACAACAGCAGTACCAGCCGACCCCTCATCCCCTTTTCCTTCCAATTCCAACGCGTCAAAACACACAACAATTCCGTCAAAATACATGGAAAAGCAGCAACAGAGGGGCAGTGCTGCTAAATTTTATTTTCTTCTCCAACATCCCTCTTAATCCATACATTAGCAGTAGCACACGTTTCTCACCCTTTCCTCTTTTTGAATAGGGCGTAAATCAAAGGAAAGGGCGTTTGTCCGAATTGGTGAAAGATTTTGGGAAGTTTGAATTTAAAAAAAATGGGCTTTGAATTCGGATTTTTGTCCGGTTTCTCCCTCCATATTTTACCCTAATTTTCCCTATATATACTCTCTTTCTTCTTCGTAGAGGGAGGATTTTTATTTAGAAGTTGAAAATTTTCTTGCAAAGGTAGAGAAAAAATATAGGAAAAGGGAGGGGATTATTTTTTGGTTGGGAAAAAAGAGAATCAAAAGAGCGTTGTTTGTTTTAGTGAACAAAAAATTTCTATTTTTCTTCTCATCGTTTCTTTCTAGTTGCTGGAAATTCTGCTTGAATCCTCGGAGTTCTCTGGAGTCGTTGGTGAAGTCTCGCTATCTTCTGCTCATTATTGTCTCAGTTTAGCTACCCGGAAAAAGGTAACATTTTTCGCTATAATCTTCTTTCGCTTTCTTCTATCTCAAACATGTCTTGCTATCGTATTGTTGCGTTATTGTTATTTGTGGTTGAAAATGGTTAGCTTTCGTGTTGTATATTTTGTTCTTAGATGATGTGATTTCAAGGTTGACTCAAATTTCTGTTGCAATGTCTTCGCATTTCCTTTTGTGTTTTTTTTATATTATCTCCAAGTATCGATGGTTTTCATTCAACTTCGCTATTGTCGCTATCGTTTTCCTTGCAAAAATGAGATCTGAATCTTAAACTAGTCAATGTGGAAGATGTTCGTTGCCCTATCTAATGTTGATTAACGTAGTAGTTTGTTTTCCCATGACCGCCTTACTGTGCGATATGTCCTGTTCCAAGTTAAATCTTGGTTCTCTCACTTTATTTTTATTTTTATTTTTGAAAAATTGATGGTTATTTGTTGTTACCCAGCTTTATTGTTTATCCTTAAGTTATTTAAGACTATATTTGCATCTTTATTGCCTCTCGTTCCGCATTAATTTCACCCACATGTTTTTGAATCAGTTTACTTTTGTTTGCATCTGGCTTAATTTTTGAGTATCAATCTCTCGTGGTTTGTTATTACCGATATTGTTGTCCACGTGAGCGCAAAAATTTCAGCTAGTCAATACGGAAGCTATATGTCTTATTACCTATCTTTGATCGATGCAGATGCTTGCTTTCCTCCCTCATTTTCGAATCCCATGCTATTACTGGTTATTTAGCTCTGTACTCTTCTATGCTAGATGTCGTTGCCATATAATTCTTCCTAAATGTATGACATTTTTCTGCCTCATGATTGTTTTATCTTGCTTTTTAGTTTATTTTTTCAAGCACATTTGTTTAAGTTGCAACTTACAATTGATCTTTCTTTAGGAAAGTTTAAGAAGCATGATGTCTTTTTTTGTCTTTTATTTATTGGATTACTTGTAAACCTTCTTGTCAGACCCCCTTAATGCTATACTACATGTTGGTTAAAATCGTATTTCTGTGAGTGATATCTCCATTGCTTAAAGTGTTTGGTTCTTATTGCAATTAAGCACTAATTAAAAATCAGTTCATCCTCCTTATGATGTCTAGTCCCTAATACAGTAGCATAGGTAATGACATTACTACTTCTGATATTGATATGTGAACCATTATTTATGTATTTTATTTGTTTTGTTGTATGTAAATCTGTCTGAGTTCCCCGTGAACTCTTATTTTTCTTCCCCCGCATTTCGAGAGGGAGCCGTAAAGGCTCAAACCCTTTTATGTTGAGTCAACCGGGTCGACAAAAATGGTGTACAGGTTAAAAGTGGTAAACTGATATCGAAGAAAAAAATTTCATGTCTTGGAAAGTCGAAAATCGGCTAAAACGCAGCTGGCAAAAGGAGTCAAATCCCCCAAAATACAATTCCAGCAGGTTTAGGTGAAAAAATGGGTCCAATGGCCCAGCAAAGTGATTGACAATGAATTTAAAATGGGTCAAGCCTCATTTATGACAAATTTCAGATTTAGGACAGGAGTTGGGCCAAAAATACATCAGATCGGAATTTGGGCAAAAGCCTAAATTCAATATATTCCTCTTTATTTATTTATTTATTTATTGATTGACTAACATTTTATTTAGTTTTATGGTTTAATTTAATTAAAATTCCCAAAGATAGCCATTTCATTTTACATATATATTCAAATCAAAATATTTATATTTTTACACTTAGCTTTATTTTATTATTATTGGTCTTGCAACTTGAACTATTTCCCTTTAGAAAATTTCCCTTTAGTTCATTTCCCCTTAAGATAATTAACATGATAATAATAATAATAATAATAATAATAATAATAATAATAATAAATAATAATAATAAATAAAATTATAAGTTTGCTTACTTAGCTAATGTCTTTCTCAAAATTAGTCAAGTCATTTTAGTCAAATCGCCAGTCAACCGTAAGTTAGCGGACATTCAGAGGGCCTAACACCTTTTCGGAATGTACATTTGAACTCAAACCCTTTTGTTTTCAATTGATTTTATCTGTTTAAATATTTTGAAAACCTTAAGCAAATTTTTCTTGATTTTTACTAAAAAAATTAAGTGGCGACTATGATCTTTTGAAAATTCGATTTCTCTTAAATCATAAGTTTGATCAATTTTTTTCCGAAAACTTAGTCATTTTTATTTTATATATCTTTTCGAGTAAAACAGAAATGGTTACTCTGTCGGGGAGTTAATTAAGTTCTAGCCATAAGATTTGACTTATTGGACTAACTGTGATTAATTTCTAAATTGCTTATCTGTGCTTAATGTGTTTAAACTGCTATAACTGTCATTGCATTTCATGACATCTTCCTATTACATTTATAGTATATTAAGGACGGTTTCTGCATAATCGCAGTCGGAATTTTTATACTCAACCTTTTTTCTGAAAGGATCGGTAATTTATTGATACGTCATGTGTCCAATGGTTGTCATGAATTCCAGCCTAAGTTGTCCACTTGGGTTCTCGGTTTTTCAAAATCCACTCTTAGTCAACTAGCGTAGAGAGAAACCAAATCCCAACTTTTAGCGCATTTTGAACTAGGTTGACCCAACACCCAAGGCGTGTTGGGCCCATTAGAAGCCCACCTTGTGTCTATTTGGCCATTTCCCAATAAAAAGACAATCATACTTATGTGTTTAATTGAAGGGTGTATATGTCAATTTAAACAAATCAATTATCTATGGGGTTGAGGGTAACTTACCTTGTCTGTTTTTCTTGTAGGATGAATCCGACGTGTGAGCGTTGAGGACCCGAATGGTGACCAAACCCCATCCTTACCTCCAAGTTTGGTGGAAGTTCATGGATGCGGAAGACAAGAAGAAAGTTCAAATACACATAGGCCATCTGCCGTCATTAATGGAAATTGTGTCTTATCCCGACTTGATTGAAACGATGGTGAAATTTTGGAACAACAACAACATGGTATTTCGGTTCGGGGAAGTAGAGTTGACTCCGACTATCGATGAAGTTCTTGTCATTTACAAGAGTGTTGGCATGTGCAACAAAAGGAAACGCCAACCCGCTATTGATCTTTTATTTCCAAAGGTATGGGATTTTGCTGAAATTAAAGAAAAATTGTCACTTGTCAAAGTGGAATGGATGGACAGGCTTTCCGGGTCAAAATTCCACTTCGAAAGTTGTATTATCGATTTGGACAAGTAAGAGCTTATGAGAAGTTCAAAGAAGAGTTTGTTTCGGAAGAAAAGTGGAAGGAAACACGCCCCCTCGCTTTTGAGATATGCCTACTTGGGACAATGGTGTTTCCCCAAGGACCAAACTACACCATTTATCCAAGTGTAGTAATAGTCACTCATGCTATTTGTTATGGAGTAGGCTACGGGTCTGCAAGAAAGTACTACAATTTGGCTCCTATGATCCTTACTAACATTTACAGGGCATTGGATAGATGCAAAAGTGGCACACGTTTCTTTCAAGGGTGCAACCTAATACTTCAATGGTGGATGATGAGACACTTGATCAAAGCTTATGATCCAACAGAACCAGATCCCTTGTAAAGACCGAACAGACTTGAAAGTCACGATTGGTGGGTGCAACGTAATCATTTGAAGATGACTGGAGGCCAAGAGTTTTGGTACCCGAGACTTTAGGGTTTGAGAGATGAAAATGTGCAGTGGTCGTCCCATGCTTGGTAGTAACAAGACAAATCGTGATCCGAAGTGGAAAGGCCCCTTACTTGATATTTCTCGGGTTGAGAGGAACTCAACCATATGCTCCTTCTCGCGTACTTAGACAACTAAGAGGGAAACAAGAGCTCCCTCAAATCGAAGACATGACAAGATTTGTGACAGATCATGAAAATGGCGAAGACGCTTTTACTAAAAAGATGCTTTAACTATGGAAAACTCGAAGGGTATTGGGTGAGGCGGTGCCAAATAGGTTTCATCCTGAATGTTCTAAGGATTACAAGGAATGGTTAAACAAGAGTCTCGCCGAAACTATCGAACCCGGTCCAAACGTTCCCCATATTTTTGCAGATGTTGGAGCCAAACATCAAATTCAACTTCATCAACCCTAAGAAAAGTTTGATAGGAATGAGTTGGAGCATCAACGTCGGCATTCAGAAGATGCCAAAGTCATAGCGCAATTAAAGCAAGAACTACAAAGAGCCAGGCAATGCATGTCAGAATTGGATGATAGCATGGAACAGCAGATCCAGTCGGTAGAGAGGTTCAGACATCAGGAAGGGGCTCGGTTGGCAAAAGATCACCTATGGGAGAATATATATGCTATGTGGGAAGAGGTCAGCATCGCCAAGAGGACCAGACTTGATGAAGGATCAGGATGAGCTTGAAGCTTGCTATCATCCCCTGTGTGGGATTGCTTTATTTGTATTTTGTTTTTTTAATTTACTTTCCGAACTCATTTCCCTAATTTTATGTTTGTCAAACATTTTTGAATGCAATTAATGAAATATTTTGGGGATAATGAATTTGCTTAAAAAGACATTTACATCCTTCAATTCACTAGGCCTACCCTTGGCACAAAAGGGTCACATGCATGTTTAGGACGCGATATTTGTTTATTTATTTGGGTGCTTTAACTATTTATGTGATACGTTGCTTTGAATGATAGACATTTTTAGCCCACTCATTTTCAAAAATTTCTGAAAATCTCCACAATCTCAAATACAAGTCACTACCAAAATATTTGACCAAAATTCCACGATTCTTGAGTTTCTCACCCATAAATAGAATCCCACTACCAAATCCTAAAACATTACTCTATCATCTCAGGAACGGCAAAATTGCTGCTACGATGGAAAAAGGTAAGAGTATCGACATAGAGCTAACTGAGGAGGATTTAAGGATGAAACTGCGCCGATTCAAACAGGAGATTCAAGAAACCATAGAAAGGAGGATAGAAGTGGAATTTGCCACTGCGTTTGCACGAGCAGCAAATGCAGCAGCTAAGATGACAAAACATGTTGCTATAAATGAAGAGACAATTATTGTGCGGAAGAAACGTGATGCCTTCAAGGATATAACCATGACGCTACGGAAGCCACATGGAATGTAACGACCCTTTCGAAAATGATACTACCACCTAAGCAAGAAAACTACTTAAATACTTGCGACATTAAAAAGAGATTTACTATGGCCATATAGATTGTAGTTTAATAGAGGGATTAGGTTCATAAAGGGAAAAATAAATAGATAAGGATGTGCATCTTGTCCATTTAAACATTTATGTGATATCAAAATTGATATGGCATGGAGTTTCAACTTATGACGGAAAAACCCTCCCAAAATTAATTTAAGCAAATAACCGATGGGCTTTTCATGCATATATTATCTTCACACTTAAGGATGAAATAACACGAATATTACCCATTTCGGAGTACCGAAATCAGCCCGTCATGCTTCACAAAAATATTCAAAACAATTAGTAAATTTAGTATATTGCAATACTTGGGCTTACACACCCCAAAAGAACAAAACATATAGCCATACTTAATTTACAACCCATGGTGACATGATCACATTAGTCATCGAAATTTCATGTAAATATACAACACAAAGATCATGTACAAGTACCAAGGTTTATACAAAATATAGATGCCTAAATACAAATGTGATCTTCCTTAAGGCTCTCAAAAACTCCATCTCCAATGGCCCGCTTCATGCATCCATTCGATCATTCCCCTACGATAGAAACAACTATCGCTAAGCATATAGCTTAGTGGTGCAAAACTATAGTTTCGGAGCCATCCGATTCACAAAACAAACTTTCTCAAGTCATGGGCAACATAATTGAACATAATTAATAAATCAAGTAAACAATATATAAAGAGTATCAAGTTCGATATTTAAAGACCCAAATGTCAAGAACGTTCATAACATCATTTTCCAAGAGATTCAACAACAAGGCTCGCCCAATATGTACATCATGTCCTCACACCAAGCACAAACAAGTATAAAAAAGGGCTAACGCCCTGTATCAAGAAGGGTCAAAGCCCAATAATCAAGAGAACCAAGAACCATATTAAAAATGACTTTCTAATTCGTACTTAAAATGGACAACATCCATACTTAAGACGAACTAAAAATCCAAAGTCAAGATGGCAAATGATCCGAATCAAGAGGCATGCCAAGAGTGACAAAGTCACAGCCACAAGAAGGACCAGGTCCCAACAAGAGTGCTAGGTGATCAAACAATCCGTACAAGTAGGCGAGTTACACAAACATCTTTAACATCTCAAAGGAGACCAACACAACAATGCAAAGTGACAAGAGGTAACCAAGGTACCAAGATCCAATTTCAAATATACTAGAGGTTAAAAGAGTGCAAGTACAAGTTTATATACAAACCTCAGTGCTTTAGCAAAGAAACAGTCCAACCAATGTATCAAGGTCCTCAACTTGTTCACGAGTATATACAACCTTTAAAATACAATTAAACAACTTCTTTAATCCCTAGCAGCTCAATAATATTGATGTAAAACGGGATTATCATCACAAGTAAAATTAGCCTCCACAAACACAGCAATGCTCCAAAACAGTGATTCTGGCCAGCCTAGTACCTCATGTCGCAACTTAGATTTGAAATGGAAAACAACAAAACTAGACTTTATAACCTTCATGAAATATGTAGATACATCTCTTAGGGTTGCAAAAAAACAAGAATCACCACAAAATGTATTTTGTACAACAAGATATAGTCAAAACACTAACAACTGTTCATACAGAATTTGAAATTCCAAAATCTGGACAGAACTTGTCCTATGTTGCTTCCCGTATTTAGAATCCATAACAGCTGAATCAGAGTTTGACATAAACATAAGAGTTGTAGGTCTACGAATTATCTTTCCAAATCATATTTACTCACTATAAACTAAGGTCTATAACGAGAGATATGCATAAAATACCAACCACTACCCATCTCAGAAATAGATTTCGTCACTTACCAAAAAGAAGTGTGTGTTCTCGAATTCCAACCAAAAAGGACCAAGTTTTCTCTTGTGATTTTGAAGAACAATATGTTAAGCTAAGGTTCTAATGTTCTTAGACTTGAGGAAAACGAAATTAATATAGGAGTTGTGAAAATATGTAGTTACAAAGGTGATACTTATCAACTGTACAGATGTCACCAAAAGGGGCCACCCAAACAAAAAGTTGGCTGCCCAAAAAGCATACATATATATCTATATGTATATCCCTTACCTTTCTTCTAAAGTTAAACATAATTCTAATTAGAATATTACCTAAACACCCCATCACGAATCCTTAAATTACGATAAGAATTTATGCTAAGCAAGTTGGCAATTATCACAACACTTCAAGTTCCCAAAATGAGACTAAAACATATTCTAGTAATTAAGCAACGGTAAATCGACATGCGACTCTTGGTTAGTATTTAGGGGTGTTACATGGAAAATACTCTTTCTACAGTCAAGAAGCCAATAGTGGTCTGGAAGAGACTCATCCTGAAGCTACCGAAGAAGATACTGATGAAGAAATCATCTATATGCCTCCCTTCCTGGGACGTCTGAAAGGAGGATACAAAAGATCACTCTCCCAGCTTATGAGCGGACACATAGCATGGGGGTAAGAGTCGTGTCGTGTGCTCTCATTTACAGCACCTTAGGGCTTCACGAATGCTAAAGCCTCTCGAAGGAACCACTTTTGGGTTTGGGTACGAAAGATCTCAAAAGATGTATGCCTACCACCCGAAACAAAGAGGACACCCTATAGAAGAATGTGTGGAGCATAAGGCAACAATCTGCAACCTGATCAATGTTTGGGAGATCCCGTATTTGTGGGGTGAGAACACCGTCCTTACCTGTATCCAACCGGAGCCCAGTATGCCGGTCACTGAGCGCACTTTGTTCTATTGTCATTACTTCACGCCTTTTAAGAAAACGTTGTTGGATATCTACAGTCATTGGTTCAAAAAAAGGTCTTGGCCTCTATCAGAAGGGATGGCGAAACAATCGATCCCGTTGGGATTGAAATTTGGAAACCCTACCCTTATCATGACGCCATAGATCACAACATTGGAAAGTGCCTCGGGTTTCTCTATGACGTGGAATCCCTCATCAACATGGGGAAGATTCAAGTTGAGTTTACCTCCGTGACTAATGCAGCAGTCAGAAGAAGAAGCTTTGATGAGGGCATCATCTATCTTTTAGGATTTTTATTGCATGTTTTCTTTTCACTTTCCTTGTAATCAATCATATGAATGAATGAAAATGAGAATTTTCCTCTGTATTCGAACTACGTAGGGCCTGAATTCTTCCTGGGAGATACATAGGCAGCCTTTCAAGGCCCAACCCCTATTTTTTTAAAATTTTATTTTCCCCTTTTCAATCTACAAGGAAACATTGAATTCACATCAACAGATGCCCAGAGATGCAGCAAGAACACCTTAGTTTAACGCAATTTAACCTTTCTGAGTCACCAGCCTCAAAATAAAATGAGCAAATTCCTGCTTGTTCAAAAATTCAGTCCCCATTATTTGTGGGTTAACATGTCCTCAAACGAAGCAACTTTTATGTGTTTACATGCTTTCTATGTGATATTTTGTATTATTTGTCCTGAATTAAAACTAACAAATTTGTCTTTGAGTTGTTTTTCTCTACAGGTAGTTAGAACTGATCTGTGTTGATAAGCTGGTTGAACACCCCTATTTTACAAGATCAAAAGGCCATACAGATTCCTTCCCCAGTCAAAGTTCTCGGAAGGGCAAGTCAACAATGGGCGATAACGTTGAGGATACCGGCTTAACAAATGTTATTGTGGCTCAGCCCATCATTGCCGATCAGAACGCGTTAATCGTGCAGTTGATGCAACAGATCGCTGAGATGCGGGTCCAAATGCAGAAAAGACAATATTTGCCTAATCTAGCTTTTGCTTTCAATGCTCCAGCAGATGGAAGGCTTCCATTTCTCTTTCCTCCTTCAAGTGCGGAACATGCTCAAAACCCACCCTCCAGTCCTGTTCATAACCCCTCAATCATTGATCTAACCACCCAAAATCCCCATTACGCCTCCGCCTCTTATCAAACACCACCCCCTCCTCAAAATGCCAACCTCCAAGTGCCACTTCCTCCCCAAAATGCCAACATCCAAACTGGTCCACCCCCTCAAAACCAAAACGTTAACAACCCGCAAAATTCCTTCTGTCACCAAAATCAACATACCAACCCCAGACTTTCCCGCAAAACTACCAAGCCACTCAAAATGCCCAAAGTCCCTCCATTGCTCCACCCCTACCTCAAAAAGCCACTTTCCGAATCCCGATTCCCAATAAGCATGGTGTCAATGGTTCTGAGCTCGACCATTATGAGGAGCGAGAGAGAGAGTGAAGGTCAAAGGAAGAGGCCGCCAAGCTTGATATGAAGGAAGAGATCCGAAAAGCCATGAAAGAGTTGCACTGTATTCCTAAAGTCGCCAGTTTAAGTTATGACGATCTATGCATTCATCCGAATTTGGACCTCTCAGAAGGGTTCAAAGTTTAAAAGTTTGATGTTTTCGGAGGAATAGGGAACCCCTTAGCGCACTTGAGGGCCTACTGTGACCAGCTCGTGGGAGTTGGGAGAGATGAACCTTTACTGATGCGTCTTTTTAGCCGAAGTCTGAGTGGAGAGGCTCTGGAAAGGTTTACATCGCATGAAACAAGACAGTGGCCTAGCTGGAATGCTTTGGCCAAGGACTTTATTGAACGATTCGCCTACAATGTAGAGATCGTTCTTAATCGTTATTCCTTGGAAAAAATGAAGTAGAAATCAATTGAGAGTTACAGAGAATTTGCATACAAATGGAGAAAGGAGGCAACTAGAGTTCGTCCTCTTATGTCTGAGAAGTAAATTGTCGAAGTGTTTGTGCGGGTTCAAGAGCCTGAATATTATAATAGAATTATGTTGCTTGTAGGAGCAAAGCTTGCTGAGATAGTCAAAGTAGGTGAGACTATCGAAGATGGATTGAGAACCGGGAAGATTGCCCATGCTGCTGCCTCGCCTGGATCCTCGGGTTTGTTGAAGAAGAAAAGAGAAGATGTGTCTTCTATCTCTTATGAGGGGAAGAAAACCCTAAGGAAATCCTCATCATACCAAGGTCGTCCTCGACCTTCACAGAGTTCGTACCTGGCTTGTTATGTACAGGATGATTACCAAAATACCCCTCTCCCCAGTTACCAAAGTACCCTTCCTTCCAGTTATCAAAATACTCTCCCTCCTATCTACCAAACTCCCTTTCCAGTTTACCAAACTTCACCTCATCACTATTGGAACGTCACCCCCAACTGTGCCAACGTTTAGACAAATTACCAAATGTCTCCCCCAATGTACCAAACCCCAGCTCCTTTTTACCAAACTACCCCCTTGAACTACCAAGCTCTACAACCAAATTACCAGACCAATTCATACCCAAGATATTAAACCCCCCGTCCAAACGCTCCAAATTATCGCCAAATGCCTCCTCCTTAACAAGGCAATTACGATCCCCCTCGTCCTAGATTTGAGAAGAAGTCTACTAGAAATTTCACTCCGCTCATTGGAAGTCGAACAAAGTTGTTCGAGAAAGTAACTGCGACATGATATATTCATCTAGTGGGGCCCAAGCCGGTTGACACTAGCTAAAAGTTTTATAGACCTAACCAGAGGTGCGCACATCACTCCAACAGTGTTGGACATGATACCAAGGACTGTATCAACCTGATGCATAAAATCCAAGACTTGATTGACCAGAATGTGGTCTCTCTTCAGACAGTCGCACCCAATGTCAATAATAATGCTTTGCCAAATCATGGAGGCGTCACTATCAATTAATAGTGACAGATGATGATTGGTGCATGACAAAGGCAATAGTTTCAATTGTTCCTGATGAACTGGAAAGGGCTGTAGCCTCGTTGAGCATTAGAGAGAAGAAAGAGTTTGTGATTCTGACACCTGAGAAGGCTGTTGCCTTGGTTCCACGAGAAAATCTTACCCGACCAAAGTTTGTGATTGAAACGGCTGTTACCCAGGGTATGACCAGATCCGGCAGGTGCTACACACTAGAGGAGGGCAGAAGAAGGATCAAACAAAAAGGCCGATCAGTGAAGCCGAGGCCGAGGAGTTCTGGAGAAAAATGCAGCCAAAAGATTATTCAATTGTGAAGCATTTGGAGAAGACACTAGCTCAGATTTTTGTATGGGCTTTGTTGATGAGTTCACAACTGCATAGGCAAGCGTTGATGAAGGCTCTGGATGATACTTATGTGCCCGTGGGTACCAACAGTGACAATCTAGCAGCCATGATAAACCAGGTCATCCGAGGACACCGAATTAGCTTTTGTGACAAAGAGCCGCACTTTGAAGGTAGGACGCACAACAAAGCTCTGCACGTCACCACTATGTGTCGAGACAAGATAATAAATCGCGTCTTGGTCGATGACGGATCTGGTCTTAATATTTGCCCACTTTCGACTCTGAAGCAGCTGAAATTTGACTTGGGAAAGCTTCACCAGAACCAAGTCAATGTGAGAGCTTTTGATGGAGTGCAAAGAGACATATTGGGTGCGGTAAACTTAGATATTCAGGTGGGTCCTGCAGAATTTAACGTGGAGTTCCAGGTGTTGGATATCAACACCAGTTACAATGTGCTTCTAGGAAGACCGTTTATCCACATGGTTGGGGCTATGTCGTCTACCATTCACCAACTAATGAAGTTTGTTTGGAAGGACCAGGAATTGGTCATTTATGGTGAAGGGAGCCATTCCAATGGGTATGCACCGATCGTTGATGATGTCTCTTGAGGTTGTGATTTATACATGGTGGAGCTGGTAAATGTCACCGGTGATGACTTGGATCCATAGCCTCATATGCCTACCGTGTATAAGATGATTGCTACTGTCATGCTCCAGAATGGTTTCGAACCAGGTTTCGGGTTGGGAAAGCATTTTCAAGGAATTGTCGAGCTTATCCAAATTCCCGCCAAAGGAGTAAAGTTTGGTTTGGAATATGTCCCAACAGATGACGAACAAAGATGAAGAATAAAAGTGTTGATCAAGCATTGGTCAGGAAAATTCCTCATTTGTACCAGTCATTCCCAGTGCAAGGATATGTCAATGATGATGGTCTCGGGAAAAGAATCTGGGGCCTTTTCAAAGAAGTTGATGCTGTCATCGAGAAAGAGACTGGGACATCAGTCATCCGTGATGCAGAACCTGATGAGCAATTGCAAAAAATTAAACCTACATACCGCTCCTGATTTCCAGTGCAACTTGATAGAAAAGACATACATCTTTGTTTGTTTTTAAAATTGGTGATAGTTTGAAAGAGGCTCGAGACCCACCCTTTATGTAGTTTTTATCTGTTTGAAGTTTTTAAATTCCCTTGTGACGTTTAAAAAGGCAAAATGGCCCTCGACCATAGCCAAAGTTTGTGTTTGTTTTTCAATTTAAATGAAAGCCTCTTTTATCAAAAATTTGTTTACTTATTTGTTTATGCTTTCAGTAATAATAATTTAAAACCTGCCAATGTCATGTCATGTTATGAGCCGAATGAACGAAATGAGGCAGGTGATGATGAATGCGAGGTGCATGAAGATGAAAATTAGGTACCCGAACATGTTGCTGAAGAGTTTCGACAATTTGAGAATCAACACAAGCCGAATCTAAAAGAAACTGAGACTGTGAATCTTGGAGATGAGAAGTGTGTCAAAGAAGTTTCAGCCTAGTAAAACAAAAGACTCGGAAGTTCAAGTCTGAGTTGAGTTTAAAGATCAAAGAGGAAATTACCAAATATATCGAGTCTCAAGTAGTGGAAGTGACGCAATAACCGACTTGGTTAGCTAATGCTGTTTCAGTTGCCAAGAAAGACAGAAAGATCAGAATTTGCGTTGACTACAGAGATCTCAACAAAGCAAGCCCGAAAGATAATTTTCCATTGCCAAACATTCACATTCTCATTTATAACCGTGCTAAGCATGAGATGTAGTCATTTGTGGACTGTTATGCGGGTTACCACCAGATCCTGATGGATGAAGAGGATGCAGAAAAGACAGTTTTCATTACGCCTTGGGGTGTATATCATTATTGGGTGATGCCTTTTGGTCTAAAAAATGCTGGTGCTACTTATATGAGGGCTATGACAACCATTTTCCATGATATGATTCATAAAGAGATCGAGGTGTATGTCGATGATGTCATAATCAAATCCCGGGAGAGTTCGGATCACTTGACTCACTTGAGAAAATTCTTTGATCGCTTGCGTCGATACAATTTGAAGTTAAATCTTGTCAAATGTGCTTTTGGAGTGTCAACCGGCAAGTTATTAGGATTTATAGTCAGCAGGAGTGGCATTGAGCTTGACCCTTCAAAAATCAAAGCAATTCAAGAGTTACCTCCTCCAAAGACCAAGAAGGAGGTGATGAGTTTTATAGGAAGGTTGATAGCACAATCCACTGTGGTGTGTGAGCCCATATTCAAGTTGTTGAAAAAAGATGCCCTTACCAAATGGACCGGAGAATGTCAAACTACTTTTGATGCCATCAAGAACTATTTGTCCAATCCACCGGTATTGGTTCCTCCACGGGAAGAGAGTCCACTGTTGCTGTATATGTCTGTCTCGGATAACGCATTTGGATGCGTGCATGGTCAACATGACGAAATTGGGAAGAATGAGCGGGCCATTTATTACTTGAGCAAGAAATTCACTCCATATGAGGCCCGTTACACTCTTTTGGAAAGAACATGTTGTGCTTTGACCTGGATTGCTCAGAAGTTGAGACATTATTTGTCTTCTTATACCACATACCTTATTTCTAGGATGGACCCGTTGAAATACATTTTCCAAAAGGCGATGCCAACCGGGAAGCTGGCTAAATGGCAAATGCTTTTGAGTGAATTTGATATTGTGTATGTGACTCAGAAGGCGATAAAAGCACAAGCCTTGGCTGATCATCTTGCAGAGAACCCGGTTGTTGAAGAGTATGAACCGCTTAAGACTTATTTTGCCGATGAAGAAGTTGCATTTGTGGGTGATGATATTTTTGAAGCATATCCTAGTTGGAGAGTGTTTTTTGATGAAGCGGAAAATCACCAAGGGAAAGGTATCGGAGCGTTCTTAGGGTCAGAATCCGGTCAACACTACCCTATGGCGGCTAAACTCCAATTTAATTGCACAAACAACATGGCAGAATACAAAGCTTGTGTCTGTCAAGCCCCGAGCCTACACCCTGGGCGGGACCGGCACCCGGAGACCATTGTTGGCCCCAGGCGAACCCTTGGCCTGGCTTTCTTAACTCAGTGAAAACTAAACTCAATAGCACAACTCAATGCAATGAAAGGTTATAAAACAAGTTAACTGATGCATAACATGCCAAAAGGCAACTCGAGTCTCAAAATAGAATATTTACATATATACATAGATAAGAGACTCAATACTAACTGACTGACTGACTGTCTATAAAGCCTCTAATATACTGAGATGGATGTTGGGACAGACCCCGCAACACCCTAATAGAACAAAACTAAGTACACAAAATAATTGGGTCTTCCGGAATGCAATGAGGCTCACCACTGACTCTGGAGTGCTCAGCTGGATCAACGACGTGCTGGATGCTGATCCGGGGTACCTGTATCTGCATCATAATAAGATGTAGGCCAACTGGCATCAGTACATGGAATGTACGAGTATGCGAACTGGAAAGCTAAATCACAACTTAAGCTTGAAAGGGATACAAAAGAACACTTACCTTGACTTTGTTCGACTCATGAATAACCGAACTCAATATAAAGCAATAAGACACATGCAATACATATAAATCTTGTAAAACAATGTAAACAACTTAGTTCGTTAAGGATAATACGATAACAAACTCAACTTTACTTATATAAAAATAAGATAGCTTTTGTGGGAGGTTCTTTAACCGACAACCACCACTATGAGCCCTAGTGATGATACAACGTTTTACCTCACGTTGCCTAAGGACCATCCTATACCTTGCCATGATATAGGACCTTACTATTGCTTAGTGGATCCACTAGCTTAATCTTACGTAATCATCTAAAAAGAATGATACGTCAAGTCCCATGTTGGCACATGGTTCTTATGGAGAGTTGAGCTAATGTGAACTCGCGTCCCCAATTCGGTGCTCAATACTACTCCCAATAAGGCTTATCGGCAGTTTTAGAGCGACTTTGAATACTTCCCAACAAGTAATCAGATAAACCTCGAGACATCAACTTCATAGGCGTTCATTAGGCTTAACGTGACATGACACTTGGCAGTGATCTTTTCCAAACATTATTTTTGAATATCTATTTTTTAAAAACTTTTCCCTCATGTTTAAATTATTTTGCATAAAAATGTTTTGTCTTATCTATCAAGAAATGGGAGATCGGAGAAATCAACTGGAGATAACAAGACAAGGAGCAGACAACTGAAGAGATCGACACAGATTAGTTCATTTTAAACTAACAATTTTTTGGTAGATGCAGGTCCATAGATTTACCTCAAAATTAGCATATTCCTCCATTCAATTAATATGGAGAAGTCAAAAGGGCGAAGAGCTCCCCAAAATTGACAATTTTTCTGTGGATGCAGAAAATATTTCGTGCTGCTTATATCAAAGATTTGGGAATATAAATAACATCATTTCATTCAATTCCCAACAAGGCAAAGTCCATAATGAACGTGCAACTATGTTCAGAGATGAAACAAATGAAAACCCCGAAGAAAGGAATTTTACTGTTTTCCATCAACTAAAGATACTTGGAGGATATTATCTTCATCATATTTATCAGGCATGATAATATTACTATCCGGAGATTCATTTATATTGTATTGTCGAATGAGACAATACCATTACTCTGAGGGTCATTTTTTATATTGTTGATTGAGACGATACCACTACCCAAAGAGTCAATCATATCGTATTATCAAATGAGATGACACCACTACTCCGATGGTCATTTTTATTGTATTGTCAACTGAGACGATACTGCCACACAGAAACTACCCAGAAGATCATTTGCGTTGCTCGGTGAAGCAGCATCTTAGTTCGGTATCGGGAATGGCATCATCGGAATAGAAGATCATGCATAGCAAGAGAAAGAAGTCATACATTGCAAGAGAGAATTCATGCATTGTAAGAGAAGAAAATCATGCATAGCAAAAGAAGATTCATGCATCGCAAGAAGAGATTCATGCATCGCGGGAAAGAAATCATGCATAGCAAGAGAAGATTCATGCATCGCGAGAAGAAATTCATGCATCGTGGGAAAGATATTCATGCATTGCAAGAAAGGATTCATGCATTGCAAGACAAGATTCATCCATCGCGAGAAGAGATTCATGCATTGCGAGAAAAATCATGCATAGCAAGAGAAGATTCATGCATCGCGAGAAGATTATGTATGTTTTTATATAAATTATTAATAATACTTATTCCATATTGATAGGGACTAAAGTTAAAATTTCTTTGAAATCTGGAATTTTTTTTTATACTGAGACATTAAAATTGAATTGAAATTACATTTTTTGGAAAACAAAATATCTTACTAGTTACATTTGGTAATAAATTGAGTCATGCTTTATTAAATAAATTTTGTCACGTGCAAAAGAATTAGACAAAATCTAATTTTAAAAGAATAAAAAATCTTAGCTACATTAAATAATGATAATAATAGTATTATTGGTCTTGCAACTTAAACTATTTCCCTTTAGTTCATTTCCCCTTAAGATAATTAACATAATAATAATAATAATAAAAATAATAATAATAATAAATAAAATTATAAGTTTGCTTACTTAGCTAATGTCTTTCTCAAAATTAGTCAAGTCATTTTAGTCAAATCGCCGGTCAACCGCAAGTTAACGGACATTCCGAGGGCCTAACACCTTCTCGGAATGTACATTTGAACTCGAACCCTTTTGTTTTCAATTGATTTTATATGTTTAAATCTTTTGAAAACCTTAAGTAAATTTTTCTTGATATTTACTAAAGAAATTAAGTGGTGACTCTGATCTTTTGGAAATTCGATTTCTCTTAAATCATAAGTTTGATCGATTCTTTTTTGAAAACTTAGTCATTATTCTTTTATATTTCTTTTCGAGTAATACAACCATATTCTAAATAACAACGATAGCACCGGTACCCTTAGTTCCCCCTTGTCATATCACAACCCGATTTGGGACTCTACCATTCACAATTGCTCACACAACAGATATCTTCAATCAACTTGCACCTCGCAAACCCCACATATAAGAACATAATGTACAACACTCACATCATTCAGGAAAACATGTCAATTCCACACTCTCAAGAATACACAGTAAATATGCCAAGTCATTGGTCCTCTCATGGAATCCAAACCCAAACTGTTAGTGTATCGGTACGTGGTACCCGATCCAAGTTAGTGTGTCGAACGTGACATCCGATCCCAAGTTAGTGTGTTGGAACGTAACACCCGATCCATTCAACATACCACAATCACAATCACAATCACAATCATAATCACAATGTATACTATCATAATCATACAATCCAGAGGTGATTCATGGCATATAGTTATTCGTTCATACTCATTTACATAGGGTGTGATCAATAATGCAACATTCACATACATCCACACAATACAATGAAGCAATTACAAACATGTATCACCCAAACATGAAATCACAACCATCACCTACCCCTCGTTCATCTATTAAGGCTTCCTCCTACGATATACGTCTGATTGAACACCTAGGGTACAAGTAAACACAACTCGTTTCGGTGCACAAAAGCATGTGCATGAATTCTGCCGTCAAATTCAATATACCACGCTGTGAATAACAATTTTATAACTACTCAATTAAATAAACCTAGCCTACCGGGGGCGCCAAGTAGCTGCACGGAATTATGACCTCAATTCTTGTTTCCGGACCTTGTGACGGTGGATTTGACCAAGAATGCGTAAGCTATCAACATCCTCATGCAAGAAATCTCCTTTTCCTTCCTTCCCAAGCTTAGAGCAGCTTTTTGAGGGTTTCTAGGGTAATCCTCGCTTATTTTTGGTGTTTTGGGAAAAAGAAGAAAATAAGGTTTCGCGTTATTTACGTTATGTCCCGTCTATCCCTCTCTGGCGCGATCTCTGCCGCTCTAGCGCCGCCCCCTAGCGGCAACTGGCCCGTTGTAGCGGGATGGTGGACCCAGTTTTCCCTCGACATTTTCCTTTCATAAATAACGACCGTTCGGCTCGTTACAATCATAATGTGTGGTTAGCAAATAAAATGATAGAGACTAAAGAAAAAATAGTATTATAGGTAATGAACATTTTGTTTGCTAATGAATAATTGCATTATGTATGTTTTTATATAAATTATTAATAATGCTCATTCCATATTGACAGGGACTAAAGTTAAAATTTCGTTGAAATCTGGAAAAAAAAGT
Source organism: Solanum stenotomum (assembly GCF_019186545.1). NCBI lineage: Eukaryota > Viridiplantae > Streptophyta > Magnoliopsida > Solanales > Solanaceae > Solanum > Solanum stenotomum. The sequence goes on from NC_064285.1 coordinate 12,331,063, forward strand.
TTACACTGAGACATCAAAATGGAATTGATATTACATTTTTGGAAAATAAATATCTTACTATTTACATTTGGTAATAAATATAACTAAATAATAATATATGTTTTCTACATAAATTATTTTTTTATAAATAAAATGATAGTATTAAAGTTAAAATTACACTAAATAGGAATTGAGTCATGCTTTATTAAATAAATTTTGTCACGTCCAAAAGAATTAAACAAAATCTAATTTTAAAAGAATAAAAATCTTAGGTACATTAAATAATGAAAAGTATCATAATGAGTGGTTTGCAAATAAAATTATAGACTAAAGAAAAAAATTGTATCATAGGTAATGGACATTTTGTTTGCTAATGAATAATTGCATTATGTATGTTTTTATATAAATTATTGATAATACTCATTCCATATTGATAGGGATTAAAGTTAAAATTCCGTTGAAATTAGGAAAAAAAACTTTACACCGAGATATCTAAATCAAATCGAAATTATATTTTTTGGAAAATAAAATATCTTACTAGTTACATTTGGTAATAAATATAACTAAATAATAATATGTGTTTTCTACATAAATTATTTTTTTTATAAATAAAACGTTAGTGTCTAAAATTAAAATTACACTGAATAGGAATTGAGTCATCCTTTACTAAATAAATTTTTTCACGTGTAAAAGAATTAGACAAAATCTAATTTTAAAAGAATAAAAAATCTTAGCTACATTAATAAATAATGAAAAGTATAGACTAAAGAAAAATTGTATCATGGGTAATGAACATTTTGTTTGCTAATGAATAATTGCATTATGTATGTTTTATATAAATTATTAATAATACTCACTTCATGTCGATAGGGACTAAAGTTAAAATTTCGTTGAAATCTGGAAATAAAAAGTTTATACTGAGACATCAAAATCGAATTGAAATTATATTTTTTGAAAAACAAAATATCTTACTAGTTACATTTGATAATAAATATAATTAAATAATAATATGTGTTTTCTACATAAATTATTTTTTTATAAATAAAATAATAGTGTTAACGTTAAAATTACACTAAATAGGAATTGAGTCATGCTTTAATAAATAAATTTTGTCACGTGCAAAAGAATTAGAAAAAATCTTAGCTACATTAAATAATGAAAAGTATCATAATGTGTGGTTTGCAAATAAAATGATAGAGACTAAAGAAAAAAATGTATCATAGGTAATGGACATTTTGTTTGCTAATGAATAATTGCATTATGTATGTTTTTATATAAATTATTAATAATACTCATTTCATATTGATAGGGGCTAGAATTAAAATTCCATTGAAATCTGGAAAGAAAAAAAAACTTACACTGAGACATCAAAATCGAATAGAAATTACATTTTTTGAAAAATAAAATATCTTACTAGTTACATTTGGTAATAAATATAACTAAATAATAATATGTGTTTTCAACGTAAATTATTTTTTTATAAATAAAATAATAGTGTTAAAGTTAAAATTACACTAAATAGGAATTGAATCATGCTTTAATAAATAAATTTTGTCACGTGCAAAAGAATTAGACAAAATCTAATTTTAAAAAAATAAAAAATCTTACCTACATTAAATAATGAAAAGTATCATAATGTGTGGTTTGAAAATAAAATGATAGAGACTAAAGAAAAAAAATGTATCATAGGTAATGAACATTTTGTTTGCTAATGAATAATTGCATTATGTATGTTTTTATATAAATTATTAATAATACTCATTCCATATTGATAGGGGCTAAAGTTAAAATTCTGTTGAAATTTGGAAAAAAAAAAGTTTACACTGAGACATCAAAATCGAATATAAATTATATTTTTTGGAAAACAAAATATGTTACTAGTTACATTTGGTAATAAATATAACTAAATAATAATATGTGTTTTCTACATAAATTATTTTTTTATAAATAAAATGATAGTGTCTAAAGTTAAAATTACACTAAATAGGAATTGAGTCATGGTTTATTAAATAAATTTTGTCACGTGCAAAAGAATTAGACAAAATCTAATTTTTAATATAATAAAAAATCTTAGCTACATTAAATAATGAAAAGTATCATAATGTGTGGTTTGCAAATAAAATGATAGGAGATCAAAGAAAAAAAATTGTATCATAGGTAGTGAACACTTTGTTTGCTAATGAATAATTGCACTATGTATGTTTTTATATAAATTATTAATAATACTCATTCCATGTTGGCAGAGACTAATGTTAAAATTTCATTGAAATCTGGAAAAAAAAAATTACAATGAGACATCAAAATCGAATTGAAATTACATTTTTCGAAGATAAAATATCTTACTAGTTACATTTGATAATAAATATAACTAAATAATAATATGTGTTTTCTACAAAAATTATTATTTATAAATAAAATGAGACTGTCTAAAGTTAAAATTACAGTAGTTAGAAATTGAGTCATGCTTTATTAAATAAATTTTCTCACGTGTAAAAGAATTAGACAAAATCTTATTTTAAAAGAATAAAAAATCTTAGCTTCATAAAATAATGAAAAGTATCACATTGTGTGGTTTGCAAATAAAATGTTAGAGACCAAAGAAAAGAAAAAATTGTATCATAGGTAATGAACATTTTGTTTGCGAATGAATAATTGCATTATGTATGTTTTTATATAAATTATTAATAATACTCATTTCATATTGACAGACAGTAAAGTTAAAATTTCATTGAAATCTGGAAAAAAAAGTTTACAATGATACATCAAAATCGAATTGAAATTACATTTTTGGAAAACAAAATATCTTACTAGTTACCTTTGATAATAAATATAACTAAATGATAATATGTATTTTCTACATAAATTATTTTTTGATAAATAAAATGAGACCGTCTAAAGTTAAAATTACACTAAATAGGAATTGAGTCATGCTTTAATAAATAAATTTTATCACGTGCAAAAGAATTAGAAAAAATCTTAGCTACATTAAATAATGAAAAGTATCATAATGTGTGGTTTGCAAATTAAATGATAGAGACTAAAGAAAAAATTGTATCGTAGGCAATGAACATTTTGTTTGCTAATGAATAATTGCATTATGTATGTTTTTATATAAATTAATACTCATTTCATATTGATAGGGACTAAAGTTAAAATTCAGTTGAAATCTGGAAAAAAAAGTTTACACTGAGACATCAAAATCGAATATAAATTATATTTTTTGGAAAACAAAATATCTTATTAGTTACATTTGGTAATAAATATAACTAAATAATAATATGTGTTTTCTACATAAATTATTTATATATATATATAATGATAGTGTCTAAAGTTAAAATTACACTTAATAGAAATTGAGTCATGGTTTATTAAATAAATTTTGTCACGTGCAAAAGAATTAGACAAAATCTTATTTTAAAAGAATAAAAATATCTTAGCTACATTAAATAATGAAATGTATCATAATGTATGATTTGCAAATAAATTATTATTGACCCAAAAATGATAGAGACTAATGAAAAGACTGTACTTCATTGTTCGGTTTGAATCGGTTATTAGTTAAATCAAAATCAAACCAATTTAATCGGTTCTTAAATTTCTAAAACCAAATAAAAAAAATAACCATCGGTTTGGTTATTTTGTCGGTTTGGTTTTATTTTTTCAATTCGAAAGTAATAAGTTTGTTGAGGACATACGTATCTCGATAGACACAAACACCTACTACATGAATAATTCACAAAAAAAAGCTATTACACGAACAAAGTAATTTATCCACTGTACCAAGTTTTAGAAACTAAAAAAACTCATTGTCAAATTAACATAAAATTGGATCAATATTCTGGAGATCTCAACATCTTATCAATAGAGTTTTTAATAAAATTACACCTTAAAATATTGAGAAATTACTCTAAAAAAAAACAACCAATATTTCATAGTCAAAACTAATCAATTACCATCTTCTTTAGCTTGAGCTTTAAATGATTCAATGTTGCGTTAGAAAATTCCATAAAGAACAGAGAAAGCGTGATCTTTAAAGTAATGAATATCAAGGGATTTAGAATTAAGGTTTTAATAGTTGGGCTAAAATTTAAGTGTTGAGCTTCAGAAAATAGTAAAATTAAAGACTTAAAGTTAATTAAAAATTTATCAAAATGCTTATATTTTATTTATAAATAATTATAAAATTTATATTTATAACTTCTTGGTTCGGTTTGGTTATTTTTGCGGTTATTTTTAGTAAAACCAAAATCAAACCAAATAGTATCGGTTTTTCAAATTTTAAAACCAAACCTAACCAAATATCAATTTTTTTAATCGATTTAGTTCGAATTGCGGTTCGATTTGATTTATAACCATAACCATGAACATACCTATAGATAGGTAATGACCATTTTGTTTGATAATGAATAATTGCATTATGTATGAAATCTGTTTTGATGTGTATTTTTCACACCAACTATTATTGATCTTAAAAAATTATAGCGACTAAAGCTTGAGTTGTATTAAATAGGTATTTAACTATTTTTTCTAAAAAGAACTGCACTGAGGCATCAAAATTGAATTGAAGTGTCGTTTCTGGAGAAGAAAATATCTTACTAGTTACATTTAGTTATGAATATAACCGCAATATGTGTTTTTTTGACCTGTTTGTTTTTAATGAAATGACAGTGTAAAGTTAAAGTTACACTAGATAGGAATTGAGTTATGCTTTTTTAAATAAGTTTTCTCACATACAAAAAAAAATTAGACAAAACTCTAATTTTAAAAGAACAAAAAATCATAACTACATTTGATGATGAAAAATATCATAATGTATGGTTTCAAACAAATTATTATTGACCAAAAACTGATAGAGACTAAAGAAAGAGTTGTACTGTATAAGTACTAAGCATTTTGTTTGATAATAAATAATTGCATAATGTGTGTCTTGTTGAATTACAACTAATCTACACTATGAGATTTCACCTTCAATGGTGAATCACAGATGCATTTAGAGAGAAAGAGAAGAAGGAGGTTATTCATTATTGTGGAAAGCTTAAAATGAAATTATAATGTAACAGTAGTGACTTTTATACACTGTTTATTTCTTAACCGACTAACAACTGTACTAACAACTTTTCTAATTCCTCAACTGCCTCTAACTCACTTTATACACAGCATTAAGTAATACACAGTATCAAGTAATTCCTATCTCATTATTCTTATAAACATTATTCATCTCATATTGATTGTGACGAAAATTAGAATTTCACAAAATAGATTTCAAATTATTTTATCCTAATAACTTTTGAACACATATTTCAAAATCAAATTAAAATAAAATATAACTTTTGAACACATACTTGAAATAAACTAAACTTATACTTATACCTATTTAAACTGTGTCTGAAATTTTAATACATGGGATTGCTTTAAAATCAAATAACATTTTACTTTATCTATCTTCTATACTATCTTAAAAGCATGAACTCCATAATTTGAATGTTAAATTACTATAATATTTCTACCTAAACATTCAATTGGTATATCTTCTATATTTAATATTTTTATTTATTTATTCATATTATATTATATTATTTTAAAATCAGACACTTTTTTCACATTAATAGAAAGCAACTTTTCTAAAGGGTTGTGACTTTTCCAAAATATTGTGATTTCACCGATGAGTTGTGACTTATCCGAGGGGTTGTAACTTTTCTGAAGGGTTGCGACTTTACCGATTAGTCACAATAAATGCATATTCATACTACTATTTGTTGACTATAATAGAGGGACTTTCTTTCATTTTAAACTATGAATTTTTTAAGTTTTTTATTCTTTTATTCTTAAAATACCTCAAGTGTGATTTGCTGCCGTCGTTGAGTAAGTTTGAAATTCAATGGCATTTGAGGTATCACACCAGCAAAGGTTGATGAGAAAATTGTAGCAAATTCAATTGTTTGGTTAAGTTTTTAGGGGAAAAAAGTATTTTTCCAGTGGTAAAAGAAACTATTTTTCAAAACTTAAAAAAATATTACTTCTTTAAAAGTACTTCAGAACATTGGTCAAGAACAAAGTTATGTTCTTATATTGGCAGACGTATTTTTCAAACTGATTAAATCCAACAGAATCACTCAACAAAAGTACTTCTGTTAAAACACTTCTTACAATAACACTTTTTAAACAAAAACAAACACATTTTAAAATTAATGGATTCTAGAAGTTGGCCAAATAAAACTTAGGCATACATATTTTTGAGTGACTATTCAATTGAATTTTGTTTATATAGTCGACCAAAATCTCAGAGACACACATAAATTTAACTAGATTCTTACTATCCCCTAAGCTAATTTAAAATGGAAGAAATACACCATAAATGATGACATGACATAGAGAGTGTGCACACTCACTTGAAGGCAAATGATGAGTACACAATTTGGACACATATCATTTTTTAATTCATAATTTTATAATTAGTTAGTATGCATATTTATTGATACTAAATTTCATATATATTTAATTATATTTATTTATTTCTTTGTAAAATATTTATTTTAGTTTCTTTCTCACTGTAAACTTGTTTAAATTAATGTATTATCTTTTCACTTTTAATTATTTTTTAAAATTATGTGTGTTTTAAAAAAAATAAAAATAAAAAGTGTCCTTTAATTTTAACTTATTTTAAAGACAAGACATTTGAAATCAAATCAAAACGAAAGACAAAGAAAATAAAAAGAGTAAATAAAATCAATTGAAAAATAAAAGAGAAAAAATAATGAATGAAGGTTAAAAAAAAGTTTCGATACAAGGTAAAAATATGTATTAACTTAATTTAATTACAAGATAAAGAAAATAAGAATATTCTTTAAAAACATATACAAAATTACATTTTTTTTAAAAAAATATTTAAACACGTGGCAGACACGTGTGTACAAACACAACCAACTTGGGTGGTTAAAAGTGTCACGTCAACACAAAAGGTGCACAACAATACGAAAAAAATGAGTTTAGAGGGGTAATAAGACCCCTAGTAAGTTTAGATGTGTCTCTGAGATTTCGGTCATAATCTAAAAAATACTTGTGCCTTATCCCTGGAATATTCGTGCAAAGCATGAACATAGAGACTAGCATATATATACTTGTGGGGTCCATATTTATCTGACATTGCTAGATATATTTTTATAGTTGAGTAATTTAATTGATACAAAATGGAGTAAAATTTATATTAAATCCATCGGTGACCACCTAAAGTTGGTACCAACTTTTACTTAGACATCTCAACTAATCTTTGTTCATTTAAGACACCTCAAGTCATGTTTCGCTGTGTCATTTTGACACTTTTTGCTAACATGGCATAGTGAGTGTAACAGACTCCTTATCAACGTGTGAAAGACTATTTTAATCAATTTTTATTTTGATTTTGATTTTTTCTTCCCCATTTTTATGCCTGCATCTCCCAAAATTTAAACTCCTTTCTATGAGGGAAATCGATTTGATAATGCCACAGTAAAAAAATGAACTTCAACGTCAAGAACTAACCCTTCCATGGTGAATCAAAAAAAGGAACTAACATTTCATGTCCTAGCGCTTTTTCCTATTTGATAAAAAAAATTCGAGAAGACAATGGGTGGGATGGGGGAGGGGTGGAGAGGACGATGCGGGTGGGGAAGGGGCCGGGGTTAGGGTCGGTAAGGGGTGGAGAAGACGCTGGGTGGGGTGGGGGAGGGGTTGGGGGTGGGTGGGAGTGGAGAAGATGATCTGGGTGGGGTTGGGTAAATTTTAATTTTTAAAAATTTTGGACAAACAATTCCAGATGTCATTTAGTTATTGGCCTCTTTTTTTCTACTTAAAATCATTGTTTGAGAATTATTTTTGGTATATATATGCCACGTGTCTTTATTTAATTTGTCACGTTGACATATCATCAGCGAGTATGTTACACACACCTTACATATTTGAGTGATTATAAAAAAAAGTGTCAAAATGACACAGCGGGACATGATATGAAGTATCTAAAATGAACAAAGCCTAGTTAAGGTGTCTAAGTAAAAATTGATGTCAATTTTAAGGGCTCACCGAGGGTTCAGCCTTAATCATATGACATTTTAAGATAGTAAGTGAATAAAATGTTGGGTTTTAAAGGTGTGAACAGGAAATGAAGGGTTGTGACTCTCCTGAAGAGTTGTAACTATGCCGAAGGGTTGTGACCTTTATGAAAGGTTGTGTCCTTTCTAAAGGGTTGTGACCGTTTGAAAGGTTATGCCTTTTCCAAAGTGTTGTGACCTTTCTGAAAGGTTGTCTTCTTTCCAAAGGGTTGTGACCTTTACCCTTTGTTGGCTATAAATAGAGAGGTTTTCTCTCATTTTTCTGATCGAATTCTTCCCTTCTTTTGCATACATTTCTTACAAAACAAAATCGATCGATCATATCTGTGTGTGTGATTCGTTGCTGTCATTTTGGATTTGTTGAAATTATCGAAGTTTGAGGTACTGCTACTTCTTTAATGGTTAATTTGTTTTATCTTGAGAGGAATTAATCTGCAACATCGGGTACTTGAGGGGATTAAATTTCTTAAGGACACACAGTGCGTTCTATGGACTCGGATAGTTCTTTGTGTTTTTCTTTTCATCTTTTATTATTTCTGATTTGCTAATCTGAATACAGGAGATAACAAGCTTAAGAAAATTTAATGTTGGTATTTTCTGTGGTAAGGAAATTACTTCTATTTTCTGTGTTCTTTTTATTGGGGAAAGAAAAAGAAGAAAAAAAAAATTATATTATCATATGATAAAAGAGATTTAGGATGAGTTAGTACTACTTTAATATATTCGAGTATATTTTTTGTAGTAAGTTTTCCTTGGATGGGTAAGATTATTTTTATTTTCTTCCCAAGTGCATTCAAGCATTGCACCCCTTCAGTTTTCTTTTCAATGAGAAAAGTTATTTTGTGTATAAAGGCTAAGATGAGCACTTTAATGTTTTCCCTATATACTTGGTTTTATATAACCATGAGAAGAAGTAAATGAATAAATGTAGTCTCCTAATAATATTTGAACATGAGTTTAGTTTCTTGTTGAAATTAAATGTCTTCTTGAGGAAAATAGGAATATGATGGAAACTGAGAAAAGGAAAAAAAAATAGCAAGAAAAGTGACTTGCATGGAATCATTGCTGACAAATAGAATATGACTCAATGAGAGTAAATATCAAGTTCTATCTTTATTTCCTTTGATTATTATTTTCTTTTTCTGTCCTTTATAAGTTATGAAATTTATTTCATAAATGTTAGAATAGATGTCATTATGTGATGATCTCAGAATATGTCTTTATTATTATTAATATGTATTCTGTTTAGAGGAGGAAAAATAAAACTTTTGTAGTTTTCTGTGAAATTTGATTGTGTTTGAATTTTGGAGACTTTTTTTTTATCTCCTTTGGTTTGAAGAATATAAGAACTTCACGAACAAATCAGATTGTGCATTGGTTTGAAGAATATAGAAACTTCACCAATTTGTTAAATACTCTGTTTGAATGAATATTCTGACTTGAAGAGTACAAAATCTTCGTCAGGAATATTAAGGATAAATGATTGAAAAAAAAAATAAAGTGTTCATCATTAGCTCGAAAAAGTGTTGTATTTGAGGTTTCTGGAGATTAAAACATTTTTGGTTTACTACTCTGTCTGAATGTGAAGCTGATTCGAAGAATATTAAAACTTCATCAGAATTCAAGGTTCATTCGATTAACGATTAGAAGAATATAAAAACTTCATCGTTAAACTAGAAACAAGTTGTATAAAGATTGAATCTTTATTGTTAGTATTCTAAATACTAAGTGATTTGTCTAGTTGTGACAAAAAGGGAAAAAAAACACTAGTAACATAAAATTAGTGGTTTTTGTGCCTGCAATGGGTGTTTATATGGATTAAATCTCCAAAAGAAGGCTTCGTGTTGTCAATGTGTAAGCATGAGAAAAAATATGTGGAAAATAATTTCAAATACTTGAAAAATATTTTTGAGAACATATTTAAAATATGGGGGGTTCTTTACTTGTGATAAAGACAAAATTAGACTTACTATCTAATTTAAATTTGAAAGTACAAGATATGAAATTTAATGACAATCTTGTATTATGTTAGACCCACAAAATTCTTGGAGTATATTTAATATTGTGGTCGTTGAGTCTCTCTTTACTAGTATATGATATGACTAGTATGAAACCACAAAATTATATTACTCATTGAAAAGAATTGTATTCTTTGATGAAAAAGTTTCACTTTAAAATATTGTGATTTTTCATGAAAAGATATGTCTATTAATTATTTTTTTATAGACATGAACATTGGTGAAAAGTGATATGTTTGTGTTGTAAAACAAACATTTGGGTCATATTGCCCTTATTGGACCGATGAGACTATGATCATGGGTAATTCTATAACAAATTGAATGTTATGGAAAGGTCCTTCTGAAAAGGACATATGACAAGGTATTGACTCTAAAACACTGTCTGTATTTGAGAAAGTTATAAAAAAAAAAAAAGTAAAGAACAAAATATATGTGGGAAAAGGTTACCTCACAGAAGGTCTTTTCAAACTTAGTATTTATGTTTGTTCTTACTTGCTTGAATCAAATTGTTTGTGACATAAATGCTTGAGACATGTCAATTACAAAACCTTGCAAAAACTGATCAACTTAGAAGTTTTGCCTAACTTCTAGTGCAATAAATCAAAATGTCAAGTATGTGTTATTGAAAGGAATTTTAATACCTGAGAATTGATTTACGCTGACATTTGTAATATGAAGTCAACACCATCTTGTGGTGGGAAAAAGTGTTTCATAAATTTTATTGACAATTGCACTAGATATTGCTATGTTTATTTGCTGAATAGTAAGGATGAAGCAATGGAAACATATTGGCAATATAAAACTGAAATTGAAAATCAGTTGGATAAAGAGATTGTCATGATTAGATGTGGAGAATATGAATCTTTTTTTGTAGAAATATATTTGAAAAATGGAATCATCCATCAAATTACTGCACATTCTCACCTCAATCTAATGAAATTGTTGACAGGAAAAAACCGAACTTTGAAGGAAATGTTGAATGTCCTATTTATAAGTTCAGGTTTACCACAAAATTTGTGGGGGGTGCTATCATTATAGCAAAAGAGAATAACAAAAAACAATTTGTCTATTCAGAAAGAGAGAAACAAAAAGTTTTGTTTGTAAGTAAAGGGAGTAACAAATAATAATAAAAAAAAACATTTGTTTGTTAAGAAAGGGAGCAACAGAAAGTTGTGTTTGTTCAAGCCTTGTTATATCCTGATAGAGAATTGTTTGTCATCCCTTAAAGTTTATACAAGCAATAACTTTTGAAAGATAGTGATCAAACAATTTACAATACAGTCTATTTAATATGAAAAATGGAAATGAGGGAACAATTCCCAAACGGGTCAAAATAGGACCTAAGACTTTGGATTGTATGTTCATTGGATGTGCTACAAATAGTAAAGCATGTCGATTTATGGTTCATAAGTCCGAACCGTAGGATAGTCAAGTGAAGGGTCTAAACGACCTTGGAAAGAACCAAAGGAGAATGTACTTAATAAAGAGATTCGGAGGCGTAGTAAATGTCAATGGACAAATTACTTCCTATGAGTCTGATTTTGTAACATTTCTTCTTGAAAATGAGTCTCATATTTCTAAAAGTTATGTCCTTTGTGGACTCATTCTCTTTGAGAAAAGGTTGTCAATAGTAAGATAGATTCAATCTTGAGCAACCATACTTGAGAGTTGGTTGATCTTCCTCCAAGAAATAAACTTTTGGGTTCAAAGTGGATCTACAAAAGAAAAAGAAAGTTGATGGAACTATTGACAAATACAAAGACAAAATTGTTGTCATAGGCTTTAGACAATAAGAAAGTCTTGTTTGACAGATAATAACACTAACTAGGATTACATCAATTCAGATGTTTATTGCGCTAGTTGCGAAATATGGCCTTCAAATTCATCAAAATGGATGTGAAGACATTTTTTTTAAATGGAAAATTGAAAGAAGAAATTTACATGGAACAACCCGAGGGATTTGTGGTTCTGGTAAAGAAAAGAAAGTCTGTAAACTTGTTAAGTCACTATGTGGACTAAAAACAAGCGCCTAAATAATGATATGCGAAGTTTGACCAAACTATGTTGGCAAATGAATTCAAGATTAATGAATGTGATAAATGTTTTTACATTAAAGACACTCCAAATCACAAGGTCATTATTTGTTTTTATGTTGATGACATGTTGATCATCAAAAGAGACATTTCTGACATAAATGCTACTAAGCATATGCTAAAAAGTAACTTCGATATGAAAGACATTGAAGTTACTAATGTGATTGAAAATGTACTTGACAAGTTCAAGCATTTGGATTTCAATATTGTCAAAATTCCAATAAATGTGAGATTTGTACTTCAAAAGAATGAAGGCAAAAGTGACTCACAATTGGATTGTGCTAGAGTATTCATGAGAAGTATGATATATATCATGAAGTGTACGCGATAAGATATAGCATATGCTATTAATAAACTAAGTCGGTTCACGAGTAATCTCAATCAAACTCATTGGATGACAATGAAAAGAGTTTTGGAGTCTTTAAAACATACTTAAAAAACTATTGCTTTGCATTATAACTAATATAACAGTATTGGAAGAATATAGTGATGCAAATTGAATCACCAGGTCAAATGAAGTAAAATCACGAGTGGATATATATTTACTCTTGGTGGAGGAGCAGTCTCTTGGAAATCTTCCAAACAGAGATGTATCGCTCGCTCTACTATGAAATCTGAGTTTATCACTCTAGATAAGGCTGGTAAAGAAGTTGAATGACTCCAAAATTTCTTGAAAGATTTTTGGCCCAAACCTTTTAGCTCCAGTATGCATATACTATGAGAGTTAATTTACAATAGGTAGGGCATGGAGCGTGATGTATAACAGAAAGTCTCGTCATATATGACGTAGACATAATATCGTTAGAGAACTACTCTCTAGTGGAATTATCATAATTGACTATGTAAAGTCAAAGGATAATGTGCCGGATACACTTATAAAAGGCCTAACTAGAGAGGGAGTTGATAGATTATCAAAGGGAATGGGACTATGGCCGAGAACAAGTCATTGTAGCGGTAACTATACCTAGAAGACTAGAGATCCCAAGATCTAGGTTCAAGGAGATCAAACAAAGTCATTGATAATGGTTCAACATTGTCAAAATATTTTTTATGGTTCATTCTCATGATAAGACAATGTTCAATAACAAGGATAAAGGCATTAGGACTTTTTAATGATTTCTAAGTTTGATACAGGGTATATCAAATGGTGTATTTACGGGATAACACATCTAGAAATCACCTATGTAAGTGTGAAGTGTAAGTTGCTTCAAGGAGAATCCTGTAAGGCCAGTTCTCTATGCACTGATAAACCGAGACGTGTTCATGGTTGAAACAAACAAAACAATGAGAACCAAAAACAGTTCAAGGATTGATTGTGTGACTTATGTTGTCTAGGTATACGCCAAAGCTCGACGGTTCAAAGATATCAAATCTACCGATTGACCGAGTATATCCGATATATGTTCACTATGGAAAGTTCAAAGGGAAACCCACTTATCCAGAGGCAATCAATCCTTAATTACGAATCACACAGTTTTTCATGCATATGTTTTAATAATAGCCACTCCCTATTCATGTGGGGGATTGTTGAATTTTAAAGGTGTGAATAGGAAATGAAGGGTTGTGACTCTCCTGAAGAGTTGTAACTATTCCGAAGGGTTGTGACCTTTATGAAAGGTTGTGTCCTTTCTAAAGGGTTGTGACCGTTTGAAAGGTTATGCCTTTTCCAAAGTGTTGTGACCTTTCTGAAAGGTTGTCTTCTTTCCAAAGGGTTGTGACCTTTACCCTTGTTGGCTATAAATAGAGAGGTTTTCTCTCATTTTTCTGATCGAATTCTTCCCTTCTTTTGCATACATTTCTTACAAAACAAAATAGATCGATCATGTCTCTGTGTGTGATTCGTTGATGTCATTTTGGGTTCGTTGAAATTATCGAAGTTTGAGGTACCGCTACTTCTTTAATGGTTAATCCGTTTTATCTTGGGAGGAATTAATTTGCAACCTTGGGTACTTGAGGGGATTAAATTTCTTAAGGACACACAGCGGGTTCTGTGGACTCGGATAGTTCTTTGTGTTTTTCTTTTCATCTTTTATTAATTCTAGTTTGCTAATCTGAATACAGGAGATAACATAAAATGCATGAAGATAAGTTTATTATTTCAACAATGGAACAAGTGAGACTGAATAGGAGGCTTACTAGCTTCAACAAACAAATTAAGTGGGTAAAATAAAGCATTGTGGACACAAAATGCACAACTACAAGTTGGAACATAACTGCATACTACGTCCTCCTAGAGTAGAGTGGCATGGGGACAAGTCGTAGAGGACGTGATTTGGCTAGTATAAGCCCAAATTTCTCTTCCAAATCTTTTGGTGCAATGTTTTCTTCAAGAGTCCAATCAAATGAATTCAACAATGAACCCAACATTGCCGGAATTGCCCTAATTGCCAAAGGTAATCCAATGCACATTCTCCGCCCAACACCAAAAGGAATGAGCTCAAAATTATTATCATGAAAATCCAAATTGATCGAATCCCAAAACCTTTCTGGTTTAAATGCTAAAGGATCCTCCCAAATATCAGGGTCTCGACCAATTGCCCATACATTCACTAACACTTGTGAACCTTTTGGGACAAAGTAGCCGCACAATTCAACATCTTGGTCTGCTTTGCGAGTTAAAAGGGAAGAAGGGGGGTGTATTCGTAAGGTCTCTTTCATAATGCATTGCAAATAAGGAAGACGTCCCACATCCTTTTCTTCTATCGTCTTATTTTCACCAACAACTTGTGCGAGTTCAGCTTTAGCTCTTTTCATTGTTTCTGGGTTCTTCATCAGCTCTAGCATTGCCCATTCTAACACAGCCGAACTTGAATCACTTCCTGAAACAAAAATATCCTGCACTACATATACATATTTAGTATATAACTTGGTACACAAAACATCACACAATTACCTCAAGGGATGGGGTGTGAGGTAGACAGTCTATTCTGATGCAATCATGCAATAGTTATTTTGCGGCCAACTGCTTTAGGCCTCAAAAATAAGTAATTGATGTTTGTGTGGTTAAAATAGACATTTTAAAGTTAAATTGTTATTTAATATAGAAATGTTTATTTTTTTTAGATCGACAAAAATAAAAGAAAAATGAATCATATAAATGGGACACCAGAGGAGTAAACACTAGGAAAAAAACAATGTAATTAAATTATTATTTACCAGACACAGGTGTTGGATCTGATTTCTGTCCATTACTATTGCATTGACATCTCCTTTTTTTTCTTCTTCTTCCCTTATATTTAACAAAACATCAAGAAAGTCAATGGTGCTCCGTACAGTACTACTAATGTTTCTTTGCTCCAACCTTTGGTCAATAAAACCCCTGAAAATCCGTAATAATTTCTCATAAGTCGTAAAACTGTTTCTGTTTATCCGTTGTGGATCTACCCCTTTAAGAAGAGGAAAATAATCCACCATGTTGAGTTTTCCAATAAGATGAGTGATGTAACGTATGACATGCTTGAATTTTTTTACTGGATCAGCATAAATGTCTACTAAATCCTCTGAGAAAATTGTATTTGACCAAATATTTACCAACGTATCCGAAGCAACTTGACCAATGTCTACAGGGGTACCGTATTGGCTACACTGACGACAATAAGCAATCAACTCTTCAATCTTCCGGGCCCGCACATGCTGGCCCGCGTCAACCNATAATCCACCATGTTGAGTTTTCCAATAAGATGAGTGATGTAACGTATGACATGCTTGAATTTTTTTACTGGATCAGCATAAATGTCTACTAAATCCTCTGAGAAAATTGTATTTGACCAAATATTTACCAACGTATCCGAAGCAACTTGACCAATGTCTACAGGGGTACCGTATTGGCTACACTGACTACAATAAGCAATCAACTCTTCAATCTTCCGGGCCCGCAAATGCTGGCCCGCGTCAAGCCTGTTAGGGCTAAAGATGCTTGAATGCAGTAGCTTCCGGAGGTATTTCCGGCGGCTACTGCTGGCTGGAAGAAAAATGACAGAGAATTGATTGTGGTCATGGGCGTGGAGTGCATCCTTGTCGATTTTGCTGGATAAGGCTAAATCTTGGGTTTTGAAGGCTTCTTTAGCCACAAGTGATGAAGATATAACTATTGTGGTTTTTTGGCCCAATTTTAGGGTCATTATTGGGCCATACTTGTGAGCCAGCCTCCAAAAGGATGTGTGGGGTTGATCACCACCAAGTATTAAGTTATGGAGATTTCCAATAAATGGTAGGGAGAATGGTCCTGGTGGAAGTAGTATTTTCTTCTGGTTATTATAACATCGGATGCCATGGATCAAAGTCCAAACAAGTACTACTACTACTCCACAACCTAAAAGGCCGTAGTAATCCATGATGATTGATAAAAAGATCAAATAAACTACTCCATTTATATAAACATATTAAGGGATCGTTTGGTAGAGTGTATTAGGAAAAATAATGCATGCATTAGGTGTGTGTATTAATAATACCTTGTTTGGTACACTTTTTCATGCCATCTTGCATTAGTTATACACTATATTGTGTATTAAGTTGTGTATTAAGTTGTGTATTACTAATACCAAGAAATCCTATAGGTATGAGTAATACATAGCATTTTAACACTTGCATTAGATTATATAATTACAATACTACCCCCAAAGCCTTTTCAAAAAACATCTCCATTTTTCATGGTACTGTGTTTTAGAAACCTTTCATCTTCTCTGTGGCTGCTAAACCTTTTAAAAAAACATCTCCATTATTTATAAATTTGATTGTTGGTAATACTTTTTTGTATTTCAATTGCACTAGGAAATAGGATCTGTGGCTGCTAAAGCAAATGCCCAAACTCCTAATATATATAAAGTGCATATACTGATTTTAATAGGGTACCGCTTTGCAGTTAGGAATTATCTCAGGTAGCACGCTCTTACATTCCATCAGTTTTTATTTTTTATTTTAGGACTCGTTTTATCTCAAAAAAAATTGAGGCTGAGCTAAGCAAGATGTGTGATCGAATTTTGAGCTTAGTAAAATTGACATCTTCTTTTTTTTTTTTAAATCTTATTTCAATATAGTTTAATCAAAATATTTACTATTGTGACAATTAGTTTGATAAAAAAATTCTTTGTCAACTTTTCACAAAAATATTTTGACGCAATAGTAACAACTATTTAATTTTATATTTGAAAAATGAAGAAGAAGAGGAGTTAATAATGTTTTAACAAAGAAATCTTTTTTGATGTTTTAGCAAATAACCTTGTTGCAAAGAAAATGTACAAAGAAATAAAGTGTGATGGGTATTTTTGTAAACATACATTTTTTTTAATGGAAATTATACAAAATTGGTTATTTCTATTACATCAAACCAAATAGAGTATAAGAAATAATGCAGGCATAGCTAATGCAAGCACTACTAATGCATGCATTACTAATACATCATATTTTGCATTATTATTATACACTCTACCAAACGATTCCTTAAGTGTCTTTTGGACATGATAGAGACTTGATTGACTTAATTAGTTGATGTGACATGTATAATGTGACTTTTTCTCTTGTTTCCATCCGGTATCCATACTAGGGAAACTTTAACATAAGACTTTTTGATTAAGGATAAATAAGTACTTATCAGTCTATCACAATCCTTGTTGGTGTATAATTTGACTAGATACAAAACTTAAGTAAAATATAGAAACGTGGGGTATTAAATGTATAACCATAATAATTGTATAGGCTATAATTTTTATTTTTATTTTTAAACTTATCATCATGATCATGAAGCGATCGTAATAATTATTTACAACAAAAAATATAGGCCCAAGTAACACAAAATCTCATTTCTCCATTCATTTGATTACGTGTGTTCAGCAAATCATTTTATAGAATCAATCAAGCTATTGGATATGTTAGGGGAATCCAATGCAATATCTTTACCAAATTTATCTTCTTCCCATTTTACGCTGATCATTTTCAAGAACGTGTACAACAGTACTCATTGCAATAACTTGTATAAATACTCATTCCTTAATTATAGGGTGAAAAATGTTTTCTTTGATTTAAAACCATCATTAAGATTTGGTGAGTTCTTTTAAAGAAAGATTTATTGGATATTTCCTCGCACAAACTCCATCTCTAGCGACCAAAATTGTCCCAGAAATATTTCTTTTGTAAACTTTAGATTTAAAAAGTACATGTTTCTACTTTATCTTTACTATATTTCATATATATGTTTATCCTTATAACTTATCTGAATAATGTGATGAAATTAAGAGTATTCTTTGACATGAAATCATCATGGTAATTGAAAATTATTTATTGTATTTTGATATTGGAAATCCATGACCCTATGACATGGTTGAAAGGACTATGGGTATGATTAAATGCTTGTAGAATCAATGATTGATCAAGATAAAATCTTTCAATTCTTGGTAATTGTTGGTGTGACATTTTAATATTAATAAAAATATATTATATGTCACATTATATATCATGTTATGTTTATTGGTGGACATTATATTTGTGCCTCTTTACTCTCATCAATTGTGGAAGAAAGTGATCATTAGTTTCTTGGTAACTTATGTAACCACCAACTCTTCATTTCACCCATTATTCTATCTTTATGTCTTGTAACTTATGTAACATTTGAGCCATTCATTTGGCAAATTTACTACCCACTATCCTCCTATTCATTGTAAGGAAGAATTAGTCACATATAAATAGTGTGGTCTTCCTTTGTGTTGGATAGAAGTAGAAACAACAAGAGATGTACTAGAATAGATAGAGTGAAAAAGATGAGTAGTATTACATTGAGTTTATATTGAGGTTAGTGTAGTAAAAGAGAGAGTTGAGACATAGAAAATATTCTAAGTCTTCAATTATATTCACTATACAAAAGATAGTGTTTATATGTTGAAGAAGGTGTTCTTTTGTGGAGCTTTGGACTCTCAACTAATCCGGAGTTGTTTGAGTTGTACGACGTTGTTGGGTTGTTGTATCCTGGAGGGGACAAGTTAAGAGTATTATTGCTGAATCGGTGTACATTACGCCGCAGTGAGCTTGAATTTCCTTAAAGGGAGCGAGATATCCGCGCCTCATCCTAAAGATTTGTTTATTCATTTTTTGTCATTTTATTTTCAACTGTAAATTATTGTATTTGTGGTATATTACACCAACAATTTTAAGGAGATTCATGTTTTTGTTACAATTTGAAAAAGTGCAGATATCAAGATAGAGATCTCAACATATTTTCGCTCAACGTTGCTCTCTTCAAGAGATGGAAGAGAAGTCGTGTATGGTAAAATATTTTTCTACTTGCTCAATTCAAGTGGAGAAAAGGTAAAGGAAAAAAAAATTTACCTAATATTTTCATGAATAAAGTCAATCTACTTTTCATGAAAAAATTTATATTTAAATTCTTAAAATAGTGGGGTTCATGAAATGAGGAAAAAGTAATTGTGAAAAAATAAGATTTTTTGCATCTTTGATAAATGCTCTAAAAAGAGCATTACAAGTGCATATATATATTTATTGTGGAATAAATCACATGTTGTTTGGCTATAATGAGATGATTTTTGGTTTTAACATGAGAGTTATAAATAAATTATGAAAAACATGTTAAGTAGTCATTTAACAAGAAATGTTTTGGGTGAGAAAATTTTCATTCTTGAAATGAAAAATACTATAAAACAAGTGATGGAGTTTTCCATGTCTAGTCACATAATAATGAAATAATTGTGAAATACAATTTTGTTGGAGGTGTGAGTCTTGCAGCTCCTTTAGAATCAATTGTGTGAGAAAGTTGTGACAAATAAAAAAAGGGAGTTTGCTAGCTTAATAAAAGTATGAGCTATGTGACTAACAACTTGACTTGATGTTGTGTTTGCAGTAAAAGTACTTTGAAGGTACAAGCAAACTAGAGGAGAAAAATTTGGTGTTATTTGGTGGGATGAGAAAAGCAAATTATTTTTTGCTAACTCCATTATGGAGGTTGAAGTGAAAAATTAAACTTCAACTAGTGAAAGAGTGAATTGAAACACTTTATTTTGAGAAAATAATTTTGATTAATTGGGATAGCACCAATATTATTGGTAAAGTACAAAATCGTTATAAAACGATAAGTTCAGACTTATGAGGAAAAAATCATAATATTGTGAGATCATATTGATCATTGGTATACCATCAACACTAATTGTGTCAAAATTATTTGTGATAATCTTGCAGATTCATGAACTAAGACCTTTGCAAGATAAAGAGTCTGAAGCACATCGAGTGGGATGAAAATTGAAGCTCAATTCTGAGTCATATATGAGGAAACCTAACCTGGGGACTAGAGATCCTATAACCAGGTTCAATGGGAAGAACGAATCATATGATGACTTGTTGTGAAATGCACTAATATTAATTTTATTCAATCCCTATTATGTGAGTGCATTTATCCTATAATGATTTGTGGAGGTTGAGTCTTGAACTCTTAATGAAATAATGTATCTCGTATGAGTGGGGTGTCAAATTATAGGAGAACTCTTGACAGATTTCACCTATGTAAGTGTGAAAGTAGGTCGCTTTCTATGAGAATGGACTTGTTCTCAAAAACACTCATGAAAACCGAGATAGCACAAGGCCGTAATGTGCTGGCTATTAAAGCTTATGTCAACACCTTGATTATTGTGTGTAAGAAGTAATACTTTATTTCCCCTAAACAGTCATAGTTCAAGTCTGAGACCATTACTGACTATGGAGTAAAGGTTATAGTTTTACTAAGTGAAGGTTCAATGCAGAACACACCTTCATTATGCATAATAGTCTACCTTCAACTAAATTGTGAAGTACTCTCTTATCTTAATATTAAAATGAGTGGAGAATTGTTGGTGTGACATTTTAATATTAATAAAATATAATATATGTCACATTATATATCATGCTATGTCTATTGGTGGACATTACATTTGTACCTCTTTACTCTCATCAATTGTGGAAGAAAGTGGTCATTAGTATTTTTGTAACTTATGTAACCACCAACTCTTCATTTCACTCATTATTCTATCTTTATGTCTTGTAACTTATGTAACATTTGAGCCATTCATTTGACAAATTTACTACCCAATATCTTCCTATTCAAAATTGTAAGGAAGAATTAATCACCTATAAATAGTGTGGTCTTCCTTTGTGTGGGATAGAAGTAGAAACAACCAGAGATGTACAAGAAAAGATAGAGTGAAAAAGATGAGTAGTATTATATTGAGGTTAGTGTAGTGAAAGAGAGAGTTCAGACAGAGAAAATATTTGAAGTCTTCAACTATATTCACTATACAAAAGAGAGTGTTTATATGTTGAAGAAGGTGTTCTTTTGTGGAGCTTTGGACTCTTCAACTAATCCGGAGTTGTTTGAGTTGTACGACATTGTTGGGCTATTGTATTCTGAAGGGGATAAGTCAAGAGTATTACTGCTAGATCGGTGTAGATTATGCTGCAGTGGGCCTGAATCTCCTTAAAGAGAGCGAGATATCTGCGCCTCAGCCTATAGATTTGTTTATTCATTTTTGTCATTTTATTTTCAACTGTAATTTATTGTATTTGTGGTATATTACACCAACAGTAATGAGTCTAATTAAGACCTTGAACAAAAAATCACAATCTTTCAGAAAGGTCACAACCTTTCATAAAGTCACAGTTTTTAATAAAAGTCTCAATTCTTCATAAAAGTCGCAACTCTTCATTTTCCATTGACACCTTTTAAAACCCAACAGAAACAAACAATGGCGGAATTTCCACATATCTACAAAGGTTGTCTTCCTTCATTTTATTTCCCTCCTTTGCTAGTGCATCTGCCACTAATTGATTCTCCTCCCAAAAAATATGTAGAATGGGGGGTGTTCCCCAGACACCGTAAAAGCTCTCTGCAATCATGAATAATGTTAGTGTACGCAGGGTGGTTCGAGGAGATAAAACTTATAGCTTCTTAATTTACAATCTATAGGCTTATCTCCAAATGAAAGAGTTCAGATTCTAAGGCTAATTTCATGCCACGTAATAGTGCTATTAGTTGTGCCTTTATGCTATTAGTTTCAAACAAGTTACTCATGTAGCCGACTATCCAATTCCCAACTAAATTTAAATACAGATGTGTGAATCCATAAACGAAGTATATATAATGCAATAATGATTGAGTGCNAAAGAGTTCATCTTCTAAGGCTAATTTCATGCCACGTAATAGTGCTATTAGTTGTGCCTTTATGCTATTAGTTTCAAACAAGTTACTCATATAACCGACTATCCAATTCCCACCTAAATTTAGATGTGTGAACCCACAAACGAAGTATATATAATGCTATGATGATTGGGTGCACCTCTCTGTGAGGTTAGAAATTTAAATTTGATATCTATCTTGTTTTGTTTTTCTTTTTAAAATTAGGTAGTACCTCTCTAAATAATTATTGATAGCACTTTATATATATATATATATATATATACCTTTAATTCTTTCAAAATTTCCAATTGTCACATTGGAAATTCTTAATTTTTTTTAAATATCATTAAACCAAATGTGTATATTAAAACTAGTAGTACTGAATAATATAACATAAAATTAATGGGTTCAGTCGATCTCAACTACCTTCGGCACATTATATATATATAAGAATTAATTTTGGACCTATAATTTTAGGATTTAACAATTTTTAGGGATAATAACCTAAGTATCAAACCAATCAAATATATATATTTTAGATCCACTTTTTCGTAATAGTGCACCTATTACCTCGAAATCCTGGATATGCCTTTTCTTCATATATTTTTTTGCGTTCTTGATGTATATTTTCCAAACATGTATACCATTATTGAGTTGGTTTAGAACACCAGACAACGAATTCTCTTATGGGAATCAAAAGAAGTTTTGCCATATGCATAAGCGCACACTTAGCTTGGTCGATCTTTTAAATTTTATACTAGGTAGTGTTGCTGTAAAAAGCTTTACAAAAATATAACCTTATCATACTCTTGGAGATTTCAAAGGATGAATGTGGAATTAAAGTAATTTTACAAAGATCTTCAGCCAAAACAAAATGTTTAAAATTTCTAAACATATGCATAACTGTATCAAGATACACTTCACTTGAACACAATTGAACAATAAGACAAAACCAACATAATGTTTCCTCTAACTTGTCCATTTCTAGAGCAAGGGTAGATCTAGCCTTATACCTACAGCTTTACGTGAACCCAATAGCTTATGCTCAAACTCTATATTTGTATTAAGAAATTTACTAAATATTTGGTTATGAACCCAGGGATTTATCTTGAGGTTGTTGTAGTAATCCATAAACTTCAAATTCAGGATTCACCTGTGTGACTAGAGTGATGAGAAAATGGGGACACCTGGTAAGGTAGTTCCAGCGTCAACGATGAAGACATTGCCTGAAACATATTGTGAAGAATCATGGATTAAGTACCTCACCACTGATATTAAAGCCGGATCTGTCGTTCCAAAAGTTCTAAGAGGAACAGTTCGCCTAGTAACATTAGGGAGCCATTTCTTTTGCATAAGGCTTTCTGTTATCTCAGATTTGAAAACTCCAGGTGCTATTGAGTTCACTCTAATATTGTCTATTCCCAATTCAAGGGCCATCATCTGCCATTCATATATAATAACTTGGAAAAATTAATTAATCTGTCTCAAAGTACAGAATCCATAAATCTGTCTCTAAAAGTATGTACCTTAGTGAGCATGTCAAGAGCCATCTTTGAAGAAGCGTAAGCGAGAGTCCCTGCTATAATTACCCGATTTAGACCAGCGATTGAAGAGATATTAATAACAGATCCTCCACCCTGTTTAGCAGCACGCATACGTCTACATACATATTTGGACACCAACCATGCCCCTTTGAGATTCGTGTTAAAGGTATGGTCCCACTCCTCCTCTAGCAATTCCAGTGAAGAATGCACATTACCTGTACATTATTCAAATCAGGCAACTAATTTTACATGATCAAAATAAGAATTTCCTGCACCACAACATGTAGCAAGGTATAATTACTTACCTGTAAGGCCGGCATTGTTAACCAAGGCATCGATGCGGCCAAATGCATCCCAAGCTAAATGTACGGCGGTTTCAATGGTAGCACCATTAGCGGTAACATCAAGCTGGACCACAATTGCACGCCCAGGTACCTTCGAATTAATCTCATCACAGAGAGATTTCAGTCTGTCAACACGACGGGCAGCAGCAATGATGCTGCAACCGGCGTTGGCTAAGTCGAGACAGAACTCTCGCCCAATTCCTGAGGACGCTCCTGTCACCATCACTACCTTTCCGTTCAGGTCTTTCCACGGCTCCATTATTAAATTTAGATGGTAATAATATGAGAGTTATATATACAGAGTTTTTCCTTTTCTATTATAAACTTCCTTCTTTCTTTCTTTATAGTACCAGAGTGGATCTATCTAACTTGGCCACCCAAGCTATCCGAATTCACAATTTAAATTTTATGAGTTTAATATTTAAAATTCTTATATTTAAATTCATTATATCTTTGAAATTATGGGCCCCAAAATTTTAGATATTAAATTATCTTGATCATTTAAATTTTTTGATATATAATTCATGTTTGCGCTACGTCGAATTTAAAACTAAAAGATAAGCAACAAAGAAGAAGGGAGCAGAGGAATAGTAGATAAAGATGAAGAAGGATTATTGTAATTTTTTTATTAAGTTTCTTGAAAATAGCTAAATATTATACGTGTATATACAATTTTCACGAGGAAGTTATATGTATAATTTGATTATATATATAATTTGTTATTTTCTTAAAGAGTAATTGATTTGGTAGTGTAATGATGGAGTATGAAAAAGAATTCCTATATAGTTTATACCTCTGGCCTACCCTTATATATATGCACCTGATTTGACGTTACAAACTGTTAAGTTGCTCTCAAATACATTATCAATTTGCTATATTTAAACGACAAAAAATGGACATGGTAAATAATCGAAAATAGGAGAACAGAGTCATTAATTTCATGAATTCGTAATTTGAAACTTTCTCTCATGGCTGAGAATGAAGTTTCGCAAATCGTCTCAAGCCAATGATAACGATGATTTATTGGAGAAAGGGAGAGGAAGCGCAACATCATTAAGTTTGAATTTGGAAAGAATTTGAAAGAATCGTCCATGGAAGAAAAGAAGAAGAAAAATTATCATCAACGAAAAAGAGGAAAAAATATGCTAATTTGAGATTATACACTAATTTGGAGAGAGAAAAGAGGAAAGATAGATAATTGATAAATACAATACCTAAAATTAAGCCTAGAGAGATACTAATTGAACAATATCTTTTAAATTGAAAAAT
This sequence comes from Solanum stenotomum, assembly GCF_019186545.1. Lineage (NCBI taxonomy): Eukaryota > Viridiplantae > Streptophyta > Magnoliopsida > Solanales > Solanaceae > Solanum > Solanum stenotomum. The sequence continues at coordinate 12,356,541 of NC_064285.1, forward strand.
ACTATTAAATAGATATTATAGTTGCAAATTATAATTTATTAAATTATAGTTATATAGAATATATAATAGCATATATTATTAGTTTTTCTAATATTTTATTGTTTATGGGTCCGTCTAAGCTATTTTTTTGGTTTCTTAAGTAAATGTATCCCCGGTAAAAGAATCTCGACTAAAATGATCGCATGAATATATAATATTTATTGATATTATATAAATAGTACTCTCTCTGTCCCTAATTAGTTGTCCACTTTTCATTTTATAGCTGTCCCTAATTATTTGTCCATTTTGACAAATCAAGAAAGGACAAAATAATCTTACCTATTATACCCTCAATTAGTTATTTTGAAAAAGGTACAATTTCTTGAAAATCTTAAATTTTTAATCCATCCACTACATAATTAATAGGGGTAAAATGGTAAACCCACTATGTCAATAATTGTTTTCTTAATAGGTGTGTCAATTCAAAAATGGACAAGTAATTAGGGACAGATGGAGTATAAAACTGTGAATTATATAATATATAGCTATATATCAAAAATGTATATATACATTGCACAATTCATTTTCCTTTACGAGCTAATTTTTTTCCAATCCCTACTAGTTCAAATCTATCCTAAGTAGTCACAAATTTTAGATATGAGCTTCTCTCGATGTTTCGAATCTTTATATATATAATTCATTTGAAACATTCACATTCGCACATGGTTGAGTTTTAAAATTTGAGCTTCAAACACTTCAACAACAAATTGCAATGGACATCAACTCAAATCTTCTTCTAAACAACTCAATTTTTTTATATGAGCTCCTTACTTTTAGATAGTGGCCTAAGCGCTAAGAAGTGAACGTCATGCAACTCAGACTATATGATTAACACATGCAAGTTGAACCTTAACTTTCGGAGTTCGAAAGAGAAGGGGAAGAAGTGGAGTAGAGGAATTAGTCAACTCAGTGATGTTTCAAATTTTTTTATAATATAATTCATTTGAAACATTCGCGTTTGTGGTTGGTCGAATTTTAAAATTTGAGCTTCAAACACTTGAAGAGTGGATTTCAATGGACACCAACTCAAATATTTTTTTATACAACTTAGATTTTTTATATGAGCTCCTCTCGAGATCTCGATTCTTTGGTATATTGTTCATCAGAGTAACTATGCATGAAGAAGCAGAAGATTTGACCAGCATTGTTGGAGAAAACAGAGTGCTCTGGCTTCTGAGTATTGCAAAACTAATTTTGCCAAATTGTTGTATAGTACAATACAATCAAATCAAATAGGAAAGTTGTTCTTTGAGGATAATAAATAATACAGCCTTATCAAACTATAATTTCAACCACACAATATAATACTACTATACAATTTGATATAAAAAGAAACATACTAGCATGATAGGAAACAACAATTCCAATAAAACTATAAATGAACCTAAATTAAAATACTTACCATGATTCGTCCTTCAAATTTAATTAAGTCCATTTTTTTCATTTGTCTTTCAAAGTTTGTTTTTGTACCAAAAAATACCTTTACCTGTAGATCCTTCATCTTTCTCTACATAGATGCACTCCTTTGAATCCCTCCACATGGCCTTATAAATTGGGGTACCATCAAATTGATAGTATTCTCCTAGTAATGGCTTGATAGCTTTGGTTGCCTCCATTGCATGGTAATGTGGGATAGTTGAGAATAGATGGTGCAAAACATGAGTATCTGTAATGTTGTGGAAGACCTTATTCAGTACACCAAAGTCTCTGTCTACCGTAGCTAGAGCTCCCCTTAGCCAATCCCACTCAAATGAATCATAATGTGGTAACGAAGAGTGAGTATGGTGCAAAAAAGTGATTAATACTATGAAGCTGCTCATAATTTGGAGGGGTACCCCATAGATGCATACAAACCAAGCTAGACCTTGTGCCAAAACAATGCGATACAACACATAAGCAGATGCAATCACTCCTACATTTGAAATGTAAATTTGTAGCTTCTCGCGGTCATTGAAAATTGGCCCATGTGGATCATAGTGACTTGCATAGCGACCATAAGATCTTCCTGAAGCATTGAAGACCAAGTACAAAGGCCACCCAAAAGTGAGGGTGCAAGAAAGTGCGAGTACTCTTCCTAGTGGATTGTTCAAATAATTAGAGAACCATCTTAGTTCGGATTTAAGCCTAGGCACATACACTTCATCGTGCTCAATGGAACTAGTATTGGAGTGATGACGCCGATGACTATATTTCCATGAGAAGTATGGTGTTAAAAGTACAGAGTGGAGGATAAAACCAATAACGTCATTTACCAACTGGTAATCACTGAAGGCATGGTGGCCACATTCATGACCAATCATCCATATTCCAGTGAAAACACAACCTTGAATGATCCAATAAATAGGCCATGCTAGGTAATAATATGGATATGGAAGGAAGAAGAAGTAAGTGGTTGCAATATAGTAAAAAAGGGAGACAAGTATGAGATCTTGAACGAGATAAGAGAAGGAGCGAATGAGAGATCGTTGAAAGCAGTGAGGAGGGATGGCCTTCTTGATATCAGCAATTGTAAAAGGTGGCTTTGAAAATGACACTCTTTGGAGATGATTAATTTTCTTTTGTTCAGTTTTAGTTGTTGGATTAGACATATTTCCACAGGATCCCATTTCTGCAACAATTCAACCACTTGAGCATTTAGTAGAACATCATACAAGTTACAACAAGAATGATCATATAATAAATGCTGGTAAGTAAACATAAATTTTTGGTGAAGAAAGAAATTAACTCACCATTCAACAGAAACCTTCTTTTAGCATGAACTGAAAGCTGGATATTTCTCTCTCCCACTTCCTCTCTTCTTTATAGAGACAGAGAAAAAGAGGCTAATGGTTTGGCCAACTAGGTATGCACAAAAGCTACAAGTCCGGATATGAGTTTTGGTCAAATTTAGTAGCTTTTATTCAAATAGTAGTATATTTGTATTAGAATATCCATTAAATATATATAAATATCAAATTTAGAATTTAATTATTGACACTTAAAGAGTTGAAGTTATCATTGTATAAAATTGAAACTCTAAATTCGTCTACATCCAAAAAAGAGGCAGGTTCATTATTTTCCATGTGCTTTAGATTCAAGCTAATTTTAATGATTTACAGCTACACAAATTTCTATCATTCATTTTAGATCACAAGTTTTAAAAGTCTTTCTTTCTTTTTTAAACTCATGCCGAGTCAAACTACCTCACATAAAATATAACGGAGGGAGTACTAAATATTATATTTAAAGAATGATGTAGTAAAATTGTCGTTTTATTTAATTTCTTAAGGAATGTGCCAAGTCGATACTAAATAACTAAAAATGAACGGAGGGAGTTAAGGATGTCAAGTGTGTGGATTGAGCTGAAATTGAACAAATTAAAATGAGTTGAATTTAACATATTGTTATTTGTAACCACAATTTGAACTCCAACTCAAGAATTTAAAAAAAAAGAAAAAGTTCTTGATTTTGAAGTGGAAAGTCATCAAATATTATACCAACCAAATAAACATATATTTAAGAAGACTCACTTAACATGTATTCTGTGGAGGGAAAAATATATAGTTTAATTTCTTTCGGTTATTTTGATCGTAGAAAATCAAAATTTTAATTTACAAATGGAAAGAATGGATAGATAAAATATAGAAGTTATAACATAGACGATAATTAATACATTCAATATGGAAACATACATTGCATCTAGTGTTTTAAAAGGTGGGGCGTGAGGCAAGGCGTTTTATTTAGTATAATGCGAGACGTAAGCCTCGAGAAATGGGGCGTAAGCCCTATGGATCTTTAAATTTTTAATTTACAATATAGTATAATAATATAATAACACAAAATTATAAAAATACATCAATAGTTTGAGATAATTACAAACATGATTAAGGAAACTCGAAGAAAATAAAACTTCTAACATGATTATACTAGTGTNTTATCAATAACTTATAAAAAAAAAACATTGGAAAAAAGGAATTTGGCTGAAGGAGAAAAAGAAAAGAAAGAAAATGGAGGACGGGCTCAACTTGACGTGGGTGTGGGGGTGGGATCGATGTGAAGAAAGAAAGAAAGAAAGAAAATGGTGGGAGGGGTAGTTTGAAATGAAGTAGAATTTAAGATGAAATCAATAAATTAATATGTGCCACATACTGATTGGTGTGTGATAACACTTGCTTTTAAAATTAGGGACTCATTGAAAAATGATACGATAATATCAGTTCGAAATTGTTTAGGGGTAATAGAACGTCAGTATAGTTATATGTATTTTTGGAAATTCAAGACAACTTTATATGTCACTTTATGTCTTTTCTCTTTCATATATAGAGGTAACAATGTAAGAAAGAATGCTACAATTAACTAATCATTATTCCATATATATATTGGGGACTCTAAAAATATTGGGGCCCAAAAAAATGCTTTAGTGGTCTTATAACTGAGACAGCCTTGGCATGAGAGACACAAAATTAATTTTGTATATCTAATAAGTAATTTATCACAAATATAATTGATTTATCTCAATGAGTACAATTATATCAAAGACTATCATATTAATTTCATTGATCTAAAATAACTGTATCAAGTATACATATCAAATCTTTACTTTGTTATATAAACTTTCGTAATTAATAAGCATAGGTTAGAGTAGTTGAGCATTAAACTAACACGACTTTGGTCTCGAAAGCGTGCGACTGTGGTGTCGTTGCGGGGATCTCTCCTCACCATCGAGTCGATACACAAGGAGAAGGGGCAGCTCTCCATTCTCACATTACCCCTGAAAACACATTGACGCCTTTTCTTTTTGCTCGGAAAAGGACATATCTTCGACGCCATTAACTCCGCCATCCATCGGTTGAAGGACATCCTTTTGCTCTTTCCTTTCATCGTAAGCTCTTTATCCCTTTCACATTTCAATTCTCTCGCCTACTTGCATGCTTTTGTTTAAGATATATGCCTACGGTTTTGCAGATCTGTTGTATTCCCATTGATTTGTCCAATTCATTGGTTTATTTTGTTTCCTGTTAGATGATTAATTTGAGTGATTGTCTAATTACTTTCGTTGGACAAATCTGGGTTTTTTTTTAGCTTATTCGATTGAATAAGTAGGAGTATCATAAAATTGAGATCCATGTATAAGTTTACGTCCATTTGGAATGGTGGAGTTTAATTTTTACTCTGGATTGAGGTGCAGTGAATAGTGAGCTTGAAAAAGTTTGCATTACTACAAACTCTAACTAGGGCATATCGTTGTAAGGAAAGGAAGTGAGACACTTATTCGAATCGAATTGCTGAAACTACTATAACTCCTATGTTTTCTGCTTTAAGAGAAGCCTTCTAGTTAGTTTTAAAGAGTTGAAGAGAGAGATAGGATTTTCTAAAGATAGTTGTTGAGGAAGCGATTTCTAACTGGGATTGAGGCACACGGACAGTGAGTTACAACTTTGTGAATTATACCTGCTCAGTTGGGAAGGGATTTAAAGTATTCAGTTTTTTTTTTTTGAAGAATAAGTATATCACGCTTAATTGCAATTATGGACCAGAAACAGGTCTTGGTCTGTTAATTCTAGAGGTTTGATTCAATCAACTTTTGGACAAGGTGAATAACATAGTTGCGTTCACAATAATACAGGATGGTCAATGATTGTAGGAGATATAACTTTATTGAGAAAGTACAGATAGATGAATGGGAATTGAGAATATGTTGGGGCTGAGGAAATTAAGGATGGAATAGTACAATTTTACAAGCATTTATACATGGAAAGGGGGAATTTGGAGACTGACATTGGACGGAATCTCATTTAGGAGTATCACCTTGATGGAAATAGATACTTTGGAGAAAAGTGAAGAGGAGGTAGAAATGTAGATCACATCACTATGATGCTCTTCATTACTAGGTAATTGTTAGTGACATGGCATGTAATATTTAGACCACTAACCACTTCTATCACGCATGGACTTTTGAGAAGAGTTTCACCTCTTCTTTCATCGTGCTCATCCCAAGAAGAATGAAGGTGAATAAAAGAATTCAAGCCCATTAGTTTTGTAGGGAGTGTATAAAATAATATACAAGGTTTTAGCAGGTAGGATGAAATTGGTAACTGATAATCTTATCTNGGCTGAAGGAGAAAAAGAAAAGAAAGAAAATGGAGGACGGGCTCAACTTGACGTGGGTGTGGGGGTGGGATCGATGTGAAGAAAGAAAGAAAGAAAGAAAATGGTGGGAGGGGTAGTTTGAAATGAAGTAGAATTTAAGATGAAATCAATAAATTAATATGTGCCACATACTGATTGGTGTGTGATAACACTTGCTTTTAAAATTAGGGACTCATTGAAAAATGATACGATAATATCAGTTCGAAATTGTTTAGGGGTAATAGAACGTCAGTATAGTTATATGTATTTTTGGAAATTCAAGACAACTTTATATGTCACTTTATGTCTTTTCTCTTTCATATATAGAGGTAACAATGTAAGAAAGAATGCTACAATTAACTAATCATTATTCCATATATATATTGGGGACTCTAAAAATATTGGGGCCCAAAAAAATGCTTTAGTGGTCTTATAACTGAGACAGCCTTGGCATGAGAGACACAAAATTAATTTTGTATATCTAATAAGTAATTTATCACAAATATAATTGATTTATCTCAATGAGTACAATTATATCAAAGACTATCATATTAATTTCATTGATCTAAAATAACTGTATCAAGTATACATATCAAATCTTTACTTTGTTATATAAACTTTCGTAATTAATAAGCATAGGTTAGAGTAGTTGAGCATTAAACTAACACGACTTTGGTCTCGAAAGCGTGCGACTGTGGTGTCGTTGCGGGGATCTCTCCTCACCATCGAGTCGATACACAAGGAGAAGGGGCAGCTCTCCATTCTCACATTACCCCTGAAAACACATTGACGCCTTTTCTTTTTGCTCGGAAAAGGACATATCTTCGACGCCATTAACTCCGCCATCCATCGGTTGAAGGACATCCTTTTGCTCTTTCCTTTCATCGTAAGCTCTTTATCCCTTTCACATTTCAATTCTCTCGCCTACTTGCATGCTTTTGTTTAAGATATATGCCTACGGTTTTGCAGATCTGTTGTATTCCCATTGATTTGTCCAATTCATTGGTTTATTTTGTTTCCTGTTAGATGATTAATTTGAGTGATTGTCTAATTACTTTCGTTGGACAAATCTGGGTTTTTTTTTAGCTTATTCGATTGAATAAGTAGGAGTATCATAAAATTGAGATCCATGTATAAGTTTACGTCCATTTGGAATGGTGGAGTTTAATTTTTACTCTGGATTGAGGTGCAGTGAATAGTGAGCTTGAAAAAGTTTGCATTACTACAAACTCTAACTAGGGCATATCGTTGTAAGGAAAGGAAGTGAGACACTTATTCGAATCGAATTGCTGAAACTACTATAACTCCTATGTTTTCTGCTTTAAGAGAAGCCTTCTAGTTAGTTTTAAAGAGTTGAAGAGAGAGATAGGATTTTCTAAAGATAGTTGTTGAGGAAGCGATTTCTAACTGGGATTGAGGCACACGGACAGTGAGTTACAACTTTGTGAATTATACCTGCTCAGTTGGGAAGGGATTTAAAGTATTCAGTTTTTTTTTTTTGAAGAATAAGTATATCACGCTTAATTGCAATTATGGACCAGAAACAGGTCTTGGTCTGTTAATTCTAGAGGTTTGATTCAATCAACTTTTGGACAAGGTGAATAACATAGTTGCGTTCACAATAATACAGGATGGTCAATGATTGTAGGAGATATAACTTTATTGAGAAAGTACAGATAGATGAATGGGAATTGAGAATATGTTGGGGCTGAGGAAATTAAGGATGGAATAGTACAATTTTACAAGCATTTATACATGGAAAGGGGGAATTTGGAGACTGACATTGGACGGAATCTCATTTAGGAGTATCACCTTGATGGAAATAGATACTTTGGAGAAAAGTGAAGAGGAGGTAGAAATGTAGATCACATCACTATGATGCTCTTCATTACTAGGTAATTGTTAGTGACATGGCATGTAATATTTAGACCACTAACCACTTCTATCACGCATGGACTTTTGAGAAGAGTTTCACCTCTTCTTTCATCGTGCTCATCCCAAGAAGAATGAAGGTGAATAAAAGAATTCAAGCCCATTAGTTTTGTAGGGAGTGTATAAAATAATATACAAGGTTTTAGCAGGTAGGATGAAATTGGTAACTGATAATCTTATCTCAAATCTTAGAATGCCTTTGTTGGAGGAAGACAATTCATTTTTTTTTTTATGACAAGGGAAACCCGCAGCCGCTATCCTTTGGGTGCGCACAGGGTAAAGCCCCACTCCTATGCAATAGCTTGCAAACCACATAGGAGAGGTAACCCGCACTAGGCAAGCCCGGTGCGACAAGCTCGACCCAGAAGGCAAACCCCTTGCTTTCGCTGGCAAGGGGTTTCGAACTTGAGACCTCCAACATGGAAGTCCCAAGCCCAAACCACTGGGCCACCCCGAAGGGTTAAGGAGGAAGACAATTCATGAAGCATCACTTACGGCAAATTATATGATTGATTTAAGGTATCCATCCTAGTGAATGGTACTCCATAGGAGGGGTAATATGTCTATATCTCATCTATTATTTGTTGACAATACACTAGTCTCGTCCAAACTACAATAGAAGGAATCAATTGCAAGTTGGAGATTGGAGAGGATCGGCAATGAAAGGAAGGCGAAAGCACCCCATCTCTTTTGGAGTATATGGAACGAGCAGAATAGGAGATTATTTCATGATAGTGAAATTGCTGTACAAAGAATTAAAAGAACTTGTTTTTCACTTGTATTTTTGGGTAAAGAAAAAATACCATGTATTATTTATTTTTCCGTAACTGTGGTGTCTAGGCCAGCTTGCTTTAACTTCAACTAACTTTACGGGATGTCTGTTATCCCCCACCAACACAACTACCAAAATAACTCTATCCTCTAAAACATAAATAGATATGAAGAAATCACCTACTCCAGACTTTGTTTTGTTTACCAAATTGCCCTTATTAGAGTCACTTTGGTGCTAATTTTTACTTTTTAGTAGACTTTTCTTCACAATAAAGTGTTAAGTGGGACCCAATAAGGATAAAATGAGGATGTTGCCATTTGTTAAATAAGGAAAAGTGACATTCTTTTTGGAATGGACTAAAAAGGAAAGGGTGTCACCATTCCACATAAATTGAGACAGAGGGAGTAGTATTTTTTGCCTCTGCTGGGATTTGAACTTGGTGTGGACTGTGGAGACAATGTAGGACTGAAGAGAAGTGACACCATGTTGTATTTGATGGTTAAAACTTGGGCGGAAGACTATGTATGACTCAAGCAGAGTCACACACACTTATTGTACTTATTTTTTGACACCTACTTAATGTTTATTAATGAAACTTTTTGACTTATAAAAAAAACTCCATTTGCTGAAACATTCCACATGCATAGCCAAAATGCATCAGCACTATCTCACTATCTTTTCTAAAGAGCCTCAGAGTGTTGCCTGTTGTAGAATAAAACTGTCTTCGCAACACATTATGTGTTTAAAGAAAAGTCTGTGATCTGTTAATTGCTGCTGGCTAACCTCTTTTGTAGCACTCTTAATGCTTATTATGTTGAATTTATGTAGGTGCAGAAATTGTGTCGAGTTGCAAAAGAGTCAGTGAATAAGCTATGGTTCTTGAAGTTAATATATCTTCACCTCATAGGAGGTCACAGCCACAGACTGCATTTTCAACTTCATCATCTTTTAAAAGACAACAATCACGAGGTGATGAATTTGGGAGCTGTTCGACTCTACTTCAGCGCCACCGCTTCCTGTTAACTGCACTTTCCCTCCTAGCATGTCTCTGCACTATCTATCTCTACTTTGCAGTCACTCTAGGGGCTGTTGACTCATGTTCTGGCTTGAAAGGGACTCAAAAAGCAGCATGCTATGTAGAGCATGGAAAAACATCGATGGGTAAAGGAAAACTCAAGTTCTTCTAGCACATTGATAATTTTCTAGCTGAAATAGCGTTTTGCTGAATGATTGCTCCTTTCCTTATGAGGGGCATATTCATGTAACTCAGTGTAACTATTCCTCACATGTTATTTCAGACCTGTGCGCAATATTTTGTTTATATATATCAAATTGCACAAATTTTGGTCCAGGAAACTGTTTGACATTGGTGAATATTCTCTGTTGCTAAGGAATCGATGTGAATGTTTGAGTGGCATTTTCTTGTGACATACAGATTTAAATGATGATGTGGTGATGAATCAACTGGAAATGTAGCATTATAATGTGCAAATGTAAAGATATTTTGGATAGGTATCCTTTTCTGTACATGCATATGCAAACACTATTACAGTATTTGCAAATAATATACGTTCTGAAGTTGTTGAAATACCATTAAGGAGCAAACTGGGATAGATAAAGTCCTTCGACTCTTAACTAGAGATTTTGGGTTCAAACATATAATTAGATCATACTCATCGACTTTAAATCTGGAATCACCTGTAATGGTCGTGAGTTACACTAGTGTTATTCTCCTCGGCATTTCCTCACAGTTAGGCTATAGCATTTTCTTTCTGAAATCCTCTTTTCTTTTCCCTTACCTTTTTCTTTCACCATTCACCAAAGCAAAAAACAAAAAGACAAAAACTAAACCACGCAGAGAGTCGAAGAAAAGAGGACAACTGAATCATATAAAGAACAAAATGGACATTATATTGTTATGAAGCTGAGTAAACAAGTACAAAAAGAAGTATTCCTACACTACTCTCCTTTTAAATGCTGCTGGCGACGATTATGGAAGATGATGCAAACAGAGGATGCGACCAGCCCCATCAAGTAGCCAGCCATAGCTCCATAACTCACACATATAGGCCATTCCTACAATCACAGATTTTGCATACATCAGAACAAACAAACAGAGAAACCCAACATATCCAATTTACAGTCCGGATAGTTCTGCAGAATAGCAAATCAAAAGTACACAGACCACAACACGTAACAAAAGTTTTGCCAGCAAAGGTGGAAGGGGGTAGTCTAAATTTCATCGAACATTGGCTACACTGTTTAGTAATAAGGTAAAAGGTTGGCTACTTGCTCTAAAGAGGATACTTAAGTTAAGAACACTACATTCAACCAGTTCTCAAACTCAAGAAGTGAATCCCTGTAACAGAGTTTGCAATAGACTGGTGAAATTATCAGTCGAGAGCAGATGAATCATTACAAAGTTCACAAAAATACACAAGATAATGGAAACGAAAAGTTGAGAAAATTTCCAAACAGCAATAAGAAGGGACCACTTTATTTTTGATTAAACAATCACAATTCGCTTGAGTAATTCACACCTTTGGTATATCCTGATAAGTTACCAACAGATGAACAAAAGCAGATGCAACTTCATACACAGTTTCTTTGTCTTAAATTTTCCACTTTTACTGTTCTTGTTTATGGTCCTTCACAATAACTTATTCAGTTGTCGAAATTATGTAATTTTTATAGAGAGAGAACAAGTCAAAAAGAATGTCTTGGCAATGTCAAGGAGCTTGGATGCAGCTACAACTCAGTTTATAGCAAAGCATACATTAAGATTAGATAGATATAGACATCTAATTCCAATCTCCCACAAATTGATGCTTTTATTTTTCTGGTAATGAAAAAGAAAGCATCATCTTTTTAATATTTCTGCTCACTTACTATTGACATGTGTGATTAACTCATCTAATAGGAGAGAAACAGTTCTATTTATTTAATTATACACACCTCCTCAAGTGCGGGCTTGATTGTCTTTTACATGGTCCAATCACGTAAAATACTTTATAATAATGGATGGTGGTGAGATGCGGACCTAGAGCTTCTGCCTACTTTAATACTAAATTGAATTGCATGACCATCTCATCTAAAGGTCTAATGGAAGAGACACACTTTTACTTAATTATATTTGCAGCAACGACAGACACCTAATAGATCAAAGCACAAAGATGGAACAAAATGAATTTTGGTTGGATCAGAATAAGGCAGGAGCTATTTTCTAACCATAATTCAAAGACACTCTAAGACCTTGTCCAAAAAGTGGACTTACACCAAAGATTGCATTCACCAAAGGGGAGCATAATTGGAACACAATGCATATCTGATTTCCTCCCAAAGAAAGAAACCAAAGAATGTAAACTTCTTCACTCTCTCTCTCTCTCTCTCTCTATGGTTTATTTTAGAGTAGGAAAGCAGAGAGGTTTTCCAATATGTGCCTTTCTTTTTTAGACAAGAAAAGGACATGTTGGCGCCAAGAAGGTGCAATCCTATACAAGGAAACGGAAAAAGAGTGAATGCAAAAACAAATTATACAAAATGTACAATTCTTGGGGACGTGGGCTGTTCGGAAAAAAAGAACGAAGTACTATTGAGATTTCATGTTTGATCTACCAAACTGAAGTATGCTAAAGTGAAAGTTTAACTGATCTGAGTTTACAACTTCCTTGTTCGAAAGCTCAGACAAATAGGAATATAGAAGCTGATGGATTAGGTTTGCCTTGTAACTTTTATGTTTTTCTATCACGAAACAATTTGTTAGCAGACTTATCAAACTTTGGGCAGAAATAGATTTACTGAATCACATTATTGAATCTGAACCTCAAAAGATTCAGGATGAAAATGGACCATAACCGTTACTGCAACTGGACTGACTTATGGACTGATCATTAGATGTCCCAACTATCCAAGTTTACAGCAGCATACCTGCCATGGCCTTTCCCAATCAAGTGGCATAGGCAAAGCACCAAACCATGCTCCAATAACAGCTCCATAGGCTGGTATGCGGATCATATAGTCTATAAAACTAAATGCCCTGCAAGAATAAAACATGCATAAAATATATCACGGACACGGAGAGTTCTTAGATCAAGATATCAAATGCCCATTAATCAGGGAGACAGAAGTTACTTTGTTGAAGCAAATACTCTGTGCCAATGAGTCCAAGCTGAACCAAAAGCACAAGCTGCCGGGACAAACTGCCAAGCAACATAATAGAAAACATGAAAAGGACAACTACCAAAGCCGCAAATATAAAAACAATTTTATATCAAACCCTGAAAAATTCTTTTCTTTCGAAGTATTTTAAGAAAACATAAAATAAAACCACAACAAAACTGGAGACTTATTTGGTATATTTTAAGGAGATAACTTTTTCGCAGGAAATAGAAGTCCACAGTTTGGATACTCACAGTGAATGATGACATCAGAAGAGACCAATTCAGGGTCTTGGTAAAATACCTACAGGGAGATAACCAAGGACAAATTGGATTAAGGACCATTAAGTTTGCTCAGCAACATCAAAGTAATTTCTTTCTGATAAATAAAATCAAAGCAAATTAACAGCCATTAAGAATATTGATGGAGTAGTATAGGGAGAGGGAGAAGGATTCACATATGGTGTTCACGACCTGGAAAAACCTATGACAAATCTCCATGGGTGTTCTTTGGAGAGGTTTGGAGGCTAAAGATGTACCCGTAGATTACATTTGAGCAATTAAGGACATGTATAATGGAGCCAAGCTCTAAGCGAGGACAGTGGGAGGTGACTCAGATAACTTCCGAGTCGTGATGAGGCTGCACCAGGGATCAACTTAGTCCGTTTCAATTAGTGTTGGTGATGGATGTACTAACGCGGCATATTCAGGGAGATATGCCATAGTGTATGCTTTGCTGATGACATGATTTTGATTGATGAGACACATGACAAAGTTAACCATAGATTAGAGGTTTGGAGACGGACCTTGCAGTCTAAAGGGAGGGTTCAGATTGAGCAGGGATAAGACAAAATACTTGAGTGCAAGTTTAGTGATGTAACTCACGTGGCAAATGTGGAAGTAAGAAAGTATCAAGTACCTAGGGTAAAAAATTCAAAGAGATGGGGAGATTAATGATGATGTTACATGTCGTATTGGAGCGGGGTTGATGAAATGGAAGCTCGCATCTGGTGTCTTGTGTAATAAGAATGTGCCACCAAACCTTAAAAGTAAGTTTTATAAAGTGGTGGTCAGACCAGCTATATTGTACGGGGTGAAGCGTTGGCTGGTGAAGAACTCACATGTTCAAAAGATAGGAGTAGCGGAAATGAGGATATTGAGATGGATGTGTGGGCATACTACAAAGCTATGATCCGGAACGAAGTTACTCAAGACAACGTGAGAGTGACCGGTAGACAAGATACGGTAGGCAAAACTGAGATGGTTCAGACATATGAAGAGGTGCATGAGGTTGACTATAGTGGCAGGTAGAGGTAGGCCAAAAAATTCTTGGAGAGAGATGATTAGACAGAGCATGACTCACATGCAGCTCAACAAGGACATGACCTTAGATAAGAAGATGTAGAGGTCGAGAAATAGGGAAAAAGGTTGGTAGATTGCGTTGTCTAGTTTCCCTTTTCTGTATTGTAATTATTACTCCCCATTCAATCTTATTCTTCAATTATAGTATTACTTGTTAGTTCCTTAGCTTTAGTTATTCCATTATTTTGTCGCTGCAACAATTTTTTTCTATTCTTTTGAGCATGACTTTTCGACTATATTTACTTTATATACTTGAGTTATTACATGTTTTACATGAGCAGAGGGTGTATCAGATATGTTGTAAATTCTTCACGTAGTCAATGAGATTAGACATTGTGAAGAAATGAACATTGGCCTTAACTCCACCTCAAAAGCCAACTCATGAGGGGAGAATTTGGATTGCTCACAACCATAAAAAAACACCACAACCCATTCCCCAACCAATGTAGGAGTTGACACTCCCCTTACAACCAGGACCAAACAACCAACAACTGGAGCGTGGATAACACAACACAAGGGCACAACATTGAAAAAAGTTACAACATGGATTAATGGATCTCACACTGATACCATGTAAAAAATTGTAATTTTGGCCTAGCTCAACCTCAAAAGGTAGCTCATGAGAGAAGGATTGTCCAAGACCAAACAAGGAGACCGCAAAGCATTTCCTCAACTAATGTGAGGCATGACAAACAAAAGCACAAGATAACTCCTAGGTTATAAGAGACAAAAACACAAACAACATCTCGGTATTAGAAATATATAAGTTTTATTCAACAGAGAACGTATCTGAATGGTAAATGGAGGTCATTTTGGAAACTCAGAGAACACTTAGAGATCTATGGTGTATGTAGA
The DNA here is from genome assembly GCF_019186545.1 of Solanum stenotomum. NCBI lineage: Eukaryota > Viridiplantae > Streptophyta > Magnoliopsida > Solanales > Solanaceae > Solanum > Solanum stenotomum. The sequence continues at coordinate 12,371,766 of NC_064285.1, forward strand.
TCAAACCCCTTTTCGCCCAAGCTCAAGCATAGTTCACTTATTTGAAATACTTATAACAGAGAGAAACAAATGCATATGATTACATACTCGAAACCAACAGGTGCTCCCAAGATAATAGCTCCCAGTGCATTAACAATGGCCCCTACAAACATAAAATAAGACAAGTCATTCGCAATATCGAGTATCGACAATATTGGGGATAGAATATTGTTAATATAGTCCCAGCTAATGAAACCTACTTCACTTGTCATGAAATATTTTGAGGTATACCAAAGAGGAAAACCCCCAATAAAGGCAAAACACCATGAATACACAGTTAATGGATGAATCATTACTTCGAGGGGCATATACTGTTCCCAAGGACTTCAGGCAACGGATGGATTCAGAGAAAAAAGTCATGCTTCTAAATCAAGTAATAAACTTATATAGTACCACAATCAATTAACATAGAGTCTCGATCCCTGCGTTGGCTACATGAATTCTCATTATCCATTAAGCTATATTTGTTCTTTAATACAGAGAATTCATTCAGAAACTTCCACAGATATTTCACTGTAAATCATTTCAAAATCAAAATGCAAATGCTTATTTTTTAAAAAAGTTTATTTTCCCAATGCAAATCCTTAACTTCATCTGACAACGTGGAAGAAGGTTTTTCATCAATGTGATTCAGAAAAACGCCCTCTTATGTTGTTTAAGGGATTCAACAATTATTACTCAACAACAACACCAACAACAAACCCAAATAAAGCAGAGTCTGGGGAGTGTAGAGAGTGTACACAAACCATACCCCTTATCTCGAGAAGATAGAGAGTCTGCTTCAACAATTTATTACTCACAAAAAAAATTCAATTGAACATCATTCCGGCAAGTGTTTCATCAAATCACCACATATAGAGAGAAAATGTAGAATTTTGTTTCTAAGAATGACTAACCTGCAACAAGACCCACATACCCTCGCCCTGCAGCTCGGAAATACTACGAAACACAAACAATTTCAAAATTGAGAGATTTACGATATTCAAAATATTAAAATTCAATGTAATCAAACACACAAAAAAAAGGATTAGAATTACAGAGCATTGCTCCATATCTTGTCGAAGATGACCGAAAAGAATCATCAGCACAGGACCCACAATTCCCTGAAAAAAAATGAAGCCTAAATTCAAAATCAACTACACAGATTACTCTCTTTGTACCATATATGTTAATTTGATAGATACCCAGATGATGAAAAGCGTTTGTGTTGGATGCGTGATGAGATTGATAGGAAATAAAGTGTGAGCAACCATGGAAGTTAAAACCAGTATAGTTCCAAGAATGAAATGAAGACGAACAGCTTGGAATGGTGGAATGGGCAAAAATACGCCATTTTCACTGATTAAAGTATCCATGGCTGCAGTTTCTTCTTCTTTAATTATGCTGTAAATCGCCAAGCTTTGTGCGCGATTATGTTAAATCAATGGACACACATATTGATTTTGGATGATAAAATAAATAGAGAAAATGCCATAAATAGTCCATTATCAATATGAATAGGTCTAAAATAATTCTTTACTTATACACTTACCAAATTTAGTATTTTAAAAATTCAAAAACTTATTGATTTAATTTCTTAATTATATATTTATCGATTTAGTCTCTTAACTATATATATTTAGTATCTAATCATTTTAATTATGTTTAGGACTTTATTTTAGTTAATTGTATCTCATCAATTAATTTTAACCCATATTTTTTAAATTCGTTTCAAAAAAATGTCATCTCTATAATTAAAAATAACTTAACTTTTTATTAAAAAAAAAATCTTCTTTTATGCTTAATGAAATGATTTAGACCCCTACAAAATTATCCTAAAGCTTACTTTAGATCATTGTTCCTAAATTACCCTATTACTACTCTGTGCGAAAATTTGTATATTATAAGTCTTAAATGATGCCCGAAATCTAAGTTTTCAACCAAGAACAACCCTTCATTTTTTTCCACCATTTCAAACCCGTTTTCAGCCCTCTACCCCATAATCCTTACGCCCGAAACAATGTAGGAGCATTGTAAACGTAAGGGAAGCGACCATGCTTTAGAAATTTCAACAAATCAAAGCAAACTTTCAAAATTCAAAAACCAACTCAAACTCCTACTCTACTCAATCGATTTATAGCATTTAACAATCATTATGCATTTAATGAAATAAGGAGACTCGAGATACGATTATTTAGTTTTGACGCTCGAGGCTGAGTGATCAGGAGAGAAAATTTGAGTTTAGGAGTGAAAAATGACAGAATGAGCCAGAAACCCATTTCTCTCCCCCTTAAAACTCTTTCCAATCTCTCACTATAGCGGAAGGACAACCGCTACATCGGCATTGCTATAGCGGGGTCCATGTTCGTGAGTGGGAAACTCTTTTGTTGCTTTGTCCGTTTAATTTCCTTGGCGTGGTTATTAGCAAGACCCTGGTGTACCTGGGCATTTGGGAGGAGGGAGTTTTCTATGGTTTCGTAAGACCTACATTCTCTCTTGATATTGTAAAAATTAGGTGATAGTATTCCATGACAGCTTTTTTTTCTTCCGTCTTAAAAATTATTTAAGGATAAAGGATGGGTAAATTGATATTTGTTGTAATGTACAATTCCTTTGTTATTCAGAATACAACTCATGCAAAACCTCGATTTTTTTTAAAATACATTGCCAAATTAAATCGAGGTGAAACGATGAAAATTTTGAATTTTGAATTTGATCCGGGTTGAGGTCATCCTGTCATAGCTGGAATATTCCTGCTATGGAGCCGCTGCTGTAGCGGCGTCTCAGCTGCTATAACAAGGTTGCCGGGGCAGAACCTAGGAAATACAAATTTTAAAATTTGACTCCTCTTCAGCGGTAAAATAGATGAGGGTTACTCCAAAAACCCTCTTAGGCTGCTTTAAACTTGGGGAAAATGGCGAGGAGGGATTCTAACGCAAAGAGAGCCAAAACCCATGGATTTCAGGCCTACGTCCCTTAAGATTCGCCCCACGGAGCCAGAAACTCGTGTTCAAACTGCTTCAACAATTGCTTGGCATCCAGATAGGCAAAGATTAATTGAATAGTTAAATCTGTCTTTAATTGCATAATATGTGATAGGTTATAGGGAGATTTTATGTATAGACCTTCGAGTACGGAGTCTGAATGGTTAAATGTGTTGGTATTGTTGTTGAGAGCGATAACATACTTGTTTATAAATGCTAGTCTTATGATAGTTGATGGGCGTTATCCTAGGGATGGTAACTTGTTGGTAATCAGATTATGGGATGGAGAATTGTTTGGAAAGGATATTTTGAGGTAGGTGATGGTTGAATGTTTCCCATTCTACGTGATTGTGGACATGTTAACTATTTCGCTAGTATTATTTGTACAATATGTGGTTACAGATTTGAAAAGAAAGGAAAATGGAATGATATTTGGTTTGTCAATCTAATGCAATGAACTTTTCTTTATTACTTGTGGTTATAACAATTGTATTTGTATTCATGGTAATTATGATTGTTTGATGTTGTGATTCTCAGTTGACTCGAGTACCACTCCTGATACATATATTTTGGTTGGTTCAGGTACCACTCCTGGTACATGATATATCTTGATTGAATCGGATATCACAACTGATACATATTAGCGGTTGGTTCGGGTATCACACCTGAAATGAAATATCTATTGATTGATGCGGATACCACGCTTGGTACAGTTTCTATATTGGTCATCTCAGGTATTACATCTTATACATTGTTTGATTGTTCTATGTGTGTTGGTTCCATGAGTGGACTAAACTTATTTATAATGTTGTATTTGTCACATGTTGGTCCATGAGTAGGCCGAATTAATATATTTAAATACTGAGATGGTTATTGTGTAGACCGTTTTCTTGTTAAATAGCGTAGATGAGGTTTTAGGGATCCTTGGAGGGTCCGAGTCTATTGGAAGGGGGTGGGGGTGTTGAACTAGGTGTGGGTTAAGTCGAGGGGAATAAGTAAGAGTATTGTTGATGGTCCACTAAAGGGGCCAAAGGCTAGGGTGTTGGCAGGGAGTCTTGGAAGTGGTGGCAAACCGGCTAATAGAATTGGTGGTGGATTTGATTTTGGGAATGGAATCAGTAGGGAGATTATGTGTTAGTAGACAAACGGTTTTAGAAAGTTTTTATGTGATAGAAGGATTAGATGATGATCCGATAAGAGGTTATAATGACTCTGGGTGGTGGAGTTGGCAGTGGAAACGAGGCACAGGTGACTTGGTACAGAGTGTACAAGTTCAAAGGTAGTATTGCTTGGTAGTAAGGGCAATGGTTAAAGGATCGGGGTTGTACAGTTCGAGTTATATGTTTCCTCTAATTATTATTACTCTTGATATGTCACTTGACATTGTCTGGTTGTAGGATCTGTGTTGTTTCTTGGTGAAGACGACAATGATCTCCGACAACTTCTACTTTTCTTTTTCTTATGGGGAGTTGTGTCTTATTTTTTTAGATATTGTATCCTCTTAGAAGCTCTTGTATCTGTTTAGACTTGTTCCTAGGGAGGGTTCCGTGTATTTTTTAAAGGTATCTTTAACGTAATCAAGGCTGACAATTGGTTCTTTTATTTAAATAGAGGGATATAACAAATTTTGTTCACTTCCTCATTTTCAGTTTTAAATTAGGTGGTAAGGGTTCTCCTATCTAGATGTTAGATTAGGTACCCCCGCATGACCCGGTAGTTTGGGTCGTAACATCTAAAGTAGTTCATATCTAAACTTTGAATTGATTTGGTGAAGACTTAAGATGGATTTGGTTGAAAATTGAGATTTGAGGTTGAAAATGAGCCTATTTTTAGATTTTGGAGAAATAAGTACATTTTGCAGGACAATTTTGATTTTAGCCATTTTTTCAACAATTAATTTCCTAGTCCAATTTTAAGTAGTATTATGAACTTATTATTAGAGTTCTTTTTTGTAGATGTTTTCTTTTTCTGAGGTAATAGAAGAAACAAAAAGAGGAACAAAGAAAAATGTAAATAATAAATATATTTATTGCAAGTTACTATTAAAAAATTTATGCTTCTGATCTCATAATGAGAGTGAAATCACTTTTCTTGCCACGTCAATTTTTAGGGTGATATTTATTTCATTTTTTGAAAATACAAGAGGATATTAAGACCTTGGAAAGAAAGATTTTGTCCCTAAAACTTCAATTATAGATTGAGATATTTATATTTTTTATTAAAATTTATGTAACAATTAAAATAAATATTATTATATTTCAAATAAGAACAACTATTTAAAGTTCAAAAACGCTTTAAAAGCTTGACAGATTCAGTAACAACATAAAATAAAATATACAAAAGAACCCCATTTGTTCACTTAATTTTTTATTTTATAATAATCATTCTTATTTCACGACAAACATGGAACATGAAGGATTAAAATAATTAAGGCTTTGTGCCTTTATCTATGTGTTTGACAAACAAGAATTGGGGTAAAGACTAAAGAGTACTTTAAGCATATTAGTCCTGCCTTTGAACACCTATTTGAATCACATAAATCTTCTTGCAAAATATACAATTCCATTTCATTAATTATTATAATAAAATTCAAATAAAAAATATTATTAGTAAAGGATAAACATGATTAGTAGATGATTAAGAAAGTGTCACATATATTACCTGAACTAGCTATAGTGGTTGGAATGAAGAAAGAAGTAAGAACAAACGTCACCAAAAGTAGGGTTGCAAAACTTAGCTTCATCATTCAAAGAAGAGTTATATTTCAAGTGAATAAAAAGTCTATATTTCAAGTGAATAAACTTCAAGTCTAGATATAATACATATTTATTGGGGGAGGAAGGTTGATAACTATTTTACACCTCGGATCCAAATTAAACACATTATATTTTTTCTTAAATTGAACATATTATACATTTTTTCTCACATTTGAACACATTATATCTTCTCTTAAACTCGAACGCATTATATTTTTTCTTAAATTGATAACATTATGTATCTTCTTAAAATTGAACATATTATATTTTTTTCTTAAATTGAACACATTATATTTATTCTTAAATTGAAAAAATATATATATTTTTCCTTAAAATTGAGCACAATATATTTTTTTCTTAAACTCTACACATTTTATATTTTCTTAAGTTGAAAACATTAAATTTTTTTAAATTTGAAACATTATATTTTTTCTTAAATTGAACTTATTATATTATAAAAATAAATTGAAACATTATATTTTTTTCTTAAATTGAACACATTATATTCTTTCTTAAATTGAAAATTGTATTTTTCTTAAAACTTAATACATTATATTTATTTCTTAAAATTGAACACATTATATTTTTTCTTTAAGAAGTTATTGACATTATCAGTATACAAAGGGTAGAAATCATTTACAATAGGATGCCGTTTATAAAGATAAAAAAACCTGTGCACAATTGTTGCTATCTAATTTATATCGAATTCCACTGAAAATAATATATAAAGAGTTTAAGACAAAAACCTGTGCACAATTGTTGCTATCTAATTTATATCGAATTTCCACTGAAAATAATATATTAAGAGTTTAAGACAAACAAACTAGTTATGAAATTGTGACCAATCAAGCTAAGCCATATAATTTTTAAATATTTAATTTTGTTTAAAAACTAATAAGGATAATGTCATGATCCAAAATGGACGTGATGACACTTGTCTTTTCCATCAAGAAAGGTTAGTCTCAACCCAACAAAAACGAAAGAAAAGCGGAAATATAAAGCAAGAACAAGAGAAAGGCGGAAAACTTATTCATCCTAAACAATACCCCAAAACCTGGCTGTCATGTGTACAAACCACTAATGAAAATACATAATTCGAAATATAAATACAAGTCTCAGTCTTTGTTTCTCAAGTAGAACAAAGCTTAAGGAAAAGAAAAAGAGGGTCTGCCAGGATGACAATAAGCTACCTCTCAAGTCCTTCAACGAGCCTCGAAACTCAGGAGAAGAAGAAGAAGATCACATTGGTGCTTTAAAACCATCAACTATGCCTCCTTGATGGTGCTCACAATGGACCAGAAGGAAACCCCCTCTCTAGCTTCCCTGAACACATAGGAACATAGGATCTGACGGAGAAAGTCAACCCTCTCACAAACCGGTGAACTCTCTATGCCTCATCCGAAACAATAGTCATAGCATGCTTAGAAAGCTCACAAAAACGAGCCTCATACTTGGTCATAGACAAATCGCCCTGAGTCAAGCTCTCGAACCTCAGACGACTCTCCTCTTTCACGCTCCAAGGAATGAAACGATCATGGAAAGCACTAGAGAACACATCCCACTCTACCTAAGAAGATCCAACTTGTCTAGACCTCACAAAAGTCCTCCACCACTCTCTGTCGCGACCACGAAGCTGGAGTGCAACAACCCAAACACCACAAGAATCCACTATACCCACTTCCTTAAGCATCTCATGGCACAAAGTCAAGAACTCATGAGCATCCTCGCTCTTACCACCATGAAACTGGGGTGGTTTCATCTATTGAAACCTCTTATAAAACTACTGATTAGCCGTTGTCAGAATAACCTCGTAAGCAATCTGTGCACCAACAATTGGTGCAGGAACCACTGGTGGCTGGCTCACCTGATTATGAATACTCGGAGTTTGTTGTTGATCTAGGGTCTACACCCCTACCTTCGCCTGAGCACCCTATGGTGTATCTGTTTGACTACCCTGAGAGAGGTTTCCTAACACACCTAGCGTACTCAACAAAGTCTTCTAAAACAAAGGATCTCCAAACTCAGGAGGAACCTAGTCCTCAGCAGCCTCAACATATGGCTCAGAAGAAGCCTCTCTAGCTCGACCTCTAGCTGGTGCTTCTCCACGGGCACGACCTCTACCTGGTGCTACTCTACGAGCACAACCTCTAGCTCGGGCTCTACCTTTACCTCTAGCGGCCCCCAAACAATAGGCTCGGTGACTGCCTCCCATCTACCACTGGAAATAGAAGCTCTAGTCCTTGACATCTATCAAAACAACACGTGGCAACTCAACATTAGCGAAGGTAACCACACACGATAAGAAATGATGAATAAAGAAAGTTTCCTAATAGTCTTCATAGCCTCATGAATCTAAGTAAAGACGTCTCTGTACCGATCATCAAGACTCTACTTAGACTTGGCTTGTACAGACGTGAGACCTATGAACCTGGGGCTCTGATATCATTTGTCACGACTAAAAAATGGACGTGATGACACTTGTCTTTCCCACAAAGACAAGTTAGTCTCAACCTAACGAAAACGAAAGAAATACAGAAATAGAAAGCAAGAACAAGACAAAGGCGAAAAACTTATTCATTCTAAACAATACCCCAAAACATGGTTGTCACGTGTACAAACCACAAATGAAAATAGAGAATTCGAAAGATAAATACAAGTTTCAGTCTTTGTTTCTCAAGTAGAACAAAGCTTAAAGAAAAGAACAAGAGGGCCCGCCGGGATGACAACAACTACCTTTCAAGTCTTTCAACGAGCCTTAACAGTCAGGAGACGAAGAAGATCACATGGGTCCGGGCTCGAAACCTACAAAGGTGTAGAAACAAAGGGTGAGTACCAACAACACGGTACCCAACAAATAACCTAGAAAATAAGGCATTTATCTAGAAATCGATTACCCCTTACACTCCAACTGAATCTCCTCAAACTATAATCTGCACGGAATTAATCAGCCCAATCTAGCAATTCTACAATACACATCTCACAAGGTCCAATAACCACAGCTCAATAGTCATAATCAATAATCAATAATCAACATGAATCAAGTAAGTCAAACTCAAAGTTAAGTAGTTCAGTAACACGCAACAATTATATCAATCTCAAGTAACAAGCAAGTCACGCATAAGCATCAAATTCATCAAGTCACAATAGTCAATCTCTTGCTAGAACCATTTCCCATGAGCACAATATCACTAGTTGAAATCTTGTTTCATGGCTTTATATCACTAGCCGGAACCATTTCCCATCAACTTTATAAAAACTTGTTGGACGTGACCTCGATATCACAACACTCACTGGTAAAGACCTTGGCACTATAACACTTGCCGGCAAAGACCTCGGCATCATAAATCATCACAAGTCTCATCACAGTGTTCACAATCAACACGCACAACCAATATCACATCACACGGAAGAGATAACTATTCACACAAGTCAAGTTCTCATTCATGCTTTCAAGCATTTCATCAATCAATTAACAAGGGTCACATTAAGGCAATTCACATCATCATGTTCATCACATAGCTTTTTCATCTCAACCCCTTTTTATTCATTTAGATGTAACAACTGGATAATTAAACCCTTCACCCCATTTCCATTACTCCCAACACACAAGTAATAAAGGAAGCATACAAATTCTACTAGAATACAAAGTTTAGGAGATCACTTTCTTAAAATCAATCAACAATCACTCTAAGAGTTGATTTTTCCCCTTTCGAATCACTTTTGAAGCCACACAATTTCTATGCACAAGCAAGTATTCATAATAAATTTCCAAAGACAACAATACCCACATCAATCCTCTTGAAAAGTGGATCAATCAACACAAAACCCAATTTCAAAAATAAGGTTTGAATCCAAAATTTAATCCTTAAAACATTACTCAAGGCCTTAGGAACTTATTAGGGAAAATCACTTACAATCAGTTCAAAATCACCATTTTACTAATTTCTTTGGTTCTTCAACATAACCCCAAATTTCTCATTTAAAAATCTTGGTTTGAACACATAAATCCATAAACAACAATGGGTAATTGAAGATTTAGAGTTAAGAATCATTACCCAAAATATTTTCCTCAAAATTCTAGTCCAAATCGCCACCCCAAGGCTCCCAAAAACTCAAAAATGATGAAATGAGGCTTAAACCCCGAAATGGCAGGCCAAAAACTCTCTCAAGGCGGCCATCACAAAAACGAAGCCTCCTTTGCTTAAGCAAAGGTCACTTAAGTGACGGGTCCTTCGCTTAAGCGACATGATCTTCGCAAAAGCGAAGCCTGTAGCACCAGAAAACACAACCAACTTTCAACACTCCGAAAGGACCTTCGGGATTCGNCAAACTTAAAGTCAAGTAGTTCAGTAACACGCAACAATTATATCAATCTCAAGTAATAAGCAAGTCACGCATGCATAAGCATCAAATTCATCAAGTCAAAATAGTCAATCTCTTGCCAGAACCATTTCCCATGAGCACAATATCACTAGCCGAAACTATTTCCCATCAACTTTATAAATACTTGTCGGACATGACCTCGATATCACAACACTCACTGGCAAGGACGTTGGCACTATAACACTTGCCAGTAAAGACCTCGACATAAAAAATCATCACATGTCTCATCACAGTGTTCACAATCAACACACACAAGCAATATCACACCACACGGAAGAGATAAATATTCACACAATTCAAGTTCTCATTCATGCTTTCAAGCATTTCATCAATCAATCAACAAGGGTCACATTAAGGCAATTCACATCATCAGGTTCATCACATAGCCTTTTTCATTTCAACCCCTTTTTATTCATTTAGATGTAACAAGTAGATAATTAAACCCTTCACCCCATTCCCATTACTCCCAACACACAAGCAATAAAGGAAGCACACAAATTCTACTAGAATACAAAGTTTAGGAGATCACTTTCCTAAAATCAATCAACAATCACTCCAAGAGTTGAGTTTTCCCCTTCCGAATCACTTTCGAAGCCACACAATCTATGCACAAGCAAGTATTCATAATAAATTTTCGAAGACAACAATACCCACATCAATCCTCTTGAATAATGGATCAATCAATACAAAACCCAATTTTGAAAATAAGGTTTGAATCCAAAATTTAATCCTTAAAACATTACTCAAGACCTTAGGAACTTATTAGGGAAAATCATTTTGAAAAGGACTTACAATCAATTCAAAATCACCATTTTACTAATTTCTTTGGTTCTTGAACATAACCCCAAATTCTCAATTCAAAATCTTGGTTTGAACACATAAATCCAAAAACAACAATGGGTAATTGAAGATTTAGAGTTAAGAATCATTACCCAAAATATTTTCCTCAAAATTCTGGTCCAAATCGCCACCCCAAGGCTCTCAAAAACTCAAAAATGATGAAATGAGGCTTAAACCCCGAAATGGCAGGCCAAAAACCCTCTCAAGGCGACCATCGCAAAAGCGAAGCCTCCCTTAGCTTAAGCAAATGTCGCTTAAGTGACAGGTCCTTCGCTTAAGCGACAGGTCCTTCACTTAAGCGACAAGTCCTTCGCTTAAGCGGAGGTCGGTTAAGCGATAGGATCTTCGCAAAAGCGAAGCCTGTAGCACCAATAAACACAACCAACTTTCAACACTCCGAAAGGACCTTCGGGATTCGTTCGGAATCCCATATATACATATCACATATGCAAATCAATTATACTCAATGTTTCGGACTCAATGAAACGTTTAAAATACGAATTCGAGCTCATTCGTGAAAACCACAAGAAACTAACTCAACGTCTAAAAGACTAAAACAATCTTGGGACCTCTAAAAAATCAACCAAGACCTCATCTAGGTCTAAAATCATCCCCAATCTAGCAGAATTCTCAAAATTCCGATTCGAGCATCCAGACCCCTAATATTGATCAAAGTTAACTCAAAGGCTAAATTTTCACAATTTCACAACTTAGGACCTCAAATCCTCCAAAGAAAACTTGGAATCAGAACTGACACCGCTCACAAATTAGATTTCACATTCGGGACTGATGAAATCGACAAAATTCCATTTTGACACTCGAAACTCCAAAAGGCACCGAAAACCACTTTCTTAACAACTTAGCCTTCCAAACTCAAAACTTACCAAAATTCTCAACTTTTAACTCAAAGGTTTTTTCAAAATTCAATCATAGAAGACTCGGGGTAAGTATCGGGAGGTCAAAACAGTAAATTCACGAAACTTTCTGAAAATGACTGATCGGGTCATTACAAATAAAACTAATTAATGGGAGCTTATTTGGCATGGCTGTTGGGAGGTCAAAATCACTTGTTTTTGAGAAAAAACTATTTTTTTAAAAAAAATTAAGCGTTTGGCAAATCAATAAATCTGCTTTGAAATGGAAGTAGAGGCAATTTTTTCTGTTGTTGGTAAAACTAAAAAATTATGCTTTTTTAAAAAAGCAGAAGCAATTTTTTTTTTCAAGACTAAAATATCCCTATCATATATGCATATTTACTAATATATCTTTTATTAATTAATTAACATATCTTATAAGTTTGGTCAGATTTAATTTATGAATTTTATTTTTTGTTTTTATATAATATTTTTTTTACATTTATATATTATTATTTCAGATTTTATATATTATTTTACGTATTATTTTCAGAGCTAAAAAAGGAAACAACAATATTTTTGCAATATTAATAACAATTTAATACTTCAACCCTCCCCAAAAAGTATAATATTGATTGAAAATTTGAATATGTACATTTTAATTTAATAAGGTAGAATAAAATCAAAATTTTTATGATAGATATTTAAGTAGTTTCTCTCTAAAAATAATCTTAATATTAAAAGTACATTGATACTTGCAATTTTTTGTAATTTGACTAGACCTGTCAATTTAGGCTGGCCCACCCCATTCGGGCTAACCCATACAGGCTTTGCAATTTGACGGGCCAAGCCGGGCTAGCCCATTTTTTATGTGGGCTAGAAAATGATCGGCCCAGCCTACACGTGCGTGGGCTACAGGCTTTGCCGGGCCAACCCTCTTTTCTTAAAATTATATTTTTTTATAATTTTTTAAATTAAATTATAATTTAAAAATATTATCATAAATATCGACTAGTGTTACTATTTGTTAATCAAATACACAAATAAAATTATTTATATAATATTTGTTAAGTTTGATTTCAAGTAAAAACATAAATAACTAAATAGAAATATTAACCTAATTGTTTTCCAATGACCAAAATAAAACACAAAAACCATGATAATATTCCATAGGCTATGGCATATGTAGTGATTCCCTAGAAATTTTAGGAACTTTATTTTATGTAGTACATATTTTATAAACATAATTTGTATTTAAATTGTAATATTTCAAACTTTAAACAGATTTTGAGTGTAGACTCCTGTTATTTTTAATACTCCATTTTATTTTGATTTTTTTAATTAATTTTTATTTAGTCCACGGGCCGACCCTATCCATATTTCTCAAGCCCCACAAATCAACAGGCTTATTTAGGTCGGGCTAAAAAGCTCTTTTCTTAAATGGGTTCCAAAAATCGTAGCCCAGCCCTATCAAATCACGGGTTAGGTCAGGCCGGCCCAACGGACCTAGCCCATATTGATGGCTTTAAATTTGACTCTCAAAATCAATTTTAAAAAAGGTTAGTCAAATAAATTTTGTTATGAAAAACACTTTTCAAATGAATTAGCCAATCACAAGTTGCTTTTTTTCAAAAACACTTTTCTGATTTTTTTTTTGAAAGTGCTTCTAGAAATAAACTATTTTTAACAGAAATCCCAAACATGCTTTAGTTTGAATTAATAACGATCCAATGCAATGCTAGCGCGCTAAACCACCACTAATTATACTAAATCAATTGTCTTCGCCTGGACTCTCAATAACCCACTAATGTCTCTTGACTAATTTAATGGGTTTAACTTAGCTACAGAAAATAAGGTAAATTGTGACAGTTTAATCGTGAAATTTTTCAAGAAACACTACTATTACTTTATTTTGTGACGATAGTTCTAAATTTGTTTTGTGGTGGTTTTATGGAGGTTTGCAAACCGTCACAAATTTATATAATTGGTAACAGTGACTGACCCATGCAATTTTGTAAAATTTGTTGTTAATTTTAAGAATTATATATATATTTTTAAATAATTTTGTTTCTTTTTGTTATGTATAATGTTGTATTTTTTATCTTTGTATTTGTATGTACTTTAAAATAAAATTTAGATGACAAAGAGTCTCGTTTATTATTGGATAGAAAGTTAAAATTATCTTTAAACTATTCAAAATAGGTGTGTGTTGGTACAATTCGATAAAAAGAGTTTTATGTATTGGGATAAGCTAGGCGGCTTATAATTAGTCGCCCTCAACTAACCTATCCTTCATAAAAACGAACTTTCTGGGCGATCATGACTCTACCCAACACATTTTTGTTCAAGATAGTCAGTCACCTCAGACATAGTTCAAAATAATAGAGCTGTGTATATCTTGGACAATGTCAAAGTTTCAAATTTAAAGGATTAGATCTTAACAAGAGTACACGATCTCCACACCAATAACGACTAAGATGTGTGTTAGGTTAGGGGAGTTAGTTAGACAAGTTAATTCTATATTAATGTCACGATCCAAGACTATTTCCTAGATGTGACATGGTACCTAGAATCTCGAGAGACTCTAAGCGAACCACATGTCATGATACTAAGAAAATATACATAACTGAAATAACATGAAGATGCAGAAGAAGTCTCAAATAGAAATCTCAACACAATCTGGAAATTGAGTAGAAAGACATAAATGTGAAAATACTAATGTCTGACATAAGCCTCTACTAGGTACATAAGTGAGTGACTAGGACAAGCCCTAACTCTATTGAACAATATGAAAACTAAAGTAGTAAAGTCTAAATTGAAAGTAAGAATATAAGTGTGGCATGTCTCCGAACTATGAAGACTCACCAAAGCTGTGCTAGGCTGATCAGAGTATGTACTAACCGCAGCATGAAGGATCAAGGATGAGCATCAAAATCTATATTATAAAATAATATAGATACAAGAAGGGTAATGCAGTCAGTACTCGGAATATACTGAATATAAGGAAAGATGTCTGAACATAACATAATATCATGGTAAGTCTGAAAACATAATAATGAAATGACCAAGTAAACATTGCATGAAAACTGATAATCGGATTCTAAAAATATAGTACAAGGTCAATGCAATATTTTGAAAAGTCATAATCATAATATATGTGGAAGATACCGTTAACCAACATAAACCATGTGAGTTACAACATGGAGTTCTGTGTGCTTCTCCCACATTGAAAAGATAGTATCCTACTTTCCAGTTAAGGACCTTAATCACGAGCTTAGGTAGATCCACTAGCTAGAGTCAATTAAGACTAAGTCCTACGAGGGCACATAGTTCTAGGAATTGGGTAATGGTCACTAGACCAACTCGGTGCTAAGTAAACTCCCTAACGAAAAACATGCATAATCATAATCATAATATTTGAAACAATAAGAATCTAGTAATACTAAATCATTCATAGAAATCTCAGTCATAGAATAGCTCATTTTGATATCATGATTTCATAACATACTATTTGAGACACTATAATCAAAAGAATATAAATCTGATATTCATTCATAATGAGAAGTACTTCCATCTGAAGCATCATAATTTCATATAAACATGTTGATACATTATTCGAAAGTATCCTTGATTCATAAAATTCTTCATTTCTTAATGCATGCATATCATCATAGTTTGATTCATAATCATAAAATACTCGCATAGCATGGGTTCATGAAAATATCATTGAATACATTGAATTATGATCAAATCATTCATAATTATATCAATCATATTGAGAAATTTGGTTTCTTTGAAACTGAATGGGTGAAGAAAAACTTATTGATGAAGTCTCCACATACCTTGGATTGAAATTGGAAAAAGAGACTTGAAACCCTTAAAGCTTTGGAATCTTGTTCTTCCTTGGGAGAGAACTTTGGAGTTTGAGAGAATGAGGGTGTATGGGGTAGTTAGGGTCTTAGGAGTAAGTTATACCCCTTAAAAATAATCCTAAAATTACGTAACATAGGAGTTAAAAAGAGTAGAAAAATACCCAACTAACTTTGAGAAAATAACTGCCGGACAGTAACCACGAGCACAATGTATGGTCCGTACATCAATCATAGACCATACTATCCATCAGTAATCCATCTTACTGAAAGTCCAAGTCTCTAACTACAAACCACGAACCCATATCTACGACCGGTAATCCTTTTGATGAGTTGTAACTTCCAATTGTACATTGAGACTAGAGGAACCCTGAGGAGTAACTACGACCCACCATCTACAAGTCGTAGTCCAATGCATGACCCGTCAAGTATAATTATAGGAACCCAGTACAAACCAACAACCTTCTAAGGAATGCAACCACTAGACCAATTACGATTCATGGTTCCTCTCACGAGTCATACCATTGGCTCGTACAAAGATGTCAGAGACTTCACATTTTCCAAGTTTTAGGATCTTCTTCTACAAAGATAACCACGACTTGCATTCCAAACCATGGACCGTTAAAAATTCTCATAAACATTATACCAACATTCTCAAATTCTAAGTCTCAATCACGACTTCCTTTCACGAGCTGTAGATCATCACATGGCCCCTACATAGGCCTTGTAAATGCCAAAAACTGCCGAAGACATCAGTTCTCTCTGCAACTTTCCAACTTCAACTAAGTTATACACTTTCGAGGTGTTACAATTAATCACGTATTCATGTGATAAATTGACTTTTTTTCAACTTGGTCTACTTTAAATGAGGTGAATTTGAGAGGTATTCCAATCACTGATAAGGATTGCAATGGCAGAGATTCAATAGCCATATTGGGAAACTCTTAGTGGTTGACGATGTGCATGACAATAGTGGTTTTGGGTTAGAAACTATGGTAGAACTTTGCTCTTGGATTTTCCTAGAGGTTTTGAGTTGGTGATAGCTATTGTGCTTCCTGAAGAAGGATGATCACTTGATTACCCTCCGTAGATCGTGACTAAAACTCAGATAGCTTATGAGGAAATGAGATAGAGGCCTTTGTTAAGATTGCAAAGTTATTATACACGAGAAATTTAAAAAATTCTGAATTAATATTACGTGACCCCTAATTGCTAAAAAATGGGCGTGATTTTTTTAGAGATTATGAGTATCGCTCACTAGGTCATTATGGATTGTCCCAAAAAGTTTGGTGAAAAAATAGTCATATTCCCAAAAATCCATTGACTAATACATACAAAAAATTGAGAAAATCCCGAATTCTTGTTTCTTAACCCTTAAACATTACTAAATGGGCATGGATTTTTTAGAGGCTATGTGTATCATTAACTAGGTCAATACAGATGGTCCCAAAATATTTGGGGGGGGGGGNTTGTGTTTGTCATATTCCCAAAAATTCTTGTACTAACATAAGAAAAACTGAGATAATCTTGAATTCATGTTTCCCGATTCTTAAACATTAAAACAAGTGGCATGGACAGAGGCTATGACTATGGCTATTGTTCACTAGGTCACTACAAATGATCCCAAAAATTTTGGGGTAAGAATATACATGTAAGATCCCGTACCTTTTTCTCTATTCTTGCATAATATATGTGGCGTAGTATGGCATGGTTATATGAGGTGTATATGACTTTGTATCGTATATTGGAGATTAAGATTGCAAATAGGTGGAAATATCAAGGAACTAAACTAAAGTTTTAGTTCAAATGGACCCCTCAAACAAAGTTCATGATTAAAGAAATGGCTCGGGTAGAACTTCGCCCATTTGAAAGGTTTAAATTATCCCATACCTTGTGGATAAGATTATAAGTGTACAACATGCTAAGAATAGTGTGTTATGAGGTATTATAATAGCACAAGGGTCGTATGTTAAATTTTGAAGTCAAGAAAATTAGCGTCGGCAAAAGTTATCAAAGTTCTCTAATAAGATTTTCTAAACTTTGGGTCAAATGTCTTGAATGTTTTCTCTCAATATATAAAGAGTTAGAAGGCCTATGACCCATAATATTGAAGGCCTACGAGTCTAGTTTGCAACGCACAAAATACCGTATCCAACCAACATCGGAGTAAAAAGTTACGAGGGTTTTATTGCAGACTGCTTGGGCAGAATCCGGGTTGGGTCAATAAATGTGGTATGTCGGCTTACTCAACGTTTTAAGCCACAAAAACATTTTTTTTTCACTCCCTAACCAGAAAGAAAGCTTAAGAGATGGTTCTAATGGAGCTCTTGCATGATAAAGGTTAGTTTTTGACGATTTCTACCATTAAAGGTTGCCCCCGTGCCTAGAAACGTGATCTCTACACGTGGCAATCGTTTTCCCCTTCCATTAGCTTCGTTTGGAGCTAGTTTTTGAAGATATAAATTTGGAGTTATTGGTTTTTCTTCAAGGTTTACACTTGATTAGCTAAGGTAATCATCTCGGTACTCTTTTATGATTGTTTTTATGAAGTTCTCCGGACGTTTCGTCACGTTGGGGCCATATGACAAATCTGTCGATTTAAGATTAATTATGAATTGTTTATAGGTGCGTACCAACTGTATATATAGTGTTTGCGAAGCTTAGGACGTAAGGAACAACTTTTGTGAAGAAGCTACGGCCATTCGAGCGTTCATTGGAAATGTATGTAAAGGCTAAGCTCTGTCCCTCATTTTAGCACCACTCCTGGGAAATTCCTAAAACGGCGAATGTGATATTTTGCTATTCTCTTGCTAGAAAGACCTTTAATGAATTATTTTCATGATTCTATTATTTTGATATATATTCCGCCCGTTCGGATAAATAGAGTATTCGACATCTACATGTCATTTTATCGGTTTCCTTGATTATATGTCTGCATGTATGAATTCTTATTCTTCTTTGGGTGATGTGACTTAAAATATCACGGGAGACCCTTATCATTTGTAACCAGACCTCTTTCCCCACTAAAGTTATTATGAAAAATCTTTAAAGTAACTCACGATCTTCAAAACTCTCTAATATAACTTAAATGTTTAAACTATTAAAACACTTTGTTTTTGAAATACTTCTTTTATAAATTATCTAGGAACCAAGTTAGGAACTAAGTAAATCACCTTAAACTTGTTATGAATAACTGCAAGGTTAGGTTATCTTTCTAAAATTTGAATTAACTTTTCAAGCTTATTTGGAAGAACATACGAGGTTTCATGAGATGGTTTCATGTTATACGAAAGTGATTATGGGGATATGAGAACAATACTACAAACGGGCCAAGATTGGCAACATGACAACATTAACTTATAGGTGTTATAAATCCATGACATGACATGCTATGCATTCTACTCCCGAGCTATAATCGGGAGGTATGTGGTCTATTGCCTATATTTATACGTATGAGACACCGATGGGCACATGTTGGTGTATATGATGTCGGTTTGCTACCGGAAAGCACCACCATAGCTAGAATTTGGTTGGGTATGTCATGCATTTGCATCTATATATATGTATTCATGACATACGATTATACGAGCATACCATGCATATTTAAATAGTAGGGAGCCAAATGTCAGCCATGGAGATTATTTGAGTTTCCGTTTCAGGTGGTATCTCTATTACCCTTTTACGGTAAATATTTATGATTCTACTTTACTCTTTACATACTAGTACATTTTTATTTATATTGACATCCCTTTGCCTGGGGACACTACTTTTTGTTTCGTGCAAGCAGGTACAGACAGGGACTCTAATCGACCCACTCACTAGGATTCAGGCTCAACTGTGAGTTGGTAAGCTTCATCTTATCCTGGGGCTATCAGAGGATGTTTACTTTTGTTGTACAGTTTGGGTATAGTCAGGGCCTTGTCCCGAAAATGCTTATATTACTCATAGAGGCTATTGTAGACACAATATTCTGGGTTTTCTTTTGTATGTTTCAATCTCCAACCCATAGTCTTGGCATGTATATATATGTGTGTGTAAGTAGGTATGTCTTCGGTTGTGGCCTCGTCGGCTAGATAATACATCTTTATTTTTTTTGGCTTGTCTACCATTGTTTGTATGGTTTATTCTCATTCAGGTCATGACCTTCAGGGTCCAGGTTTCATTTTTTAGAGGTTGTGTTGCCCAATCTTTTTGTCTCACAGTTTGGTTAACTAGTATGTTTTAGTAGGTAACTCGATCTTATAGGGTGTCGAGTGTCAGTTACTCCCCCTATTTCAGGGTGTGACAATACGGTCAGTCATATTTCCAAAAAACCATGGAATTATATATACGTAAAATTGAGAAAACAACAAATTCATGTTTCGTGAACCCTAAATGCTAAAACAAGTGGCATGGATCCTATGTCTATCGTTCACTAAGTCATTATGTATGGTCACAAAAAATTGGGTCAAAAAGATCCGATTAGTCATATTTGCAAAAATTCTTAGACTAATACACACAAAAAATTGAGAAAATCCTAAATTCCTATTTCGTGACCTTTAAACGCTTAAAAAGTGGCGTGAATCTTGTTGAGACAATGGGTATCGTTCACTAGGTCATTACAGATGATTTCAATAAATATTTGGGCAAAAATATTCGATCAGTCATATTTCCAAAAATTCATGAATTGATACACACAAAACACTTAGAAAATTTTGAATTCCTGTTTCATGACCCCCGGCCCTAAATGCTAAAAAAAGGGCGTGGATTCTTTAGAGACGATGAGTATCTTTCACTAGATCCTTACGGATGGTCCCAAAAAATTTGGGCCAAAAAAATCTGCTTAATCATATTCTCAAATATTCATAGATTAAACACACGAAAAAAACAAGAAAATCCTGAATTTATGTTTCATGACCCCTAAAGGCTAAAACAAGTGGTGTGGATCCTATAGAAGATATATAAGTATAATTCACTAAATCATTACAGATGATCCAACAAAAAGTTTGGACCAAAAGATCCCTTCAGTCATATCCCCAAAATTTCATGGCCTAATTAATACGTAAAAAAAAAGATTGAGAAAAATTCTGAATTCATGTTTCATTACCCGTTAAATACAAAAAAATGTGGCGTGGATCGTATTTTTTCCAAATGTTGCAAATTCAGCTGCTCTTACTCTTTCACACTTTGTCTCTATTCATTTTATCAAAGAAAATGTGGCGTTTTTATTTTTTTTTATATGTGTTACACACACATCTATCATATCATACACTGCAAATCAGAATTTAAAGATAAAGAAATAACAGTAATAATTGCTTAAAAGCCTACAAAAAGGTCTAAAAACTTACTGTATTAAACATCATTGAAAACTATGATTGTTTCTTCTTCTGTAATTCATTTGCCTTCGCTGCTTCTTTCTCCTTCCCATCATTATTTTGTGCTCCAGCCCTACAATGATTCTTGCCAGCCATATGGGTTTTCCAGTTGAAATCATGAAATATATTATGGATAATCCAATACATAGTCCACTTCCATAGCCCATAAGAACACCTTTCCAAAAATCACTCTGAAATTCAGAATTACTTTCTTCATCATCTAGTCCAGATACAGTATCATTTGTATCTAATACTCGAGCATCGCCACAACCTTTTGAAATAGGAAGTCCACGTAATCCATCATTGCCTTCATATGAATTGTTCTCAAAAGTGTGAAACTGAGGTCCTTGAGGAATGCATCCTTGGAGATGATTGTGGGAGAGATTTAAGAATGCAAGAGAAGTAAGAAAAGCCAGTTGTTGTGGTATCTCTCCCGAAAGTTTGTTTCCTGACAGGTCCAATGATTCAAGTGAAGATAAATCTCCGAATAATGTCGGTATATCACCTTGCAATCCATTATGAGATAAATTCAATATGTGAACTGCATTGAGATGCCCCATAATACTTGGAATTTGCCCTCTAAATTTATTACTTGAAAGATCGATAACGGTGTACAAATACAAGATTTTGACAATTTCACGCTCAAATCCCTTGATTGCAATTATAATAGAATCTTGGTAATATGCATTTCCACCATATCTTGCTGCTTCCATTGATGGATCAATTGTCCTCATGGCTTTCAGATGTTGAAACAAACTCGAAGGTAAATTTCCCGAGAAGGCATTGTAGGAAAGATCTATGATTCGAAGCTTAGGAAACATGTTCTCACTCCTTGATGTTCTGATGGGTCCATGCAATTTGTTTGATCTCAAGCTTAAAATTAGCAGATCTGGAAGAGCTCCCAACCACACAGGGAATGTGTCGTTGAGGTTATTATTGCCTAAATCAAGAAGCTGCAAGTCTTTGCAACTGACCAAAGATCGGGGAATTTTCCCCTCTAGATTATTGCCATGCAAGTTGAGGCTGCTCAGTATACTTTCATTACTGAAAGTTGGTGGAATATTCCCAGAAAGATTGTTGTGGCGCATATCCAAAGCCCAGAGGGCAGTCATATTTCCCAAACATTGTGGAATTTCTCCGTGCAAATTGTTTCTCGCCAAATCCAAAATTTGGAGTGACATCAAATTGCAAATAGATGCAGGAATTTCTCCACTGAGATTATTTTGGGATATTAAGAAGAGTCTTGTGGAATTTGGTGGAACAGGTAGTGAACCTTGAAGCAAATTGGACCGTAAATCAATAGTATCTAGTGATTGAAGAGGAATTGAATCCACACTTGTCAACATGTTGTGGGATAGATCGAGATATTGCAATGAAAACATCCATTTAGACCATGCCCAATCTGGGATTTTTCCTTGAAGCTTATTATTTGAAAGATCCAAGAAAATAAGATGATTTGCGGATTTTAGAAACTCCAATTCTTTCACTTCACATGCTGCCAATTGTAACGTATGAAGAGATCCTGGCAAAGTAACCTTAACTTTGTTTTCATTGGTCAATGAGAAATGATTGATAGACTAAGATATGAAAGCTGTTTGAGGTCTGAAAAAAGGCTGACATCTACATTTCCACTAAAATTTTTCGATGAAAGAATAAGATACGAAAGTTGTTTGAGGTTTGAAAAGAGGCTGACATCCACATTGCCACTAAAATTATTCGATGAAAGATCAAGAGTTGTCAGGTTCACAAGGTTTTGAATTGACTTTGGAAGATGGCCTTGCAGCTGATTATTGCTTAAACCAATATAGAATAGTGAATTTGACTTGAAATCCTCAAGCTGACCAGAAAAGTGGTTATGACTCAATTCTAAATAAATTAGTGATGGAAGGGAGAACATCCCTGATGGTATTGTTCCATTCAACGAGTTACCATCAAGTAACAAATACGCTATGCTAGTGAGATTGGAAAGAGATTTAGGAATAGGCCCCCAAAGTTTGCAATGCGAAAGAGAAAAATAATACAGCGAAGTTAGATGATAGCCAAGAGACTCAGGTAAATTATCAGAAAAATTCACGCCACTGAGTTCTAATTTCCTAAGAGATGTGTTGTTGTTCCATTTGGTCTTTGGAAAATAACCACTGAGCTCATAACTGCTGGATAAGTCAAGTTTTTTCAGGTTGGGAAGGTGAAAAATACGCTCAGGTATTATTCCATACAATCCTGTTAATCCCAGACCCAGAGTTGTGAAATGAGAAGAAAAATTCGGAGGAATGGTAGAAGAGATGTCTATGAAACTAAGATCAAGTTCTCTTAATTGGGTCAAATTCTGAAGGAGCAATTTAAAATCATGGGCCGCAAGTCTTTGTATGGGCCCAAAATATGAGGGGAGGCCAACAAACCCAATATTTGTGGAGAGACGAAGAGAGTGTAACTTGGAAAGATAAGAGATTTCAGAAGGAATTTGACCTGAAAAATAGGAGCCTGAAAGATCAAGATGCGTCAAGCTCGAAAACCTGCCAAATTCAGGGGAGATGTGAGAATTGGAGAAGTTATTTAAAGAAAGATCAAGCCTTTGGAGATGAGAGAGTTGGAATAGGCTGCTATTGGAATCAATGGTCCCAACAAGACCGCTGCAGCCGAGGTCAAGCTCAATGACATGTCCAGTCATGTCATCGCATACAACTCCATCCCATGAGCAGCAATCTCTGCTCATGTTCCATGAACTCGTTTTTGGATAAAACTTCTTACCGAAGTCTTGACAAAAATAAGAGGCTGAGGGATCTATAGTAAAGGACTTCTTGAATTTTAGAAGGGAAATGGTTTGAGTTTGATGTTTGTGAGAGTGATGAGGTAATATGGATGAAGACACTTCAAGACAGAAAAAGACGAGAGTGAGCACAATTGCATACCCCATCTTTAGCTTCAAAGACTTCCTAAGTAAGCAATAAAGGTATGCAAATATATAGGCAAATAAATGTCCCAAAAATGAAGTTTATTGTAAATCCACATGTTTTACGTAGGGGTGTTCACGGTTTGAATAAAAACCGATCCAAATAGAAAAATTGAACCAAACCGATTAAATAAACTGATTTTTACTTGGGTTAGGTGTGGTTTGGTTTTAGATTTTAAAAAACCAATAGTATATGAGTTGGTTATGGTTTTGTTCGAAAAAAACCGAAGAAATAACCAAACCAAACCGACAACTTATATACATATATTTTATTATTATACATATATCATATATTATTTTATAAACAATTTTAAAGATCTTATATGTATTTTCATCAAAATTTATTTATAATTTACTTATGAAAGAGAAAATGCCCAGGGTGAGGATATTTATCTTATTGGTTTTATGTATATGAGTGTGTCTATGACAATTCTTTATAAGATTGAAAATATCAGTGTCTCTTTCTTCTAGGTCAAAATAATGAATTTTGAAGCTTTATTCATAGTAAATTCAATGATTGAAAGTTCTTGTAATGTCAGTCATTCTAACTATTTTCATTTTAAATGAATTGTTGTCGCTTTATTCACGTTTTGAATGGATTGTTTCTTTTATTTTTGTCTATGGTTGATAACCGAATAACCAAACCAAACCGAACCGAAACCGATAACAACCAAACCGATAAATATATACTATATTTGGTTTGGTTTTGATAATTTTAAAACCGATTAAGTTGGTTTGGTTTTGATTTTAACCAATAACCGATCCAAACCGGCCTGTGAACACACCCCTAGTTTTACGTATCATTATTACATCCATCTTCCATATTATGAGAGGGTTACGTTTGAATGGTTGAATCAATTTTTTTACTGGATGTCTTAACGTGATTCATAATCATCTTCTTTCTTTACTTTAATTTGGTTCATCTATTTTTTGGCTAAATCTTCGGCCATATCTATCTTCAACAAAAATGATCGGTTAGTAAGTTCACTTTTGTTTGAAAATGTTTGTGAGAAAGTAATTTATAGAATCTTGAATCAACTCCTCATGGAGTTATTTTTTTGATAAGTGTCAAAAATATGAGTTCGGAACCTAAATAAGCCACAAAAGATAAAAGTGATCAAAATAAGTCACTATTCTAGTAAGTAACTAAAATAGGCTTAGTGGAAGAAAAAATTTCGTTTTATATAATATTCCAAACGTTTTTCGTTAGTCTCATAACGTGTATATTTTAATATATAACGAAACTATTTCTTACACTTTGTAGACTATTTTCCCTCTTATTTATCAACATCACAAAATTCCAGGGATAATCCCACTGGTGGTCACTACTAAATTTACTCTTTGTAACAATATTAAATTCACTAAAATATGTATTAGTCCCCCAAAAAATATAAATCACTAGAAAATAGAGCGGAGCTAGAGATCAAGGTGTACGTGTTTGACTAAACCCAGTGTTAGGGTTTTGCGCTGATTTTTTTACCTTATATGAAATTTATTTTTTCCTAAAAGAAAAGACAAAACATTACCATAAATGTTTTTACTTTTCATGAAAGGAAAACATATTTTTCTTTCATAGTTGGTTTATTCTTTCCTTAGAAGAAATGTTTGGAATCCTATAAATTGAAGACCCTTCTTCTCTTATCAAGAACACAAAATAACTTCCACAATGTAGACGTTTAAGAGTTTAGTTTATGGGGAAATTTATTCTCTCAATAATTTATATTTTTTTCTTTTATATTAGTTTTCATATAATAATATTATGTTTCTAGTATAAGTTTTTGTCGTCTGATTTATCAACCATATGATATACAATTATAAGCTTTCGCATGACGCCCTAATCAACCTTTCGAACCCAACACCAAGTACCCTTGGTCCAAACGTTTTTAAAGTCCTTGAACTTGTTTTATCGTGGAAATTTCAGTGAAAGCTACTTAACACAAAAATCAAAAGCTCTTGGTTTGACAAAGTTTTAGAAAAAATAAAATGAAAAAGAAATGCACAACATTTATTGAATACATAAAATAAAATAAAAATACATAATTTGATATCATCAAAATTGCATTTTTTTCTATGTTAATTCCTAGCTACTCCAAAAGGAAGAAGAAAAAGCTTTCTTAAACAAAAAAGAAACTAAAACAAATCCAGCATAATATTGCATAGGGAAATTATTTCCAAATTCCACCTTCACCAATTGTAAATTTGAAAATAAATAGGGAAATCAATGTTTGTTATTCTCAAGTCAATGCACAAGTCTTGCTGTGGAAATTTCAAAAGAAAGGATATTTAAGTATCCAAAAAAGTAGAGAAATGTCATTCTCAAATATTAGACACGACT
>NC_064285.1:12399003-12405271 GCF_019186545.1 Solanum stenotomum
AAAGTGCTTCTAGAAATAAACTATTTTTAACAGAAATCCCAAACATGCTTTAGTTTGAATTAATAACGATCCAATGCAATGCTAGGGCGCTAAACCACCACTAATTATACTAAATCAATTGTCTTCGCCTGGACTCTCAATAACCCACTAATGTCTCTTGACTAATTTAATGGGTTTAACTTAGCTACAGAAAATAAGGTAAATTGTGACAGTTTAATCGTGAAATTTTTCAAGAAACACTACTATTACTTTATTTTGTGACGATAGTTCTAAATTTGTTTTGTGGTGGTTTTATGGAGGTTTGCAAACCGTCACAAATTTATATAATTGGTAACAGTGACTGACCCATGCAATTTTGTAAAATTTGTTGTTAATTTTAAGAATTATATATATATTTTTAAATAATTTTGTTTCTTTTTGTTATGTATAATGTTGTATTTTTTATCTTTGTATTTGTATGTACTTTAAAATAAAATTTAGATGACAAAGAGTCTCGTTTATTATTGGATAGAAAGTTAAAATTATCTTTAAACTATTCAAAATAGGTGTGTGTTGGTACAATTCGATAAAAAGAGTTTTATGTATTGGGATAAGCTAGGCGGCTTATAATTAGTCGCCCTCAACTAACCTATCCTTCATAAAAACGAACTTTCTGGGCGATCATGACTCTACCCAACACATTTTTGTTCAAGATAGTCAGTCACCTCAGACATAGTTCAAAATAATAGAGCTGTGTATATCTTGGACAATGTCAAAGTTTCAAATTTAAAGGATTAGATCTTAACAAGAGTACACGATCTCCACACCAATAACGACTAAGATGTGTGTTAGGTTAGGGGAGTTAGTTAGACAAGTTAATTCTATATTAATGTCACGATCCAAGACTATTTCCTAGATGTGACATGGTACCTAGAATCTCGAGAGACTCTAAGCGAACCACATGTCATGATACTAAGAAAATATACATAACTGAAATAACATGAAGATGCAGAAGAAGTCTCAAATAGAAATCTCAACACAATCTGGAAATTGAGTAGAAAGACATAAATGTGAAAATACTAATGTCTGACATAAGCCTCTACTAGGTACATAAGTGAGTGACTAGGACAAGCCCTAACTCTATTGAACAATATGAAAACTAAAGTAGTAAAGTCTAAATTGAAAGTAAGAATATAAGTGTGGCATGTCTCCGAACTATGAAGACTCACCAAAGCTGTGCTAGGCTGATCAGAGTATGTACTAACCGCAGCATGAAGGATCAAGGATGAGCATCAAAATCTATATTATAAAATAATATAGATACAAGAAGGGTAATGCAGTCAGTACTCGGAATATACTGAATATAAGGAAAGATGTCTGAACATAACATAATATCATGGTAAGTCTGAAAACATAATAATGAAATGACCAAGTAAACATTGCATGAAAACTGATAATCGGATTCTAAAAATATAGTACAAGGTCAATGCAATATTTTGAAAAGTCATAATCATAATATATGTGGAAGATACCGTTAACCAACATAAACCATGTGAGTTACAACATGGAGTTCTGTGTGCTTCTCCCACATTGAAAAGATAGTATCCTACTTTCCAGTTAAGGACCTTAATCACGAGCTTAGGTAGATCCACTAGCTAGAGTCAATTAAGACTAAGTCCTACGAGGGCACATAGTTCTAGGAATTGGGTAATGGTCACTAGACCAACTCGGTGCTAAGTAAACTCCCTAACGAAAAACATGCATAATCATAATCATAATATTTGAAACAATAAGAATCTAGTAATACTAAATCATTCATAGAAATCTCAGTCATAGAATAGCTCATTTTGATATCATGATTTCATAACATACTATTTGAGACACTATAATCAAAAGAATATAAATCTGATATTCATTCATAATGAGAAGTACTTCCATCTGAAGCATCATAATTTCATATAAACATGTTGATACATTATTCGAAAGTATCCTTGATTCATAAAATTCTTCATTTCTTAATGCATGCATATCATCATAGTTTGATTCATAATCATAAAATACTCGCATAGCATGGGTTCATGAAAATATCATTGAATACATTGAATTATGATCAAATCATTCATAATTATATCAATCATATTGAGAAATTTGGTTTCTTTGAAACTGAATGGGTGAAGAAAAACTTATTGATGAAGTCTCCACATACCTTGGATTGAAATTGGAAAAAGAGACTTGAAACCCTTAAAGCTTTGGAATCTTGTTCTTCCTTGGGAGAGAACTTTGGAGTTTGAGAGAATGAGGGTGTATGGGGTAGTTAGGGTCTTAGGAGTAAGTTATACCCCTTAAAAATAATCCTAAAATTACGTAACATAGGAGTTAAAAAGAGTAGAAAAATACCCAACTAACTTTGAGAAAATAACTGCCGGACAGTAACCACGAGCACAATGTATGGTCCGTACATCAATCATAGACCATACTATCCATCAGTAATCCATCTTACTGAAAGTCCAAGTCTCTAACTACAAACCACGAACCCATATCTACGACCGGTAATCCTTTTGATGAGTTGTAACTTCCAATTGTACATTGAGACTAGAGGAACCCTGAGGAGTAACTACGACCCACCATCTACAAGTCGTAGTCCAATGCATGACCCGTCAAGTATAATTATAGGAACCCAGTACAAACCAACAACCTTCTAAGGAATGCAACCACTAGACCAATTACGATTCATGGTTCCTCTCACGAGTCATACCATTGGCTCGTACAAAGATGTCAGAGACTTCACATTTTCCAAGTTTTAGGATCTTCTTCTACAAAGATAACCACGACTTGCATTCCAAACCATGGACCGTTAAAAATTCTCATAAACATTATACCAACATTCTCAAATTCTAAGTCTCAATCACGACTTCCTTTCACGAGCTGTAGATCATCACATGGCCCCTACATAGGCCTTGTAAATGCCAAAAACTGCCGAAGACATCAGTTCTCTCTGCAACTTTCCAACTTCAACTAAGTTATACACTTTCGAGGTGTTACAATTAATCACGTATTCATGTGATAAATTGACTTTTTTTCAACTTGGTCTACTTTAAATGAGGTGAATTTGAGAGGTATTCCAATCACTGATAAGGATTGCAATGGCAGAGATTCAATAGCCATATTGGGAAACTCTTAGTGGTTGACGATGTGCATGACAATAGTGGTTTTGGGTTAGAAACTATGGTAGAACTTTGCTCTTGGATTTTCCTAGAGGTTTTGAGTTGGTGATAGCTAATGTGCTTTCCGAAGAAGGATGATAACTTGATTACCCTCCGTGGAGCATGACTAAAACTTATGAGGAAATGCAATAGAGGCCTTTGTTAAGATTGCAAAGTTATTATACACGAGAAATTTAAAATATTCTGAATTAATATTACGTGACCCCTAATCTCTAAAAAATGGGCGTGATTTTTTTAGAGATTATGAGTATCGCTCACTAGGTCATTATGGATTGTCCCAAAAAGTTTGGTGAAAAATAGTCATATTCCCAAAAATCCATTGACTAATACATACAAAAAACTGAGAAAACCCCGAATTCTTGTTTCTTGACCCCTAAACATTACTAAAGGGTCATGGATTTTTTAGAGGCTATGTGCATCATTAACTAGGTCAATACGGATGGTCCCAAAATAGTTGGGAGAAAAATTGTGTTTGTCATATTCCCAAAAATTCATGAACTAGCATAAGAAAAACTCAGATAATCTTGAATTCATGTTTTCCGATTCTTAAACATTAAAACAAGTGGCATGGACCCTATAGAGGCTATGACTATGACTATTGTTCACTAGGTCACTACAAATGATCCAAAAAATTTTGGGGCAAGAATCTACAATCAATCATATTTCCAAAGAACCATGGAATTATATATACGTAAAATAGAGAAAACAACAAATTCACGTTTCGTGACCCCTAAACGCTAAAACAAGTGGCATGTATCCTATAGAGGTTATGTCTATCGTTCACCAGGTCATTATGTATGGTCACAAAAAATTGGGTAAAAAAGATTCGATTAGTCATATTTGCAAAAATTCTTGGACTAATACATATAAAAAAACTGAGAAAATCCTAAAGTCCTATTTCGTGACCTTTAAACGCTTAAAACGTGGTGTGAATCATGTTGAAACAATGGGTATCATTCACTTGGTCATTACACATGATTTCAATAAATATTTGGGCAAAAATATCGATCAGTTATATTTCCAAAAATTCATGAATTAATACACATGAAACACTTAGAAAAATTTGAATTCCTGTTTCATGAACCCTAAACGCTAAAAAAAAAGGGCGTGGATTCTTTAGAAACGATGAGTATTGATGTTTATCGTGACCAACGACACTAACCTACGATATGAGTGTCTACGATCGTCGATAGTATAGTAACCCAACTAAAGGTTGGGGTCGTGTCCCAAGGGAGTGGTTTTGAGAATTGATAGAAAAATAAAATTTAGCTCTAACTAGTCGTAGCTAAAGACATTAACGAACAAAAACATGGTAAATAAAGGGGGTGACATGAAAGTGTCAAATATCGATTTGGGGGTTTTGTTACAAGTAGTAAAAATAGCAAAAATTAACAAGAAAATCAAATTTGGGGAAATGTTCTTGGGGTGTGACCGTAATACAAGTTGAGATAAATAGTTGGGTACATGCTTTTGATAAGAAATTTGTAAGATAATAGTGACTAGGCTAAGCTTTAAATGGAAATAAGTTCCCTCTCGGGCAACTTACCTCATTTCAAATGCGTTCCTCTCGGACACCCATTTTCCACATGAAGACCACCCTACGCCTTACCCCACTCACTCTTTCGAGCTGAGTGTTAGGATATGGGACTAGGGATTACCCTCTCGGGATGAACCTCATGTTGATCCACTCCTTAGGCCATCAGTCTAGTGGTCTTGGTTTCGCGACCTCCTTCTCGGGCAAGCTGAAAACACATGAGTGGCTTTGTATTTGCAACTATAAACCCTTTAGATTAAACCACCACCACTAGGTGAAATCACCATTAAACTACATCTAACCTATCAGCAAGCAAGACCCAACAATAATATTGTCACAACCCGAGCCTACACCCTGGACGTGGCCGGCACTCGAAGACTATTGTTGGTCCCCAAGTGAACCCTCATCCTGGCTGACTACAAGCGGAAAACTGATTCAAGCATATAAAGCTTAAAAAATGAAATAAAAGTTCATAAAACTTAAATACAAACTTTAAGTCCAAAGAAAACTCTGTATAATAAAATATATACAACTCGCCATAAAAAGGCAACTTTAGTCTTTAAAACATTTAATAAAATAAATGATACAGACTTCTCAACTATACTGACTATCTATGAAGCCTCTAACTGATAAAGATGGAAGTCGGGACAAGACCCACGACATCCTAACAACTAATATAACTAAAAGGTAAATGAAATCCTCCGAAAGCAAGGAGGCTCACCATAGCTAACTCAAACTCTCGGATGTATTAATGAAGCTCCTGTTGATGATCTTGAATATCTGTGTCTGCATCATGAGAAGATGCAGGCCAAATAGCTCAGTACATTGAATGTACGAGCATGTAAGAAAAATTCTAAAACATAAACATAAGGTTGAAACTTGATAGAAATGAAACATACTTACCTCTTCTCAAACTTACTCAACTCAAGGAATACTCAAGGGTACTCAAACTTACTCAACTCAGAAGTACTCAAGGATAAGATACTCAACTCCGAGATTAGATACTCAACTCAATGATATGATATTCGACTCAAAGATATGATATTCGACTCTGGATACTCAACTTTGAATACTCAACTAAATATGACTGAACTCATTTCAATATAAAGCAAGTTAAAACAAGTGCAATATAAAGAAACAAACTGTTTAAAAACATGCTGTTAAATCTGTGTGTATGCAAGGATAGAACATAACTCTGAAATGTATATAAAAATACAATAAACTGATGTATATAAAAATACAATAACTTCTGTGGGAGTTTCTCTAACCGACAACCATCACATAAGAGCTATAGTGATGATACAACGATCTACCTCACGCTGCCAGCGCATCCGATACCCGGCCAAAGATATAGGACCTGAACTACTAATGGATCCACTAGTCTATGTGAAAAGGATTCATCTAAACAGTATGACCCTTTTCTACCCATGATGGCTACATGGTTTATGGGGGCTGTGAGTTGTCTGAACTCTCCCCTATATCGGTGCTCAATACTACTCCCAAAAATATACTAGCTCTTATGTTTTAAAAA
>NC_064285.1:12406850-12424347 GCF_019186545.1 Solanum stenotomum
TAAATTTCAAGAACGAAATTACGCTGAATAAATCATGATTGGCGTGTGGGTGAAAGAACCCAACACTATGGAAGCTTACATACCTCTTAGGGCTTAATCCCATGGTGACAATCCGCAACAACTCTCAAGCATCTCGACGAACGCTTCGATCCTCTCCTCTTTTCTCCTCTTTTCTCTTCTTCTTTTCTCTTCTTGAACTCTCAACTAAAACCCTAGGCGTATTTTAGGATTATAAAACTGAACCTAATAGGATTAGACCCTTAAAATATTATTAAAAATGAATTAAATCTGGTTGGGTAAGGAAAAGACCAAAATACCCCTCTTTATTTTTGGCTAACTTTCCTTAACTGGACAGCCTATCTTCAAAAAGCCATATCTCACTCATCCGAACTCGAAACTTAGCAAACTTGGTGGCGTTGCAAAGATAATTCAAAGGTATTTCCTACGGTATCTTGTAGCATACCTAATTCATCCTGAGCTAGGAGTTATGGTTGTTTGAAATAGATCCAAAACTCATACTTAAGCATAACTTGCAAAATTTCAGATTTTGCTATTTCCAATTTAATTATTTTTGAAACTCAAGGTGCTACATCTAGTGACCTTAACACTTAAGAAATTTTAAATTCCTTTCAAAATCTCACTCACTATGAAGAACAGTTCAAGTCTTAGCTCAAAAAAATTTTCTGGGGTGTTACAAATATCAACACGTATTTGCTAAATCACACCCCAAGAATGAGGGTTTTTAGCCACACATCAAGAAATAACAAAATACACCTAAAATGATAGTAAAATCAAATGGGTATAAGAAATTAAACCTTAATTTAAGCAAAGGAAGAAAACTAGAGCAGACCCACTTCCAACTTGGGGAAGATGAACTCCTTTCTTCAAGTTCCCAAAAACCCTCTCCAAACTTGAGAGAAAAATATCTAAAAAGTACTATTCTATTCCGAAAATTAAATAAAAGTTTGACTAAAAATAATAATAAGTTCAGTATTTATAGACTTCAAAAAATAGCACTGGCGGATCTTTCGGCGAAGTTAGTCGATGTCACCGAATGACTTCGGTAACTCATCCTTCGTCTGTCTCATTGCCGTTTCGTGCTTGCCTTCAGCACCTTCACTTTCTAGACCATTGGGCGGTATAGTACTGCTTCTCGGAACTATTTGGCGAAGTGTCGACTGCTCCTTTCATCGCCTTCTTTATTCTTCTCTTTCAGGGCTTTACGTACTGGAACAAAAGGCGGAGTAAATCCCATCGGCGAATCGTCAGGTGTGCTTGGCGATGCTCTGGTTTCAGCTTCGTCGTTCTTTTCAGCCTTTTTATTCTTTTTTGTGCCTAAGTGTCCATGCTTTCACTAAAACTTCAAATACCTGAAACTTAAGAGTTTTCATCAGATATTTAGACAAAATAAGCATTCGAAGACACTATTCTTATAAAAATAAAGCCCTAAATGAGTCCAATTTGTGGACTCATCAACACCCCTAACTTAACCTTTTGCTTGTCCTCAAGAAAACTCAAGTTCAGCCGTTCAAAAAGGGTGTCTCAAACAGTGCTACACAAGACTCAATCATGAACATACACAACAAGATTCAAATTACTTATGCGCATATCAACTGTGTACTCAAAGATTCAAGTTGTGACACACCATTACCAGAGATTCTTGTGCTCGCAATACTTGCTACTTGTGCAAGTTCAAGCTCGACAATAAGTATCTAAATGTTCTCACATGAAGAATGATTCCATATTCACACACATAGGTTAATCAATTCAAGATCAGGAATCAGATGCAACGCTCACACTCAAAAAAAGGAACATAATGCATGTTTTTACCCATAGGTTTGCCCTTATTTTCCAATCGACTTTTGATTCGGCTTACTCAAGATAAGAAAGGTCTTTCTAAGGCTTGTAATGGGGATGAGTGTAAATGTATGGTCATTTAGGCTCAGTGGCTCCTTCCTCATGAGATGTGGTATTCTCAGAGCATTCCCTTTTTTTCTTTTATCGATTCTTTTTCTAGTGCTTCTAAGTCACTTGTTTATTCACCTTTTTGGATTGGTTGGAAACCCAATTTCCTTCGTACCTAATTCCACACATTTTTTTTGAATTGAAGGGGTTTCCACTATTCTGCAACACCATGGGTTAAGGGGGACTTTTCTTGTACTTCTTGACTTCTCCTTTTCCTTTTCACCACTCCCCTAAGCTGGTTATTCACTAAACCACAAATTAAGAGGATTATAGGTAGTAGGTCAAGTGAGGTCTAGGGTTCATCAAGGTTTTTCTAAAGAAAGGTAAGGCTCAAAGGGTGTTCAAAAAGAGTTTCACACACTCACGGGTAGGTCACAAAAGAGGTATATGTCAAATTTGGCTCACACTCTTTAAAGTTGCCTAAGATCATATGAAGAGGACACCTTTCTAAATCGATCAAACTAACAGGGCAAATTCTACATTTATTCATGCATGGTTCAAAGCAAGCTAATCACACAAGGCATCAATACTTAAGTTAAGCAAGACTACACATTTTCACTAGTGTGCAATGGGCATTACAAGAGAACCAATTCGATAAATGGCTAATCACAACGAGATGCAAAGAGTTCACATATTGTCTATGCAACTTCATTTGGCCTAATCATAGCCATACATTCATGTTCGTTCAATTGAGAGCACTATTCAAGTCATCGGTATTGATTGAAACTGAGACTTAAATTATTTTTTTTGCAAAAGAACAACCACATTCAACTTATGAGGGGTGGCAAAAATGTGCGAAAATTCAAATTTTTTTAGAAGGGTCAAAATTATTTTGCAATTAAACCCAATAGAGAGCCATAAGCTCAAACAATCGCAAAAGCAGTTCGAAGCACAATTATAAACAGACAACCCAAATGTATACAAAATACAAGTCACAAATAGCACACAAAAGGTGAGCCTCACCCCATCACAAATAAAAAAAATAGTTTGTCCTCAAATGCAAGTAATACAGAATCCAAAAGTAGATGTAAGCAAGGTAGAGATAAGGGTAGAGAAAGGTCCTGGCTATGCAGTCTCTCTATCTGTTAGGGCATCAGTGCCCGGAGTAGTTTCAGATGGAAAGGCAGTGCCAGATCCACTAGGAGTTGCTGTGGACGTAACTGTCTCTACTAGATCTGGCAGATCTCTGAATATGGTCGCATCTTGGCTCACTCTTATCTCCTCAACCTGTGCTGCTATCAAATCCTCGTCGGTTTCTGCATCCGACTTTGCCGGTGCTGCACCATCCCTTTGCACATCTCTGATGGTCTCAGGAACATCCTTATCATCTGCTCTCTCTATGAGTGAAGTGAAGTCGGTAGACTTAAGGTAATCTACGTCCTTCTGCAAACTTGCAATATTGGCTTTTAGGGCCGTCACCTCAGAGGTTTCCCGCTGTCTGCTTTCACAAGCCATAACTCTCACTGTCAAGACATCAACAAAAGTCTGAATGGGAGTAAGTGCTGCTAATATGGCCCTGTCAATCATCTCTGGAACAAATATTTCCAGTCTTGTAGCTCTCACATCAGCTGAATAGGCCAACTGCCCCATCTTCAAGATCATGGCTTGAGTGATTCTAGCAGGCTGGGAGGATAAGGAAGCACGTTGATCCTGTGAGAAAGAAGAAGAAGAAGGAGCTGGTATACCTGAGGGCTTAGAGGCTGGGGTGGACGAAGGTGTCTCTGTTGATAATGAGTTAACATTAACCTTTGGAGAAGTATCTGCTGGGGCTGCTCTTCTCCTGTCATCCTTCTCTCATGTAAATTTTGCTTATATACGCCGAATATCAGTGGAGGAAGATGGAGTGACTTCTATATCGCTAGCAGGCTCTCGTGGTACTCCAGCATGCCGACCTAACTCAGTAATCAGAACAGGAAATGACAGGGATGTCTGTGTCTGTTTGGATCTCAAAGGCATCTCCTATGAAACCACCAGTCCCAGGTCGATCCACCTCCTGGCCATGATAGAACCAAGGCAAGCTGCCTTAGGATGACACATAATGGATTCGTTCTATGATGGTATAATAGTGCTGCTGATGAAGCCAAACTAGTACCGGGAGGCGATGTTCCTATCATTCTTCTCAATAGGAGCTCCCACATCCAACCACCTCGGGGTGATGTTAGAAATCATCCGAGCTAACCAACCCTTCAGATCATCTAGGGAAGGAATAATAGGCAAGCCCTGGTAGGGTAATATCGAGTGCAGCGGTCGACCTAATACAACATTAATATGGTCGCTGTGACACTCCACCTCCTTGCCTCTAACCATAACGACTTCACTGATCGGAACTCACTAGCCTTTTTCCTATTTTTCGGGACCAACTCCCCATAGGCTAAGTAGAATTCCCAGACCCAGAAAGGAATGTAAGAGCCACGCGGCCTGGTGAACTGTTCGAACTCATGATATCTGAGCATGTTAAGTACCTCAGCTTGCTTACCTTTCAAACCTTCCACAGATAGTAATTTTTCTTCTAGAATGGTTCGTAAACCATCGCCTTTTAGTCTGTTCAGCAACCTGGGTGGAGGTGGAGCTACATGGAGTGTAGGAGCCACTGGAGGTGGTGCCGAAGTTGGCACTGGTTCAGTCGTAGGAGGAGTTACGGCTGCTGGAACTCTGGTGGGTGTAGATTGATGTCCATCCCTAAGCCTATTTTATCGGTAAATCAATGGTTGTTCATCATTCGGTTCAGAGAAGTCTGGCTCAACAGCTGACCCTTTTATAGCGATATGCTTTTTTCGTTTGCCATTATCTCCCGGTGGGAGATCTTGCTTTCTTTTCTGTGAAGGACGTGATCTTCATTCATTGATTGTAATTCCTTTAGCCCTGCTCTGAGGTGGTGCGTTCAAGTTTGTGAGTACCATATCTGCAAAGGTTTGTGATTAGTCAGAAGAACAATCACACAAAAATATAGAAGATCTGAAGCAGAAAGGTTCGCCGAACAGTCGACGAATCGCCAAATTTCTTTAGTGAGCTAGGTCGAACTCATCAAAGGGATTAGCTTGAAATCTAGGAAAATAAGCGATGAAAAATTCTATTTGGCGAGACGCCGACTACTTTCGGCGATGACGAAGTAGTCCGTCAAAAGATACAGTGAAAAATGGTAGAAGAGGCATGCGAAAGGAGGTCTGAAGTCTTAATGGCGAGTCGCCGACTGCCTTCGGCGACCATGGATGTGTCCACCGAAAGTTACAGATCTCTAAGCACTATGGACATGAATGAAAACCGATATAAGATTAGTAGGCGAACCACCGAATCATTTGGTGAGCATGACCCAGCTCGCCGAATGATTAACTGTGCCTATTTTTCAACGCCCTTCTTAGAATCAACCTTACAGGCACTGAAAACGTAATTAAAGCATGCAGATGTGAAATTCACACCAGACCCATAGTTCCCATCATTCCGGAATACTCAGACTTCTTCTGGTCCTGCCAAATTTTTGCCATTTAACTATGATCACCCTTAAGAATGTAGTCTCCCATTCCTTCATTGAACAACTTTCGTTATTTAGCACAATGTGGGCTCTTTAGGTGTTACCCAACTAATACAACGACAATCAAGCAGGAACCATTTCTATCGCAATCAAATTAAATCACAAACACAAAGCATTTGTAGCATATCAACTTATTTCTATCATAGAGGCCCAACACATGACATCCTGATACTACAATTGCAAAAAAGTGCAAAATTTTTTAAGATAAATTCGGCGTTTATGGGCTAACCTTTAATGCCGATCAAATTACTTTTTGAAACTCTAGGCAGCAAAGAGATCTAACCCCAAACACTATTTACCAATTGAAATACTAATGGAAAGGTAAAAATCTAAGAAAAAGTACTTTTGGTATGATTTTGGGGAGTTTGAGACGAGGGAAAGTGAGAGATTCAAACATTTTGACTTTCTGCCTTTATATAACCGTTCAGTTCTCTGTCATTCGGCGACATTAGTCTTATCGTGGATAAAATCGGCGATGCGCCAAACGCTTACTTACCTCACCGAGTTTTACAGGACATCCCTTATTTTAGGGTCCCAACAGCGGATTAGTCGGAGTCGCGGATAGATTCGGTGACTCGCCCACTGGGTCCTTGGCTTGCCAACTTGTACTTCTCAACACCTCTTTCATTTTACCCTACAAAACCAGCACACCATTATTCGAACAGAATAATTAAAAGAAGTAAAACCTTGGGTTGCCTTCCAAGAAGCGCCTTATTTTACGTCGTGGCACGACGTAAGTTTGGTCTTACTCTCTGTTATTGGGATTAGCCCCAGTCTCACTAGGTGACCCCAATATGTTATTTGGGTGGAGATGAGGTACTGCAAAACTCAGGAATGACCTGATCAGCTGGATTGATCTAGAGTGAGATCCAATCATTTGATGCAACACTTCAACATTGTCCTTCATTTCTTCCAACACTCGATCCTGATCGGTGACCTTTTGGAGAATGATTTGAAGTGTGTCCTCGACACGATTTTCTCTCCCATCTCTGGACTTCCTCTGCTCATGAGGGGGCATATACCTAAACTTGTTATTGCATTAGACTTCTACCTCTGAGAGTTTGGTGGCCAGTTCGTTTAGCTAAGATGCCAGAGCGGTCAGTGTAAGGTCCTTTTGGACTCCTTGGCTCAATTCCACAAACTTTCCACTACTCTTCTCAGCCATGTTCGTCTAAGTGGACAACTCAATGAAAAACAAAACTGAAAGTAAAGTTAGTGAACTACAACTAAGAAGAACAAAAATTCTACTAATCTAAAAATTCTCAAATAACATTACTCCCCGGCAGCGGTGCCATTTTGATGCTTATCGTGACCAGTGACACTAACCTATAATATGAGTGTCTATGATCGTCGATAGTATAGTAAACCAACTAAAGGTTGGGGTCCTGTCCCAAGGGAGTGGTTTTG
The DNA here is from genome assembly GCF_019186545.1 of Solanum stenotomum. Lineage (NCBI taxonomy): Eukaryota > Viridiplantae > Streptophyta > Magnoliopsida > Solanales > Solanaceae > Solanum > Solanum stenotomum. The sequence goes on from NC_064285.1 coordinate 12,413,752, forward strand.
AGAATTGATAGAAAATAAAATTTAGCTCTAACTAGTCGTAGCTAAAGACATTAATGAACAAAAACATGGTAAATAAAGGGGGTGACACGAAAGTGTCAAATATCGATTTGGGGGTTTTGTTACAAGTAGTAAAAATAGCAAAAATTAACAAGAAAATCAAGTTTGGGGAAATGTTCTTGGGGTTTGACCGCAATACCAGTTGAGATAAATAGTTGGGTACATGCTTTTGATAAGAAATTTGTAAGATAATAGTGACTAGGCTAAGCTTTAAATGGAAATAAGTTCCCTCTCGGGCAGTTTACCCCGTTTCAAATGCGTTCCTCTCGGACAATCATTTACCACATGAAGATCGACCTACTCCTTACCCCACTCACTCTCTCGAGCTGAGTGTTAGGATATGGGACTAGGGCTCACCCTGTCGGGCTGAACCTCATGTTGACCCACTCCTTAGGCCATCAGTCTAGTGGTCTTGGTTTCGCGACCTCCCTATCGGGCAAGCTGAAAACACATGAGTGACTTTGTATTTGGAACTACAAACCCTTTAGATTAAACCACAAACACTAGGTGAAATCACCATTAAACTACATCTAACCTATCAGCAAGCAAGACCCAATAATAATATCAACACATATTTGCTAAATCACACTCCAAGAATGGGAGTTTTTAGCCACACATCAAGAAATAACAAAATACACCTAAAATGATAGTAAAATCAAATGGGTATAAGAAATTAAACCTTAATTTAAGAAAGGGAAGAAGAATAGAGAAGACCTATTTCCAACTTGGGGTAGATGAACTCCTTTCTTAAAGTTCCCAAAAATTCTCTCCAAACTTGAGAGAAAATATCTAAAAAGTACTATTCTATTCTGAAAATTAAAATAAAAGTTCGACTATTAAAAATAATAATGAGTTCAGTATTTATAGACTTCAGAAAATAGCGTTGGTGGATCTTTCAGCGAAGTTAGTCGATGTTGCCGAATGACTTCGACGACTAACCCTTCGTATGTCTCATCGCCGTTTCGTGCTTGACTTTAACACCTTCACGTTCTGGACCATTGGGCGGTATAGTATTGCTTCACGAAACTATTTGCGAAGCGCCAACTGCTCCTTTCATCGCCTTTTTTATCCTTCTCCTTCAGGGCTTCGCGTACTGGAACAAAGGGTGGAGTAAATCCATTCGGCAAATCGCCAAGTGTGCTTGGCGATGCTTGGGTTTTAGCTTTGTCGTTCTTTTCAGCCTGTTTGTTCCTTTCTGCACCTAAGTGTTCATGCTTTCACTAAAACTTCAAATACATGAAACTTAAGAGTTTTCATTAGATATTTAGTCAAAATAAGCATTTGAAGACACTATTCTTATAAAAATAAAGCCCTAAATGAGTCTAATTTGTGGACTCATCAAGTATCTTTCACCAGATCATTACGGATGGTGCCAAAAAATTTGGGGCATAAAAATCTGCTTAGTCATATTCTCAAATATTCATAGACTGAATACACACGAAAAAAAATAAGAAAATCCTGAATTTATGTTTCATTACCCTTAAATGCTAAAACAAGTGGTTTGGATCCTATAGAAGATATATAAGTATAGTTTACTAGATCATTACAAATGATCCAACAAAAATTTTGGACCAAAAGATCCCTTCGGTCATATTTCCAAGAATTCATGGCCTAATTAATACGTAAAAGAAAAATTGAGAAAAATTCTGAATTCATGTTTCATGATCCCTTAAATAAATAAAATATGGCGTGGATCGTATTTTTTTCAAATGTTGCAAATTCAGCTGCTCTTACTCTTTTACACTTTGTCTCTATTCATTTTATCAAAGAAAATGTGGGTCATTCTCAAGTCAAATGTGGCATCTTTATTTGTTTTTATGGGAAAAGACATAAATTCCTCCATAAACTTGTTAGGAAAAGTCAGTTACACGCTTATACTATTGTGATTACCTATTACACACCTGAATTACTTAAAAGTGAATTTATTTCAACCCTGACGCACATACGACTAGTCACATGATGAGAAAGTGTTTCACATTCGTGCCACGTCATCACCATGTCACTGCCACATCAATAATTACGTCAATTTTTTTTAAAAACAAATCCTTGTCACCCAATTTCTTATTCTTCCCTAAACACCATCAAACCCACCATTAAATCACTACCATCGTTGCTACTATCATCAAATTTACTTCTCCACTACCATAGATTTCACCACCCATAGTCAAATTCACCACCGAATTCTTCCCACAACCATTGCCATCATAAAAAATTGATAACAAACACCATAAATTTAACTAAATTCACCATCAAAACCATATCACTATCATTGAAATTCATCACAATCATAACCATAAATTCACCATCCACATCATAATAACGAGTTTCAATGTCATTATCGAAATTAAAAGTCATATCACCACTAATTTTTCACCCATCACCAAACCCACCACAAAAAATTATCACAATATACAAATTTCATTCAAGCTCAAAGAGGAGAATTGTGAAAACTTGCAATATTTATTTGCAAACATTTTAGTCAGACAATTGAAAAACTAGTGCTCGATTTACTATTACTGATTTTGAAGAAAATTGAGAGAGGATTTTTCTGTGAGAGAAGAAAAATCTATGAACATACATTAAAAAATTAAATTTTGTGCAAAAACCCATAAACGTTTTAGACAAAAAAAGCAAGATCTGAAAATTTTCTTATTCAAATGCTCACAATCAACAATAAAACACAAAAATAAATTGAATAGTCCGTTCTTGACTTGACAAATTTTATGTGGGAATAGTAAGATTGACCAATTTTAGAATTTTTTTTCAAACAATGAACCTAATTAATTGAACAACTTCACGATCTTTGTGATGAATTTCTATCCCTCATTGTTGTTTTTATTTTTCTCTTGCAAATTTATCATGAAATAAAAATTATTTTTCACATTAGCCATATCAAAAAGAGTGTTTGTGATAAGAAAAAAATGGAGGAAGAAGGTAGGGTAACATGAAGGAGAAGGGTCGAGGTGGGAAAAAATTGCCTTTTTTTTTTACTCAAATGCGCCTTTTTTATTTTTTATTTAATCTTATCTCCATGTCAGCTTTAAAGGTGGTGTTAAATTCACTTTTAAGTAGTACTATAATGTAATAGGTGCTTCAATAGTTTAAGCTTGTAACTGACTTTTCGATACAACTTTAGGGGTGAATTTATGCCTTTTCTCTTGTTTTTATATGTGTTACACACACATCTATCATATCATCTACTTCATCCAATACGCTGCAAATCAGAATTTAAAGATAAATAAATAATAGTAATAATGGCTTAAAAGCCTACAAAAAGGTCCAAAAACTTATTGTATTAAACATCATTGAAAACTATGACTGTTTCTTCTTCTGTAATTCATGTGCCTTTGCTGCTTCTTTCTCCTTCCCATCATTATTTTGTGCTCCAGCCCTACAATGATTCTTGCCAGCCATATCGATTTTCCAGTTGAAATCATGAAATATATTATGGATAGTCCAATACATAGTCCACTTCCATAGCCCATAAGAGCAGCTTTCCAAAAATCACTCTGAAATTCAGAATTACTTTCTTCATCATCTAGTCCAGATACAATATCATTTGTATCTAATACCCGAGCATCGCCACAGCCTTTTGAAAGAGGAAATCCACGTAATCCATCATTGCCTTCATATGAATTGTTCTCAAAAGTATGAAATTGAGGTCCTTGAGGAATGTATCCTTGGAGATGATTGTGTGAGAGATTTAAGAATGCAAGAGACGTAAGAAAAGTCAGTTGTTGTGGTATCTCTCCCGAAAGTTTGTTTCCAGATAGGTCCAATGATTCAAGTGAAGATAAATCTCCAAATGATGTCGGTATATCACCTTGCAATCCATTATGAGATAAATTCAATATGTGAACTGCATTGAGATGCCCCATAATACTTGTCTCCAGGGGTTATTAATGTGCATGCTTAGGTTCGTGGTGGTAATCTAATCAGAAATGCAGAAAGGGTACAGGATCCGCCAGCACTGAGGTTTCGTGATCACTACAGGGCTGACTATGAGGCGGTTGGATCAGATGAGCCTATTATTCTCCATCCTTTACCTCTGGGACATATATTTGTGGTGACCATTAGTCTTATACATATGCTTATGGCAAGAGGGTTGTTTGCTGGGTTGGCTTTGGAAGACCCATATGCTAATATGGCTAAATTGTCAAGTGTCTCTAAGAGTTGTGTAGGACGACCGGAGTTGGATATGGATTTATAGGTTTGAGAGTGTTCCCATTAGTGTTAACCGGTGATGTTGTGGTTTTCTGAGCTACCTTATAATTCGATCTACACATGGGACCGATTGTATAAGGTGTTCATAGCAAGGTATTTTCCAGTGTTCAAGAATTTATATCACAAGGATAAACTGAATAATTTTACAACACTACCTGGAGAGTTCATAAGAAGTTCATAGGATAGGTTCACTGGGTTTATGAAGAGTGTTCCGAATCATCGCATAAATGATGAGTCACTGACGGAGTACTTCTATAAAGGATAGGATGACAATGGTTGGGCTGTGTTAGATACTATTGCTGGAGGATCATATGGTGAGTGCACTTTTGAGGAGATTGCCGAAAAACTTGAGTGAATTTCCAAAAACAATAAGGTATGGAGCACTAGAAAGGCAAATACTAGAAGGAGCACGTTCGCGGTACAATCTGCACCAAGTCAATCCAATGATGACTTTCGTGAAGAGATGGCCCAAATGAGGACAAAACTGGGCTTTGTATTGAAGCATGTGAGTGGAAATGCAAAAAAGGTGAATGCGGTAAATTATCTTACTAGAACTCCACCACCGCCAGTTGAGAAATGTTACTATAAGGAGGATGCGAATTTGGTGAATGATCAGATAGGGGGTTTCTGAACTAACGCTTAAGGTTCTAACACGGATAATTGGCGCCAAGGTCAAGGAAGCCAAGGTCGAAACTATGGCAACTACAACCGTGAGGGAAACTATGTCCAGGATGGGAACTACAATCGTGATAACAATTACAACCAGAACAACTATGGCAACAAAAATGATAAGGCTGGACCCTACGTTCCTCCTGGTAATAGAGAGAGTGATAATAGTATGTCACACATTGAGGAGATGATGCAAAAGATATGAAGAGGTTTGATGCAAATGATGAGAATGTGAAAGAGATACGGAATGACTTGTCTGGAATTGGTCAAAAAGTTAATGCCTATGCAGTGTCAATCAAGCAACTTGAGCAACAATTTAGTCAGTTGTCCACCACTGTGAACCCATGTCTGCCTGGCACACTTCCTAGCAACACCATCCAGAATCCAAAAAATGATGGGCATTGTATGACAGTCACTACTTGCGGAGGAAAGTAGACCATTAATCCCCTATGCCGTCTGAGGTTGAAAGAGTGATAGAAAAGGATGAGGATGAGATTGAGGTTACTGAAGATTCAAAAATTGATACAGAGAAGGAAGCAGAGGTGACCCAAAAAGTTATTCCCATGCCCAGACCTCCACCTCCATTCCCACAGAGATTGGTGAGAAAGACCGAAGAGGAAAAATAATGCAGGTTCATATCTATGTTGAAGGAATTGTCTGTAAATGTCCCATGGATAGAATCTTTGGAGCAAATGCATGGGTATGCTAAATTCATGAAAGACTTGGTGACCAAAAAAGGGGCTGTCAGTTTTGAGAATGATGAGAGGATACAACATTGTAGTTCTATTGTTACTAGGTCACTTGTGCAAAAGAAAGAGGATCTTGGAGCTTTCGCTATTCCTTGTACCATTGGGATTCTACACTTCGCGAAAGCTTTGTGTGATTTGGGGGCCAACATTAATTTGATACCATTGTCCATTAATAAGAAGTTGGGTTTAGGAGCTCCAAATCCGACTGCGATGTGTTTACTTATGGCCGATAGAACTGTGAAGAGGCTCATTGGAGTGCTCCTAGATGTCCTTGTGAAAGTAAAGTCATTCATCTTTTCAGCGGACTTTGTGATACTTGATTGTGAGGTTCCCATCATTTTAGGGAGACCATTTCTTGCCACTGGGTGTGCCTTGGTCGACATGGAAAGAGGGCAGATGATGTTTCAATTGAACAATGAGAAGGTAACTTTTTACATCTATTGGTCGATGAAGCATGAAAGTGATCTTAAATTGGTATCTGTGGTGAATCACATTGAGGGGCACAACTATGACGTATCTATTGAGGAAAGGTTAGGTGTTGATGCGCTAGCAGCGGTGATTATGAATTTCTATAGTGATGGTATTGATGCTTATGCTGAGCTAGTTGCCACACTTGATATGTTTGATTTTCGTTCCAAACCAAAAAAATTGGAGTTAGATATGAAGAATCGAGACTCCCCACCGACAAAATCGTCTGTAGATATGCCTCCAAAACTGGAACTCAAGGCTCTACCATCCCACTTGAGGTATGTATTCTTGGGGAAAGATAGCACTTTACCGGTAATCATTGTTGTTGATTTGAGCGAAGAGCAAGTAGAAGCTTTGGTATCTGTATTGAAGAGGTTTAAAAAGGCTATAAGATGGACTATTGCGGACATTATTGGGATTCCACCGGACATTTGTTCTCACAAAATCCAACTCATGCCGGATAGTAAGCCTAGTATTGAGAATCAAAGGAGACTGGATCCCTCTATGCAAGAGGTTTTGAAAAAGGAGATCATTAAGTGGTTGGATGCTGGAGTTAAATATCCTATTGCTAATAGTAGTTAGGTATGCCCAATTCAGTGTGTGCTAGAGAAATGAGGAATCACTGTGGTTCCTAATGCTAAAAATGAGCTTGTTTCAATGAGGGCGGTGACTGGACGGACTGTGTATGGCCTATCACAAGTTAAATGCATGGGCTGAAAAAGATCACTTTCCGATGCCGTTCATGGATGATATGCTAGATCGTCTCGCTGATAAGGGTTGGTATTGTTTTCTAGATGGGTATTTGGGGTACAATCAAATCTCCATAGCTCCAGAAAACCAAGAGAAAACCACTTTCATTTGTCCTTATGGGACTTTCGCCTTGAAAATGATGCCATTCGGGATGTGTAATGCTCCAGTGACCTTCTAGCATTGTATGATATCGATTTTTTCTGATATGGTGGAGGATACGATTGAGGTATTTATGGATAATTTCTTTGTGGTATGTGATTCGTTTGATGGTTGTTTGATGCATCTAGCCGAGGTACTAAAATGATGTGAAAAGTGCAATCTTGTACTCAATTGAGAAAAGTGCCACTTCATGGTAAATAAGGGTATAGTTCTGGGTCATCAAATTTTGTAGAAAGGTATTGAGGTTGATAGAGCCAAAGTTGAGGTAATATAAAAGCTTCCACCACCCATATGTGTTAAAGGTGTTCGGAGTTTTCTTGGGTATGCAGGTTTCTACAGGAGGTTCATAAAAGATTTCTCAAAAATTGCACACCCATTGTGCAAGTTACTTGAAAAGAGTATAAATTTGATTTTGATGATGCTTGTCTGAGAGCATTTGGATAGTTGAAAGAAAACTTGTCTTTGGCACCTTTTATTATTTCACCAGATTGGGGACAACCGTTTGAAGTGATGTGTGATGTGAGTGGGGTGACACTTGGTGTAGTGTTAGGATAGAGGCGAGAAAAGATTCTTCATCTGATTTACTATGCAAGCAAAACTCTGAATGCGGCTCAAAAGAACTATATTGTGACTGAACATGAGCTCCTTACTGTGGTTTTCGTATTCAAAAAATTTAGGTCTTACTTGCTTGGTACTAAGGTTATAGTGCATACTGACCATTCTTCATTGATGTATCTGATGGCTTAAAAGGATGCAAAACCAAGGTTGATTAGATGGATGCTTTGTTGAGAATTTAATTTTTAGGTAAATGATAGAAAGGGGGACGGTAAACTAGGTTGCTAATCATTTGTCCAGGTTAAAGGAGGAAGCTATGATGAAGTTTTAAGATGGAGTTGAGATTAATGATGCGTTCCCTGATGAACAAGTATGGCCTGCCTTTTATGATCTTATCTGTTGGTTTGCAGATTTTGCTAATTACTTGGCAAGTGATTTGGTTCCGTCGGATTTGTCATTCCACCAAAGAAAAAAAATCCATGTTTGATGTGAAGAAATTCTTTCTTGATGAACCTTACTTGTTTCGTGTTTATGCTGATAGGATTATTCGTCGCTGTGTGCCCGAGGTTGGGATGATGAGTATACTAGTGGCGTGTCATTCATCGCCTGTTAGTGGGCACCATAGTTGTATCTAAATTGCTCATAAAATTTTGCAGTGTGGGTATTGCTGGCCTACCATCCACCAAGATGCTCTTAATTTCGCGAAGTCTTGTGACCGTTTTCAACGTGAAGGTGGAATTTCAAAAAGGAAAGAACTATCGATGAACCCAATACTGGTGATTGAGCCTTTTGACGTTCGGGGTCTTGATTTCATCGGTCCGTTTGTGAGTTCGAATGGGATGAAGTACATTCTTGTTGCGGTTGACTATGTATCTAAATGGGTGGAAGCAGTTGCGCTTTCAAACAATGAAGGAAAAAGTGTCACCGCATTCTTGAAAATGAATATCTTCTCCAGATTTGGTACACCAAGGGCAATCATAAGCGATAGAGGTTCTTACTTTTGTAATAAATTGTTTAAGGCATTGCTTGAGAAGTATGGTGTTCGCCACAACGTAGCAACCCCGTATCATCCGCAGTCAAGTGGGCAAGTTGAAGTGTCGAATCGCGAGAAAAAGCAAATTCTTACAAAGATCATAAATGCATACAAAACTGACTGGTCGAGGAGGCTTGATGATGCTCTATGGGCTTATCACACTGCATTCAAAGCTCCCATAGGTATGTCCCCCTACAAACTTGTATATGGGAGATCTTGCCATTTGCCTGTAGAGCTACATCATAAAGCAATGTGGGCGCTAAATAAGTTGAATTTGGATTGGGGCGCCGCATCCAGTCAAAGACTAAATGACTTTAATGAGCTTGATGAGTTTCGCCTGAAAGCATATGAGTGTTCAACCTTATACAGAGAGAAGATGAAGAAGTACCATGATAAGAAGATCGAAAAGCGTGAATTCATTGTCGGTGATTTGTGTTCTTATTTAATTCAAGGTTGCGCCTATTTCCTGGCAAGCTCAAGTCCAGGTGGACCGGGCCATTCAAAGTAACTAAAGTATTTCCACATGGAGCGGTTGAGCTCGAGATCAATGAAGGATCAAGGTTCAAGGTGTACGGGTAGAGGATCAAAATCTACTTGGGGAAATCTGAGAGTATCAATGAAGTGATAGAGGCTTGGCACCTTGATGTTGTATGAGTAATCGAGGTGTCTATGTTGTGCCGCGACGTTAAATCAAGCGCTACTTGGGAGGCAACCCAAGATGTAAAATCTAGCCAACTATAGGAGTTTCTTTTTGGTATAGAAGTTTTTTTCTTCTTTCTTTTTGATTTTGTAGCATTTTAGATAGATGTTTATTAAATTTTATGTTTAGTGTGGCTAGATATAGATAGAATAGGGTCCGTTTCTAAAAGGTGTCCAGAAAATATAAAAAGGAAGACCTAATGTTTTCTACATGTGCAGGAATGAAAAGGAAAAGCTGCAGAAATTCAATTATTGCAGTGGTCTACAGATCCCATTGACGGTCCGCCGGTCAATCCACGGACCGTTGATGGTATCCGTAGACCCAGGTATGTGTTCTGATTTTTTCTAAGTGTTGGAGTGACCTATGAAACCCATCGATGGACCATAGGTCGACCCACGGACCGTTGACAGGGTCTTATAGGTCCAAGTTAGGGTTTCTGCTGACCAAACCCGGACCCCATTTAAATAAAACCCTTCATTTTAAATTCATTTCCCACTTCCCGCTTTCCTCCCAACCATTACAAATTGATAATTTCCCCCCATTTACATCCATTAATCTCCCCCATTTACTCCCCCATATCTTTCTATTCCAATTCCAATTGCCCATTCTCCCAACTTCACAAATTTCCCTTCCCTCACTTCCATTTTCTCTCCAAAAGCTTTCAAGGTCCGGGTTCAGTGTCACCATTGGTCTAGGAGCATTTGAGCGTAATCACACACTCACCAGCTTTGTTTACTGGTATGGTGATCGATTTCTCTCAAACTTTGAACGTTTCATTGTTTGAAATAGAAGTCACAACGTTGCACTTGACCTTGGGTTGTTTAATTACTTGTTAATAAATGAACCTCGGTTGAGTCAATACCCTTGGAATGATCGTATGTGAGTGTGTAGTTAATTGTAATCGAATAAATGGGTCGCTAGGTCTAATTGGAAGTTTGGACTTAGGGGTTTTAACACTACTAAAAAAACTGTGAATACCGATCTAGAAATACCGACCTCCGGAGGTCGGTATTCCTTGAAATACCGACCTAAAACCGACATCCCAGCTTAGGTCGGAAAAAGCTTGGTCGCTATTCAATACCGACCTCTGGAGGTCGGTTTTTATTTTATGTCGGAATATTCATTTTTTTAAATTCCGACCACTGGAGGTCGGTATTTTTATTTTTGTATTTTTGAAATTCCGACCTCCGGAGGTCGGTATTTTTATTTTTGTATTTTTGAAATTCCGACCT
>NC_064285.1:12432190-12467644 GCF_019186545.1 Solanum stenotomum
AAAAATACCGACCTCATGAGGTCGGTATTTTAATTACATACTACCGACATTCGGAAGTCGGAATTATAAAATATTTAATTGAGAAAAAATTCCGACCTCCTGAGGTCGGAATTTTTAATGAATTACAATAAAAACCGACCTCTTGATGTCGGTATTATTTTCTCAATTAAGTATAAAATATACCGACCTCATGAGGTCGGTATTTTTATTGTAATTCATTTTTTCCGGGAAAAATTCCGACCTTCGGAGGTCGGAATTTGGTTTTCCCTCTTTATTTTGAATAAAAACCGACTAGTTGTAAATTCCGACCTCCGGAGGTCGGAAATTACCGACCTCCATTTGAGGTCGGAAATTTTTAGGTCGGTATTCACTGTTTTTTTAGTAGTGTAATGTTTTTTTGTTGATTGTTGAAACGTTAATGATCAAAACCCTATGGAAGATGAACTAACACATAATATGTTGAAATGCATGTTTAGGCTTAAATAAACTAGTGATTGTTGTGTTAATGTTGTTGAAGTCGAATATGAAGTCCATAGTTGGAACAATTCTGGTCCATGACCACAACTGATGGACCGTAGGTCCACCTACGGACCATAGGTCATAGTCCGTCATTGATCTCCCTAAAATTATTTGCTAAGTTGTGAACCATAGTGTGGACTATGGTCCGTCGATCCATCGACGAACTATTTTGCACATCCGTGGTTCCGACTTCAGAGAACCTAAAATGGACCTTCTGACCTACGGAGAGGACCCACGGGCCATCGTTCTATCGACGGACCGTAGGTACCCACTGTATATCCCAAAACTTGCTACTATCCAATTTTTTTTATATATTTTGGTTAAGTCCAAATCTTGTTCTAAAATTCTTTCTTGGATTTTGTTGATTTCTTTAGGTACTAACTAAGCTTCCATAGGTACCATGGCCCTGAAACAAGCTCCCGTTTACTCAAGGAAGGGAAGTCTAAGTCAGTCGCCCCTTCCCAACGCATGTTAGATGAGGACACTGATCATGAGTACATCTCGGAGACCACAAAGGCTCCTTTACTCCCCCAGACTAAGAGGAACATGGCCAGGCAAATTACTTCATCCAGTGACGAGGCCGAAGTCACGGCCCCCCATTATGAGGAGGAGGCTTTATCTGCAGCAGAGTCGCAGTCCGGCTCCGAGTTACATTCCGGCTTTAATGCCAGCGGTGCTTCCACCTCTTCCTCTAATGCCACTATACCACCTAGAGCTGAACCGGTTCCTAATGCCACAGAGCCAAACAAGTGTTGCGTTGAGGGAGAGTACCAAATCTGTTTTGATGCCAAGATGGTTAACGAACATCAGAAGATGACCCACATTATTACTGAGACGCACTGGGTTCTTACAGGTAGCCTGCACATTGTGCCCATTATTAATGAGTTATTCAATAGACACAAATGCGAGTGGATGGCGCGGAGTCCTGGGAAATTTAGTGAGGAGATGGGCTGAGAGTTTTATGCTTCCTATGCCGCCACTATCCGTAACTCTATCTCTAAACGGGCTAAGCCAATAGCTCAGCCTCCACTTCAGGCGACTCTAGTGCGGAACTTCTCGATTGATATCTTCGAGACCACTATCCGCCGGCTTATCTATGGTCTAACCCACACTCTGTCGATCAATACAACAGAGTATGACTATAGAATAGGTGTGGTGCAGAACAGGTAGTTCCAGAGATACTGAGCAGAGAGAGACATTGCTCCGGTGGATGGCACATTATAGATGACGAGGAGCGTATCGAGTGGGTGCGCAATATTACTTTGCCTATTAGAAAGGCTACCCTAAGCTTCACTGCGAAGTTCTTTTGGACCATTGTGCATACCAGACTGTCCCATACTCAGGCAGACACCGTGGTTACTTGGGATAGGGCTATGATGGTGGAAAAACTTGTGACAGGATTGGAGGTTGACTTCTCCCAAATTTTGATCGCGGATATACATGAGAGGAGCTTCAAGACCACCACCACTTTGCCTTTTCCTTGTCTCAGATTTAATCTGTGCAGGGCTACCTATTTGACATTGTGATAGTCTGATAAAGGCCACCAAGACTGTGGACATTGGCCTCATTAGAGATGATGCAAACCTTGCTGCACTGCAGAGAGATCCTCAGGTTGACCTACCACCCTTAGGTGTGGATCTTGCTGTTGATATGGAGCAGATCCAGGTTGATGCACCACCATTCCTCCTACTACTACGGATGCACAAGCTCCACCTTCTACTACCACTAGTTAGGCTGTGAGCTCATCCCGTGCCATTCCCCCTTCAGGGTCCACTGTTGTTCCTCTGGCCCGAGTCCAGAAGTTGGAGGTCCAGATGGCTACCTTGCTGCAGCATATGAGGCCTTGAATGCAATGTTCTGTTGAGGAGTCCGAGACTAGGATGGAGCAGATGATAGACATAAAGATTCAGGTCGTTCATAAGCGCCTGGATATATTTGAGTTGAGAGTCTTAGAGAGGCCTACCCCTACTATCGATGTGTCCACTTTCCAGACAAATTTGTCTAGGCTCCGGTCTGATGTTGATGCCCTGCTAGCCCTTGTTGAGGTTGTACCAAAGTCTACACCGGAGGTTGAAGAGGATGAGGTAGTGATGACTGCTCTCTTTGGCGACACTATGCCACCACACGATCCTTCCCGTGCTGCTCGGAAGCGTCACCATTTTGATCATACTTTCGACATTGAGGAGGTTCGATGAGCAATGAAGAATGAGTGCTAATAGATAGAGGTAGCCCAACGATAGTCGATTATTGATGAGGAGACGAGGCAACAGTGGGCCCGTGAGGTGGATGATGGTCCATCTAGCGTATTGAGCACTACTGAGGGTGTTCCACCTATTGATGTCGTTCTTAATATTGATCTAGTGGGTTTCGGGAAATCGGACCCACCCACCTTTTGATGGGTTTTCGGAGCATATGTACCACATGTTTGCTTCACCCTATGCTTTATTTTTTATTATCTATGCATTGAGAGAAATTCCGCCATATTTTGTTGGGGGTAGGGTAAATGGATTGTGAGTGATAGTGTTAAGTCTGAATAACCCAACTTATAATCCTCAATTGGGATTTTCTTTCCTGTGTTCTTTTTTCCCAAGGGACTGATTTACTTTTATGTTGAACTGGCATGTTTAGGATTGTATCTGTAGAAGTAAGTAGAAGAATGAAAACATGATGGCATAATTAACATGAAATTAATACCCGTCCAAAACTTTAAAATGTGCTTAGATCTATAAGTTTAATGAGTTGAATGTGTTGGATCTATATATGACATGACAAGGAACCGGTACGATAGCATGACTTAAGCTAAAACTTAAACTGGGTAATTCAATAATCTGGTAATGAAACAATGTTCCAAGTGTGTGTGAGATGAGTTTGTTTGTTCATGCAGTGTGTGTCAATCTAGAACTTTCCCTGTTGGTCCTGTTAAGACAATCTAGGGTAGGAATTGGGAGATAATCATAGGCCCTTGTTCAAATGAGTGCACTAAAGCCTAAAATGATTCAACCAAAAGAAACAAATGCTCCCTTTGATCCGCATGTTTGAGCCTAATGCACACCACTTCTTTCAATGCACCTAACTCACCTTCCCTAAAAGATTGTTTTTTCCCTGATCCCTCCTTGGACATATGCACCTTAACTTAGGCCAAAAGTCTAAGTTGAGGGTGGCAAATTCAAAAAGTTACCTTAGTTTTGGCCCTAGTCCGACATCAGATATTGTGCACCTCACCTCATGCAAAATACATAAGTTAAGGGTGGCTATGAAAAAGGAAACTGAAAGAAAAGGGTATGAAAAGAGTTGTGTGTGGAAGAAAGAAAAGATAGAAAAAAAGATGTGACTGAAGTTAAAAGAAGCAAAAATAAGAATGATAAAGATTGTTGAAAAGAAAAAAAAAGTGAAAAATAAGAGCAATAAAGTCAAAGTCATATCTGTGCTGAAGAAAGTCAAGGAAAAGAGCAGAAAATAAAAAGATGCAAAGAATTGGTTGAGAAAGAGGTGAAAAGCCAATGTAATGTCAAGGAGGGTGGAAATTTCACTAAAAGTAGCCAAATGTACCCTACCTGACCCTGAGCTTACGTTACAAGCTAAGAAAGTCCTTTAGTGATCCTAGTGACTAGTTTGGAGAGTATATGCAGTGAAAATAAGGGCAAGGCTATGGTATTGAGCACTACCTGTATTTGAATTCACTTCTGAGCATGAGTGTTGAATGAATCCTTGAACTTAAATTTATACTCATTGTGTGAAAAAAGGGTTTCTTTTGAAGTGAGGGCATTAGTTACATTGTTGGAGAGTTGGTACCTTAGTGATTGCGAAAAGTGCATGTTGTGATGTCTATTGGTCGATCTATGTCATGTTTTGATCCACATGAGTTAGCTTATTGAGTCTAGATGAATAGATTTGCACTAAGTGATCAAATTGATTAAGAAAGCCATGTGATTTCTTGAGTTTGTATGTTTGCTTCTACATAAGTGTCATTTAGAGTGTTGGTGTATCGCTTGAGGACAAACAACAAGTTTAAGTTGAGGGTATTGATATACCGTGAGTTTACGGTATTTTTGATGCATTTCACTTAGAGTTTGTGTGTGTCTTGGGCTATTTTATTGTTAGAAATAATGGTGTTATATAATACTTGCAGGAAATAAGTTCGGATGCGGTTGATGGAGATAAGAGCTGAAAACTGCAAAAGTGGCCAGTGACGGAGCCAACCATGGACCGTAGGTCCGGTTACGGGCCATAGGTTCTGCAGCGTAGATGAAGGTTCAAGGAATTCTGACCAAGTGTGGAACCACAGAAGCATCGATGAACCGTAGATCGACCCACGGGTCGTCCTGCACATCTGTTGTTGGTGATCAGAGAGTTGAATTTCCAGTACTTGAACCATAGAGGCAAGTGTCGGACTATAGTCCAGTCCATGGACCGTAGGTCCAACTGTTGTTTGAAGGCCATAAAATATTGCCCAAGTGTTGATCCACGGAGGGTGACCACAGATCATAGGTTGACCCACGGTCCGTAGGTCGTGTCATCAACAGAAATCGCGTTTGAAAGAGTTATTTCCTTATTTTGTTTCCTACTTAGTTTGGGATTTGTTTTCTATAAATAGGAGTGTAATTCTCATTTTTTAGGGTTAGAAATTATTGTATACTTTTAGTTTTTGGTCTTTTGGAATTATTTTGCAAACACTTAGCAATTTAATTTCTGAAAACCGTTTTATACAATTTTCACTTTGAATTTCAATTCAAGATTTTGTGTTTCATCTATTCTAACTGTAAGTTCATGAATTCTTTCAACTTAATTATGAATTGTGAACTCTCAAGCATAAGTAGCTAAATCCACAACTAGGGTTGTGGGAACTATGAACAATTAACAAAGTATGAATAATAATTAAGTAATTCTTGAATAGTGTTTATGCATGTGTTGTGAATCCTTTCGTTTAGAGTCTTTTTAACGGCTGCAAACGTTAGAACTCGCCTCATTCCTACTTATTGGACAAAGGAGGTAATGAATGAGAAAAGGATTAAACAACAAAGATTTAGTGGATGCTATCTAATAGTCTGATTTCAATTGAAGTGAGGGTGAAAACTAAGCTAAATTGATATGATGACTAATCTGGGGTAAAGGCAAGGGTTAGTAAAGCATACACCCATAGACAGACCAAGTTGCGCGGTGAAATTCCCTACCTTGAGGACCAATCACTTAGGGATACCTAAATTACCAATCTTCCATGTCAAACACTAGGATAAGATTACTATTATTAGGATTACTACGTTAAGAGCTTGTGGGGAACACATATACCTTAGTTTCTATCTTATATTGATAACTCAAACTGTGAACCGTGTTTACCCGTTACTTAAGCATTCAAACTTGTTACTTACTTATAAAATTCCCCCTGTTTACCTTTCTCAAAAATAGTTTGACTAAACAGAGACAATAGTGAGTTAAGCTTAAGTTTGAACCATATTCCTCGTGGGATCAACCCCAACCTACAAGTTGGGTGCTTTATTTGGCAACGACCGCTTATACTTCTTTAGGGAGGTGTAATTTGGGCGTATCATTAATGCGCAACACGCGTACCCATAAACTAGTAATATAAAAAAACAAAATAAATTAAAAAATCAAAATTTAAATATTTTTTTAAGTGGATCTAACATAATAATGATGTGGTACCGTTGTGCAATGATATGACGCGTGTATAATGCACTTCTCATTGTGAGACTGGTGTTACATTCTTAGGGTGGTATTTATTATACTTCAAACAAGAATAATGGGGTAAATAAATGTCCATAAAGTTAAAGTACTAAAGTAAGTCTGGTTTCAAGTTCAAGGATGATTTTATGTATTTTGTCGTGTATATCCTCAATCGTTCTACCATAATTAACTTTTTGTGATGCTAATTAGAGACTGCCATGCCCCGAGACTACCTTCTAGACACGACACAATGCTTAGAGCCACAAGTGACCCAAGTTAACCTCATGACATGACATGACATGAAACTAAGAAGCATATATAGACTCAATAAACTGATAGAGCGGAACACAATTTGATATAGCCTAACATCTCATAAGAGAGAATCTGATACAAAACACATATGCGGAGATCTAACTAACTATCCGGAAAGCCTTTACTAACATGACTGATTAGGTCGATCCCCCAGCTCACTTTAACTGTCTGAAAACTGAAAGCACTGACTGAAATCAAAGATAGAAAGGTCGTCCTCGAATAATGAGGACTCACCAAAACTACTCCAACGTTGACTGAATCTATACTATCTGTGGGCTGGATGGTGAACATCAAAAACTATATTATCAAACAACATAGGTAGAAAAGTATACGCTCGGCACTTGGAATGTATTGTTTATGAGGAAATGCATAAAACATGATATCTGAACATGATAATTCTATAGAACATGCTGATGCAATGACCAAGTAAAAATAACATGAAAACTGCTAATCTAATCTGAAATACATAATACAAGGTCATACAATAATTGAAGATCATATCATATTGTGGAAGATACCATTAATCGACATAAACCATGTGAGCTACAACATGGAGTTCAATGTAGCGCTCCCACATAGAAAAGAGAGTGTCTCACTTGTCAAGGTAAGGTCCATGATATCTAAGCTAAGGTGAATATACTAGCCTAATGTCTAATCGAGACAAATCCTATGGTGGCATGTAGTTGTGGGGCTTAGGGATTACTACTAAAGGTCCACATATTCTAAATGGAAACCTTCACCCCAAAAGTCCACTCGGTGCTAAGTATACTCCCAACGAAGACATGCATAAATCTAGAAACAGTAATTATATGTACTACTGAATCATACTGATAATCTTATAAAATACTGAGTAGCTCCTAAATCATACTAACTGAACATAATCTGATTGATACTTTAATAGAACGCATCTAAATCATGATATCTGTAAATACTAAGAGATACTTCATTAGGAAGCATAGTAATTCATGAAAATCCGATAATCTAAGACATACATTTTAAAATAGCATAATACTAATCATAAAAATACTTGCATGCTATGAGTTCATGAAAATATCATTGAGAACATGAAATCATAACCAATTCATGCAATTTAAGATCAACCCTAAAGAAGAAACCCAAATTCAATAAAAACCCATGGAAATCACATGAACCCTAGTTTTGGGAAAAATCATAATTTGAGAAATTGAGGTTTCTTTAGAACTCAATGTGTGAAGAAGAACCTATTGATGACGTTCCAACATACCTTGAATGACCCTAACTTGAATCTTTGAAGAAGGGCTTGAATCTTGAATCCCCTGTTCTTGGCTTGAGAGAAAACTTGAGGGAGAAAAACTTGATTTGGGAGAATGAGAGTGAAAGGAGGAGGTTAGGGTCTTTAGGATTCAGTTATACCCACTTAGAATAGGTTAATACGACATAGTATAGGGATTAAAAGAGTGGGAGAATACTAAAATAACCCTGACTTAAAACTGTCAGATGACTTCTACGATTGCCTTCCATGGAGTGTTCAACACTTCACGGTCCGTAAAGGTAGAGGATTTCTGGTTCCTGAAGGCCAACTTATACGAAAACCCCTATGGACCGTACAACACTCCACGGGATGTACAAGCTTTTGTAAAGGGAAAGATTCTTGTTTTCTTGGGGATCGAGTTCACAGATCGGTACACGACTCGTGAAATCTTTCACAGTCCGTAAATCCATTCGTGAAACTCACCCCTAAATATTTCAAATACCGAGTTCAAGCTAACGGATCCCTTCACAGCATGTGGTTCCTTTCACATTCTGTGAATGGGTCGTACAAGCCCATTTATGTTGATATCTGTCATCTACTCCTTCCAAGGTCTGATCCAAGTTTAGGAACTTTTGGAGTGTTATAGAGACCGAGCTAGATCATTAGGTATGTGTTTGTATGAACCCAACAACTTTTGCTTATAGACCATGCATTTGTATTAGGGAATCTATTAAATGTGTCTAATTAAGTTTTGAATGCAGTTACTAAGATGAGTTATAGATTTGATGGCAAATTCAGAAACCATAAGCTTTGAAACCTAACTTCATATCTTATGTTAGTTGATTAATATGTTAGAGGGTTATGAATGGTAAAATCATATTTCAGTAAAAAAAATGTATTGACATAATTTTAATCGTACTTAACAATAGCCTTCTGAGCAACTCTATATATTTAGCATTATTTTTAACTAATGGAGGTCACAAGGCTGGGTAAAGATGAGATATGTTGGAGGGTGTGAATAATTCAATTAATGCATAATGCTACTTGTGAAACTTATTGTTTTCCTAAAGAAAGCATAACAATAATTTTATTTCACAATGTAATTAGTTCCAAATTCAACCTTGACCCATAGTAAATTTGATAGCATGTTGAAAAGAAATAGGGAAATCAATGTTTGTTACTCTCAAGTCATAGGATTTTATATGGTTCAACACAAGTCAAGTTTTGGTTGTCTTTTCTTCTTTTTATCCATGTGTTACACATCTATATATATTTCCAAGTAAACATTATACACTAAATAATCAATTCTCTCGAAAAGAAACAAGCTTAAAAATGGAGTAGAGAATCATGTTTACGTTGTATTACTTTCTTATTTAGGGAAGGGGTCTGATATACCTCTCAACTTTGTCATTTAAAGCATGTTATACCACTTGTTATAAAAGTGACTCAAATATACCTCTACTGCTTACAAAAATGGCTATGGCAAAGTTGAGGGATATATTAGACTCTTTTCCCTCTTATTTATCAACATCACAAAATTCCAGGGATAATCCCACTGGTGGTCACTACTAAATTTACTCTTTGTAACATTATTAAATTAACTGAACTATGTGTTAGTCCCCCAAAAAATATAAATCACTAGAAAATAGGGCGGAGCTAGAGATCAAGGTGTACGTGTTTGACTGAACCAAGTACCCTTGGTCCAAACGTTTTTAAAGTCCTTGAACTAGTTTAATCATGGAAATTTCACTGAAAACTACTAAATACAAAAATCAAAACCTCTTGGTTTGAGTTCACAAAGTTTTAGAAAAAATAAAATGAAAAAGAAATGCACAACATTTATTGAATACATAAAATAAAATAAAAATATGTAATTTGATATCATCAAAATTGCATTTTTTCTGTGTTAATTCCTAGCTACTCCAAAAGGAAGAAGAAAAAGCTTTCTTAAACAAAAAAGAAACTAAAACAAATTCAGCATAATATTGCATAGGGAAATTATTTCCAAAATCCACCTTCACCAATTGTAAATTTGAAAATAAATAGGGAAATCAATGTTTGTTATTCTCAAGTCAATGCACAAGTCTTGTTGTGGAAATTTCAAAAGAAAGGATATTTAAGTATCCAAAAAAGTAGAGAAATGTCATTCTCAAATATTAGACACGACTTAGTCATATGGCAGAGTGTCTTTTGGTGTTTATAAGAAGTGTAATTATAATTATAAGATATTGACTTGTTGAGGGACATGATATTTAGAATGAGACGTAACTTTTTCTAAAAATAAATTGGTTTCTTATTCGGTTTTCGATATCCACATTAAGGTCTTAATAAATTTGAATTCTTGCCGCCCTTAATTAAGACCTATTAAAAGGGGAAATATATAACACCAAGTTTTTGCTCAGAGTGTTCCTCCAAATATCTTTTTTCTTGCACCTAATAGTATTAATGCAGCCTTTGAATGATCAAGTAGTTGCAATGAGTCTTGCTGTGGAAATTTCATTGAAAGGTACTTAACAAACAAATCTCTTTCCCTTTGAATTTTCATATTGAAATAAAGTACTTGTGAATTATATTATCAAAAAGAGAGAGGAAAGGGGAAAAGTCAAATAAGGACTGCTGCCTTCATATCAAATCATCAATTAATTCCAAGAAAGTTTACAAAATGTTGTCATTCTCAAATCAATGCACAATTTTATTTTATTTTCAACCAAATAATGAGCTCAAAGCTCTTTTATTGAATGAAAAAAACAGTACAAATAGTGGCCCAATAGCCCAAATATAACTAAGATAAACTGACCATAAAATGGCCCACTCCAACATGGCCCCCAATTACTTGTCAAATCTTATCCTCCTATCCTTCAGATTTCCAAATTGATCCCCTTTGTGTCACTGCAATGTGCTCTGGTGAAAATACCTTCCTTTTTCCACCAATGCACAACTCTTTCCAGGAAAATGTAAAAAGAAATTCTTTCTTCGTCCCAAAAGAATATGAAGTTTAATACATCAAGTTTACTGCTTAAATGTCCCAAAAATGAAGTTTAATGCTCTCTCATGTGTTTGTACAAAAACAACAATGCAGGGTCAGTCAACAACCGGGCTAAGAAAATCAGGAGGTATCGTGAGAAGCGTACAGGTCTGAGACTGATCAACAGTGGCGGAGCCAAGATTTTTAATAAGGGGGTTCAAAATCTGAAAAAATAGACATACGAAGTAGTCGAAGGGAGTTTGACATCTACTATATATACCTAAAAAATTATTTTAACCATGTATAAATCATATAATTTTCTGCCCAAGGGGGTTCAGTAATGTGGCTCCGCCACTGCTGATCAATGTGACAAATTAAGTAGTACTTATATATATTTTTGGTCATTTTTGCTATATATATTGTCACGATCCAAAGTATACCCTAGAGNAAGTATAACAATTAGAAGAAGTAAAAAATACTAAAATGATAGAGCTAGAAAAAGATCTAGCAATATTAAAAGAAATGTATGAAATTAAACAAAAAGAAAAAGAACAAAAAATAAAATTAGCAAATGAGATAATTAAATTTAAAGAAAAATTGCAATTAGAAGACGAATTAGAAGAAAAAGAAGAAAATAGCCAAGATAATCTACCCGAAATAAGAATTGATGAAATAAACGACAATGATCTAGAACAACATTCGGAAACAAGCGAAACATATACGGAACTTTTAGCAAACATAGATAATACAAAGAATTTAGAAATAAATACAGGAGACGTAGACATGGATGAAAAATCTAGCACATCAAGGGTAAATAATCCAAAAAATTTAAATCCAAAATATTATAATAAAAACCATGAACAATATGATAGAGAAAAAACTATATATGGGATAAAAGATAAAATAAAAAATGGACACTTAAACCAATAACTGAACGACATGATTTTTTAGATTTAGACTGTGTAGCAGATATAAATAAAACAATCCAATTATGGATAAGATATATATCAAAACAATTAATAGATAACAAAATAGTAATAACAGAAACACCAGGATATATATAAAGAACACTTATAGGAACAGTAAAAATTATAGCTATAAAATTTGTCAGATAAAAGTTTACAAACTCTAAGAAGTAATAAAAAATTTGATGGTGAAATAGTTACTACAACTATGGAAATATTATATAAATACAAAATAGCTATAAGAAACGAATTTAGTAGTATGACAACAGAAGTAGAAGAACAAAATAAAGAAAAAATCATAAACCGGAATCTAATGACAAAATTAGCAATATGTAACATGTGTTATATAGATGAATATACATGTGGATTTAGAGAATACTATTATAAAGAAACATATAGCATAGACGAAAGTAAAGAAATANAGGTCTGAGACTGATCAACAGTGGCGGAGCCAAGATTTTTAATAAGGGGGTTCAAAATCTGAAAAAATAGACATACGAAGTAGTCGAAGGGAGTTTGACATCTACTATATATACCTAAAAAATTATTTTAACCATGTATAAATCATATAATTTTCTGCCCAAGGGGGTTCAGTAATGTGGCTCCGCCACTGCTGATCAATGTGACAAATTAAGTAGTACTTATATATATTTTTGGTCATTTTTGCTATATATATTGTCACGATCCAAAGTATACCCTAGAGACTCCAAGAGGCCCTACACAAGCCACATGACATGCATATACACAATATAATAGACAAAAAGTAAAGAGTCTCATAAGATGAAAGAGTTTGACATAAAAGTGAAAATCTAACATAGTCTTGACAAGCCATTCTAATATCTCAAAAGAAGTGGCCGAAACGTAACCTTACACCACGTACAATGTCTGAAAACTAAAACATAAGAGAATAAAGTAAAGGTGTCATGGTCCTCGGAACATAGGACTCACCAACCAGAGGCGAATCTAGGATTTTTCGAATATGGGTGCACCAAGAAAAATGTATTAAGTGGGAATTGATCCTCAGTCCTCAAAGTCAAAAGCTCAACATTTAATCATGTGGACCAACTAGACTTTTTATAGTACGGGTGCAAGAATATAATATTATACAAATGTTAGAAAATATATACATAAAATATCTAATTTTACAAAGAGACCACGGGTTCGGGCGCCCTATTTTTTGCACTTAAATTCGCCACTGTCACCAACTCTTCAACTTATTAGAATGATCAACTAGCCACGAGTGGGAGGAGAGGAAACACCACAACCTACATTATTAAACAATGTAGGCATAAGTATGCATTAGTACGTGGAGTGTACTAAGTATGAGGGACATGCATAAAAACGTAAAACATGATCATAAGAGGATATAAGGGAAAAGATGACATGCATAACCAAGCTAAAACATAGTAAAACCTTTAAAGAAGAATCATAACTCATGAACATGATCAATGCATCTTAAAATCGTAATGAAAGCTTCATAAAACCTTTTAAAGCAACTTAGTTCATTTTGTGGGGTATTAGTTTTAACCGACAATAGACCATGCGAGCTATAATATGAAATCCAATGTAACTCCCATATCGAGAAGGAAGAGTCTACTTGCCAAGGTAGGACTCCATATCATATCATATACTATTTTTGGATCTACTAGTTAGGTCATTTAAGACAAACCTATGGGGACACATAGTTGGGAACTAGAGGTTTCTTATAGAGATTACCCTATTTGAACCTCCATCTCAAGTTCTCTTGGTGCTAAGTTAAATCCCAATGGAATAGTTATATTTATAAATACATCATCATACATGGAAAAACACAATTAAATTACTAATCCAAGCTTAACACATTATAGTGTAGCTCATTAAATCTTGAATCAAGCATTCTAGATCATAAACCTTCCTTTTCATGAATCATATAGATTCATAGTTTTTTCATAACTTCATGACTTTTAGAGTTCAAAGTAAAAATAATGAAAATTGCATGGGTTCATGTGAAATTAATTGGAAAACATGTAATTGAGTCAAAACAATCGTAATAAGATCAAAATTGAACAATTGAATCCATACAATTAGAACCCATAAATATTTGATTAAAAACCTAATCAATTTTGATCAAATTGAATTTGGATAATTGAGAAATCTTTGGAGCTCAATCAGTGAATGGAACCCGTTGATGAAACCCTACATACCTTGAAGATCAAAGCCCAAAAGAAATGGTGAAAATGAGACTTGATTTAAAAACCCTAACTTATTCTTCCTTGAACTTGAGAGAGAATTGGAGAAGATGAATATGGATGAGTTTTGAGAATTTGAGTGAATGTGAGGGTTTGGGTAGATTTAGGGGTTGAAAGGTAGTTACATGACTTAGAATTATGGGTAAAACGATGTAGTATAGGCATTTAATGCACATGAAAAGATCCAAATACCCTTAGAAATAGTCGTCGGATCGTTCCTACGTTTCAAACCTATCTACGGACCGTACTGGTCAACCGTAGAACCAACTTCAAAAACCCCAATTCACTTTTCTTTCCACGACACCTTTCTACGATCTATCTAACTTTCTACAGTCCATAGACCCCATCTGAAGAACCCAAGTTTAAGTCCAAAATTTCACTAAGTCTAGAGCATCCCTACGGAACCCATCTACGAATCGTCCCAATTTCTACGTCTCGTCTTGTTCATTTGTAGTTCAAACTTCACAAACTTCATTTTCTAAACTCAAATTTCTTGGTCTTACGATTTCCTTCCTATGTCACGTAGGACTTCCTACGGTCTATAGGTCATCTCATAGTCCACTGCCTCATAGGAATTTCTGCACTTTTGTTTCCTTTTTAACTTTTCAATTTCTGAGGTGTTACAATATCTCCCCCTTGGGAACATTCGTCCTCGAATGAGACTCAAGCTACCATGAATAGAAACTAACAACCCAACATGAATGCCAATCTTTATAAACATGCACAAACACATGGAGAATCACTCCAAGCTATATTATAACATAAACTCAAGTTTTTTGGACATGCATGCATATGTAAAACATGACAATGACTAAAATACATGAATTCAAAAGAATGAACCTGTAACATCTCACAATTTGAAATAGCTAGGAAGAAGCTTAAAAACTGAAAATGGTCATTTTTGGAAATAATGAAAATCTGGAAATTTGTTCAAGTTAAGAAAAGTTGAGTTTTAGTCAACTTCAAACGGCCATAACTTCAAGCTCAGGATGAGTTATATGTACTTCAAGATATGGTTGGAAAGCTATTGGAATGATCTTTCCAACGCCGCTGAGTTTTCATGATTCCGAGTTCGTATGTGTGAGTTATGCCCTTTGGAAGTTGGGCTGTTCGAATAAGGAAATGCCCAATCCGGATTTTTGAAAGGATAGATTGGTCTTTTCCTTACCTAATTAATTAAATCCGTTTTTAGTAAATTAATTGGGGGTCAAACTGAGTTAGTTCAGTTTACGCTTTTGAAAAATAGAGTTTGGATTTTTGGAGAAAGAAACGCAAGAGAAAGGAGAAGAGGAAAAACAACATTTGCCAAGAACGATCGATTTTGGTTGTGGATTCGCCAAGGAATTGATTCTACAAGGTATGTGAGTCTTTCATAGTGTTGGGTTCGTTCACCCACGTGCCAAAAATGTTTAGTTCAGCGAAATTTGTCCTAAAAGAGTCTGAAAGTTGATGTTCTTGACAAGTATTCTTGAATTTAAATGTCGTTCTCGAATTGGGCTAAATTGTAGAATTTTTGAGATCTTTACGTTGAGTCCTAGAGTGTTTTTGAGTTAGGTTCTTGAGTACATATGCTGGGTATTGGAATCTAAAATAAATTTGAGGAAAATATTCGAGTTTAGGCGAATTGGGGCTGTAAAACGAAGAAGGAAATAGTCGAGCATGATTTGGCACGCAGGTCCGCGTCGCGAACTTGCTCACCCTGTGTACAAAAATTTCCTCCGCGTCGCGGCTAGGACGTGGACTCCCCTGTCTCAAAATTAAATTTTGCGAGTAATTATTTAAAACATCTCCGCGTCGCGAACTTGTTCCAAGACGGTGATTTCGTGACTTTTCTCATGTTTAGCTATCTAACATCATTCCCAAACATCATGAGACCTTTCCTGTCACAAATCATAATCCTTGAATCCATAATTCAATTTAAGGAGAGTTAAGAGTCAAGTTTAGAAGTTAAGAAGTAAGTCATGAGAAGTTTATAAAGTTTTTAAAAGTCTTTCACAAACGTTTTAACTTTGTTTTAAGACTTAAAGTTCAAGTTAAGCAAATAGTAGAGATTTGAAGCTCATTTCTTCAAAGAAGTATATGGGAACTAAGTATTCCCAAGAAGTTCTAAAATGTTTTCACATTTGAGAAAGAAAGGGAACATCGATTCCAAGAGAGCCTTTAAGCTATGTTTTGAGTAATTATCTCAAACCAAAGAAAGAAGTTTTGATTTAAATCATATGAGCTAAGTATATTTTTGGAGTAGTATTGAGCACCGCTATGGGGATACGAGTTCATATTAACTCAAGTTTCCATAAACCATGTAGCTATCATGGGTAGTAAAGGGTCATATTTTTTAGATGACTCTTTAAGATGCTTTTAGCATAAGCTAGTGGATCCACTAAGTTACACGTTCTATATGACAGAAAAGTATAGGACAATTATGTCAGCCTGGGCAAGACGCTGTATCACCACTTAGGCTCATAGCGGTGGTCGTCGGTTAGAGAAACTCCCACATAAACTATATTATTTTGTTATAAGAGTAAAGTTAAGTTTGTTATTGCATTTCCTTAACGAACTAAGTTGCTTTTACTATTTTATAAAGCTTTTCATATATCGCATAAATTTCATTGCTTTATTTTGAGTTAGGTTACTCATGAGTTGAGAAGAGCCAAGGTAAGTGTTTCTTTCAGAATCTTTTCAAGCCTATATTAGTATTCTAACTCGCATACTCGTACATTTAATGTACTGATGCCAGTTGGCCTGCATCATATTATGATGCAAACGCAGGTAACTAGGATCAGCACACAACGCCTCGTTGATCCAGTTGAGCACTCGGAGTCTGTTAGTGAGCCTCCTTGCATTCTGGAGGACTCTTTCTACTTTGTTTTCAATATTTTATTGTTAGGATGATCGGGGGTCTTGTCCCGACATCCCTTTTTGTTTTGGAGGCTTCATAGACAACCATACAGTTAGTAGTTCAGTTGTCTTTACATTATCATTCAGATGTTGGTTAAAGACCGAGTTGCCATTTTGGCTAAACTATTATTTCTTAAGTTATGCATGTGTTATGTTTTCTTATGTTTAAGTCTTCCGCTAAGTAAGTAAGACAGGCCAAGGGTTCACTTGGGGCTAGCAATGGCTCTTGAGTGCCGGCCACGTCCAGGGTGTAGGCTCGGGGTGTGACAGAACTATGAGGAACTGATACCTCAAGCTAGAGTAGGAGCGGAGGAAAATAGATGAGGAGACCGGGACATCAGATCGACTTTGGCCTCCCAAGTAACACCTGATAACTCTCAACTACACTTCATTCGATTCTAAGTGTAGGCGGTCGCTAACAAGTATAAATCCAACTAAGAGTTGAGGTCGATCCCACAAGTAGTGATACAGTAAAGAATTCAATTACGAAGTAAAATAGTGTTCTAATCGTTTGTAGAAGTGGACATTTTCGCAAAAAATAAAATAAATGACAAGGGGTTGACAATAAATGTCAAATGGGGGAGATTTGGGTGAACAATTAACAACTAGAAATAACTGGGAGTAAACAAATAGAGAGGGTTTCTTGGGAGTGTGATAAATTGAATGCCAAGTTAGCTAAATGAGTGATTATTATTTACTAAAAGTCGTTGAACTTCAGTGGGTAGGCTAGGCTTTAGGTGCAATAGCCATTTCTCAATCAATATCACGACTCAAGTAAGTTCTTTCGAACCTTGACAAGCACACATATAAAAACAACTCAATACCTTAATCAATCTACTTTTTCAAACTAGATTAGTAGGATTGCATTTAGAGCCACTTTCTCAAGATAAGTCTACAATAACCCAATCACGACAATCATCAACTAATAGTTTTACTCTAATACTTCTTTCTCAAGCAAGCTTAGAATGCTAAACTAGAATTGTTTTTGCAACTACAATTCACCAATTCAAACTCAAACTATTAATTGAACTCACTTTAAATCAACAATAAAATCAGTAAATACTAACACCCATAAGCTAATTGAAGCATTTAACTACATAATCACACCCCTAAGAATGGAGGTTTAAGCCAAACATAATAATGAACAAGAAATCGTTACCAACAATGTTTTCCATCAACTTGAGCAACAATCCACAAGTCTCCAAAATGCTCAAATTGAAGCTCAAAATCAAACAAACCCTAAATCTCTACTCAAAAAGTGTAAGAACAATGTTTAGAATAAAAAACCTAGAACTGGACAATGTGGGGTCTCTTTTTCCTTTTTTGAAAATTGCATCTATACGTTCCCAAAATTTCAGCTTTGGAGTCACTCGGAGAAATGCGTCAGGCTTCACCGACCTGATAGTCGATGCACCGAGTGCTCCTTTCCGTCGTCTTCTTGGCTTGGCATTTCACCACCTCTCTTCTGTAACTTTAGGCGATCAAGGTCGATATTGTCAATCCATTTGGCGCCTCAACGAACCATCAATTTGTTCGCCAAGTTGGTCTTGTCCATGAGCTAGCCTGCTGGATTTTTTGGTGAGCTGAAGATCCACTTGGTGACTCGCCGAGTGGCTTTGGCGAGTACCAGCCTTGATTTTCTTTAGCTTTTTCGCTCCTTTTTTCCCGATAATTCCCTTGCCTTTCTCTTTTGCCTTCATTGCTACAAATTAGCATTTTAATATTAGTTTAGAACATAAAATAGGCATTGATGACACTAAAACTTTGAATATGAAGCCCTAAATGAGTTGAAATCCCCGCCTTATCAACACCCTCAACTAATTGATTTCTCCAAAGAACTTTCACGAAAGCAACTTCTTTATTTCTTAATTTCCAAACTTGTCAGTCTAAAATCTCAATAAAAACCTCTTCATAGGAAAGATTCTCTTTGAACTCCCAAGCCTTCCAAAGGCACTATAGATGTCGTATTTCCAACATACTTCTTCAACAAAGAGATATGGAATATCGGATGTATCAATACTAAATCATTAGTAAACTCAAGTTCATAAGCAACATTTCCAATACATCTTAAAATCTGATAGGGATGCAAATACAAGGACTAAGTTTCCCTTTCTTTCCAAATCTCATTGCACTTTCATGGGTGAAATTTTCAAGTAGACCCAATATTAAACTTCAAACTCAAGCTCTCTTTTTCTAACGTCGGCATAAAACTTTTGTCAATTTTGCATCATTTTCAACCTTTCGCGAATAAGTTGAAACTTTTCCGTAGCCTTATGCACCAACTCGGGCTCTATTAAAGCAACCTCACCAATTTCAAACAAAACAATAGGAGACCTACACCTCCTACCATAGAGAGCTTCAAATGGTGTCATCTTAATGCTATAATGATAGCTATTATTATAAGCAAACCTAATCAAAGGAAAATGATCATTCCAATTACCCTTGCCAACAATCACATAAGCTCTCAACAAATCTTCTACGGTCTGATTGGTATCCTTGACTTGTCCATCAGATTCAGGGTGGAAATCCATGTTAAGTTTTACTTCAGTATCAAGACCTCTTTAGAATGATTTCCAAAACTGAGACATAAATTGAGTATCAAGATCAGAGATAATGGACAAGGGAACTACATGCAACTGTACCATTTCCAGAAAATAAATCTTGGCCTACTCCTTTGCTGAAAATAAAGTCTTAACAGGAAAAAAGGGAGCCGATGTTGTCATTCGGTCCAAGATAACCCAAATCAAATCAAATTACCATCGAGTGCGAGGTAAACCTGTAATAAAGTCCATATTCAAACCTTCCCACTCCCATGTAGGGATACTAATATTTTGAGCCAAACCACACATTTTATAATGCTCAACCTCCACTTGATGACAATTTGTACACTTAGCCACAAATTTCACAATATCCTTTCTTCATTTCATTCCACCAATAGACTCTCTGCGAATCACAATACATCTTGATGGCCCCTGGGTGAATATAATTTCTCAAATCATCAACATTTGGAACACATAACCGAACTTGATATCGAAGGACGCTAGCCCATCGGGAGAAAGCCTCAATGGCCTTTGTGGAAACTAACCTCTTCAAGTTAACTAATACCGGATCAAGATCTTGTTTAGCCTTCACATCCGATATAAAAGACAATTCAAAACCGTTGAAAACAACCACACCGCCTTCACTAGAATCAGACAAGCGAACACCTAATTGGACCAATCTATGAATATCACGAACTAACTCTCTTTTGTCATCCTCAACATGAGCAACACTTCCCATTTATAGTCTACTAAGAGCATCCGCTACCACATTCACCTTATCACGATGATATAGGACACTAATCTCGTAATCCTTCAATAACTCAAGTCATCTCCTTTGGCAAAGATTCAAATCTTCTTAAGTGAACACATACTTCAAACTTTTGTGGTCGATTAACATGCCTACATAAAACACCATATAAGTAATACCTCCAAATCTTTAAGGCAAACACTACCGCCGCTTACTCCAAATCATGAATCGAATAATTCCTTTTATGCACCTTTAATTTCCTTGAAGTATAAGCAATGACTTTTCCATGTTGCATCAAAATACAACCAAGACCAATCTGCGAGGCATCACAATAAACCACAAAACCATCCGATCCTTCCATTAATGTCAATATAGGGGTTAAAGTAAGTCTATCTTTCAACTTTTGGAAACTCTTCTCATAAGCTTTTGACCATAGAAATTTCACTTTCTTTTGGGTTAATGTCGTCAAAGCCAAAGCAATAGAGGAAAATCATTCCACGAACCTTCTAGAATAACTGGTCAAACTCACAAGAAACTTTGTATGTCTAAAATGGACAATGGTCTAGGCCAATTCTTAACCATCTCGAGTTTCTTAGAATAGACTTGAATACCTTCGTCGGAGACAATATGACCAAGGAAAGCAATGGACCTCAACCAAAACTCGCACTTGCTAAACTTAGCATACAACTTACAATCCTTGATAATTTGCAACACAATTCTCAAATGTTTAATATGGTCATCCTCACTCCGTGAGTAAATCAAAATATTGTCAATAAACACAATAACAAACATATCAAGATATTGCTTAAATGCCCAATTCATCAAATCCATGAATTAGTCAAACCAAAAGACATCATCAAGAACTCATAGTGACCATATTGAGTTCAAAATGCCGCCTTCGGAATGTCACTATCCTTCACCCTCAATTGGTGATAACCCAACCAAAGGTCAATTTTGGAAAAGTACCTCGCTCCTCGGAGTTGATCGAACAAATCATCTATCCTTGGAATAAGATATTTATTCTTAATGGTAACCTTATTCAATTGTCGATAATAAATGCACATTTGGAGAGAACCATCTTTCTTTCAAACAAACAACACTGGAGCACCCATGGTGAGATACTCGATCTAATAAGACCCTTATCCATGTGTTTTTGAGGGAGAAGAAGAAAAAAGAGTATATTTCATCCAAAACCCCAGTTGAAAAGTGTTAAAAGTTGTTTGGTCTTGTTGACGTATAAAATGGTTTTGCGAATCAGGAGTTAAAAAATAATGGCATGATTAAGCGTTTTCTCAAACGGCAATGACATAGATGAGCCAAACTCTTAAAGGATGACATAAATAAACCTTTTCTCAAAGTTCGATGTCATATTAAAGCATTTTCCTTTTTTATGGCGCAAAGAATCACGGGTAAAAAAGTTTAAAAAACCACGGAGCGATGGACAGTCGCTCCAAAAAAGCAACACAATTTGCAACGCAGTCCATCGTTTTGATATTTTAAATCATTATGTTTAGAAATAAAGACGGACGATGACTCTTTTTCCGTCGTTTTTGTTGGCATATTTTTCCACTAAAAATGTATCTATAATTAATTTATATTTTTTTTATCAATTGTGACATCGTCCATGCTTTGATTAAAAGATAAAATCAATTATATTGTAACGATGTTATCTGTTGTTTATAATTACAATTTATTATTATTTTTTCTAATAGAAGTGAAAGATAACTTCTGTTTTGGTCAAAATCATGGTCAAACATATAACAAAACGACAGGCAATGGCGACATTGTCCGTTGCTCTCATTTTGATATTACACGGGCAGTAGCCCATTTTT
The DNA here is from genome assembly GCF_019186545.1 of Solanum stenotomum. Lineage (NCBI taxonomy): Eukaryota > Viridiplantae > Streptophyta > Magnoliopsida > Solanales > Solanaceae > Solanum > Solanum stenotomum. The sequence continues at coordinate 12,454,108 of NC_064285.1, forward strand.
TCTCCACCCACCACCCCTGCTGACTCCCTAGCTGTCATCAACCTCTCCGCCATCCACCACACCCTCAAATTCCCACCTCCCATGCCACCAACATCCCACCTCCAAACCCCTCTTCTCTTAACTAGTTATTAAGGTTAGTGTTTTGAATTTAATGATATATTTTTTTCAATTTGAGCAATTTTTTATTTCTATATTAGTTTATTGTATTTATTTTGTCCAATTTATATTATTAACATTGTTAGTTTGTAAATTTTGATTGTGAATTAGTTTATGAACATATAATTTTGATTTTAGGATTTTGGTTTGAATTGGATTTATTTTGAATTAGATTGTCAATTATGGATTTTTGAAATTGAACTTGAGTTGAAGTATTTTTGAACTTTAGAACTAATTAGAATTTAGAACTTGAATGTCATAAATTAACTCAAACTTAAGAATACTTGAATTTTAGGGTTTTTGAACTTGAACTTAAAAATTATAGGATTGTATGATTTTTGAACTTACTAATTAAAACTTAAAACTTGAATGTCATAAACTTGAACTTAGAATATTTGAATTTTGGTATTTTCGAAGTTAAACTTAGAAACATTATAGCATTGTATGATTTTTGAACTTTAGGACTTGAATGTCAGAACTTGATAATAATGCTTCTGAAAGTGTCCATGTTCTCTGTTCCCCCAAGAACATATGCATTGCCATCTCTGAGTCACTGGCTTAACCATTTCATCATCGTATCTAAATCTCTATATACATTTCAAGAATTGGTAGACACATTCATGTTACTTTTTTAATGAGGTATTATGCAACAACAATCATGTAAGCAGACTATACAAACTATTTGTCTATTCCGTTACTAAGCTAGGATAAGACTGATAGGGAAGGCGAAAATAGATCAAGTAAATCATCATTTCATTCATCGTATTTCAACTCTGTATTCATATATTTAAGATCAGTATTAGCATTTATACATGGTAAATAACATTAGATTTGGTCTCTGGCGTTTCCTTTTCCCCTTAATTTAAGGGAGACAATACCATTTTGATGTTAAATATCAATCTTTCACCTTGCTTTATATTTGGCATTAAACATTTGTTACCTTCGTGCATCCATGTGAAGGTTTATATTGTAGTAGATGAATTTAAATACTTAATTGTTGTGAGCATCAGATTTCATTTACTTGGAATGTATTATTTTAGCTTATAGCTGGGTATGTTGCAGTTCAGAATGACATGCTCACAAGTAGTGGTAGTAACACATGAAGAAGTTTCATGTAAAGTGTAACTTTCACCATGTAAAGTGTAACTCATCCATTATTGCTGAACTAATACAATATGTTACAAAATAATATGTAACAACCATCCAAACAGAATGTCTAAAGATTATTTCTTATTGTCCATAGAACTATAGAAATCAACTGTAACATATGTATTTTGAAATCATGGGAATACAGAGAACAAACAGATGCATCCATTGCTATTTGCCAGAACAGCAACACTAACTTTGCAATGAGTCTGTTCCATGAGAGATCTAATGCTTCGAGAGCCAACAACTTTGCAATTTCTGCAGGAATATGACCATGGAAGTTGTTGTGAAATAGGTTGAGTAACATAAGCGAGCTCAAACTTCTAATGAAATTTAGAATATCTCCTTTGAACCCGTTGCTTGATAAATCAATACTCGTCATAATTAACGTGTTATGGATGCATTGGAAGCCATTAAATTAAGTATTTAATTATATTTTTAGTAGCTTTATTTATTATTCTAGAATAGGATTTATGTTTTATAGTTTCATAAGGATTAGGTTGTAGCATCTCGCAATTCGAAGTAGCTAGGAAGGAGCTAAAAATTTGAAATAGTCATTTTTGGAAAGAATTAAAATCTGGTAATTTGGGTTAAGTTAGGAAAAGTGAGTTTTTGGTCAACTTCAAACGGCCATAACTTCTAGCTCAGGATGAGTTAGGGTCACTTCCAGACATGGTAGGAAAGCTCGTGGAATAATCTTTCCAACGTCGTCGAGTTTGCGCGATTCCGAGTTCATATGAGTGAGTTATGCCCTTTGGAAGTTGGACTGTTGGAATAATGAAAGTCTAAAACCGGATTTTAGAAGGGTAGTTTGGTCTTTTCCTTACCCTTTTATTTTAATTCGTTTTTGGTAATTACTTGGGGGTCTAAACTGAACTTAGTCAGTTTACGCTTTTGGAAAAAGAGTTAGGGTTTTGAGAGAAGAGAAAAGAAGAGGAGAAACGAGGAGAAAGGAGAAGAACGTCTTAGATTTGTCAAGATCGTCCAGTTTGGCTTGTGGATTTCGTCGGGGGTGATCCCTACAAGGTATGTGAGATCACATAGCGCTGGGTTAGTTCGCCCACGCGCCAAGCATGTTTAATTTAGCGTATTTTCATCCTAAAAAGATTGAGAATTGATGTTCTTGATAGTTGTTCTTGAATTGATTTCGTTCTTGAATATGAGTTGGGATTAAGGAGTTTCTTGATGTTAAAGTGTTGTTTCCTTGAGTTGTTTGGGTTAGATTTTGTGTATATGATTTGGGTACATGAATCTAAAGTGAAGTTGAGAAAAAGAATCGGATTAAAATGATTTAGGATCAGAAAACGAGATCAATAGTTCGTCAGAATTTTGCCTGAAGGGAGGCTGGCGCGACGCGCCCCCATAGCGCCAGGAAGGCTGGGGCAGCGCGCCAGAATAGAGCCCCAGAAAGTTGGGGCTTGCGCGGCGCGCCAGAAATGCGCCTAAATCATCGTTTTTCACCAATTTTCGTCGATTAGCCTATTTAAGACCTTCTAAAGTGTATTAGCACTTCCTATTGATTCTAACTACTCTAAATGACTTCTAAACATCTAGAAATCATCTAGAAACATGATTTACAACCTTGAATCCATAACTTTAAATTCAAGGAAAGTTAAGAGCCAAGTCTAGCAAGTTCTTAGAGTCTTTTCAGGAAGTCTTTTGCAAATGCTTTTAACTTTGTTTTAAGACTTAAAGTTCAAGTTGAGTAAAGTTTAAAGAGTAAAGAGTAAAGCTTGAGATTCATTTCTTCAAAGAAGTATATGGGGACTAAGTATTCCCAAAGAGATTTAAAATGTTTTCACATTTAAATAAGAACGGAAACTGAGATTTTTAAAGAGCCTTTGGGCTAGTTTTCAGAAAAGAGAAATAGCTTTCTAAATGAAGCAAGCAGGGAAACTAAGATTTCCAAGATAGCCTTTGAGCTAAGTTTTTGAGCACTAATCTCAAATCACAGAAGAAGTATGTTTTTAAACATAAAGAACTAAGTATATTTTTGGGAGTAGTATTGAGCACCGATATGGGATGCGAGTTCATATTAACTCAAGTCTCCATAAATCATGTAGTCATCATGGGTAGAAAAGGACCATACTTTTTAGATAAACCCTTTTCACATAGACTAGTGGATCCACTTAGTGAGTTAGCTTCCTATTTCACGGCAAGGTACAGGATGGGCCTCGGCATCGTGAGGTAAAACATTGTATCATCACTATAGTTCTTAAGTGATGGTTGTTGGTTAGAGAAACTCCCACAGTAATAGTTGCATAGTTCCTCAAGGGGTTCTGCTTAGTGTGAATGGGGGTATGGGACTTCATTCATGCATTGCACAAGTAGACTTTGAGAGGAAGCATTGTTTGTCTTTTTATGATATTATGATTATGAATTGACAGCATGTTTTAAACAGTTTTCCTTTTTCTTTATATTGCATTTGTTTTAAACTGCTTTATAATGAAATGAGTTTAGTAAAGTATTCAGGAGTTGAGAAGAGCCAAGGTAAGTGTTTCCTTCCTAATATCTTTCAAGCCTATGTTGTTTTAGCATTCTAACTTGCATACTCGTACATTCAATGTACTGATGCTAGTTGGCCTACATCGTATTATGATGCAGATACAGGTAACTAGGATCGGCATTTCAGCTTACCGTTGATCTAGTGAGCAGTTCAGAGTCAGTCGGTGAGCCTTCTTGCATTCCGGAGGATCTATCTTCATTGTCTTCTAGTTTAGTTCCTTAGGATGTTGTGGGGTCTGCCCAACATCTATCTATCTCAGTTGTTTTAGAGGCTTCATAGACAGTCAAATATTAGTTCTTTGGTCTTTTCATTGTCATTATTCCATGTTGAGACTTGATTTTACCTTAATGGCTAGTTGAATATTCTTTTATAACATTCCAGTTTATTATATGAACTTATCTTTGTTGAGTTTAAGTCTTCCGCTGAGTTAAGTAAGCCAGACCAAGAGTTCGCTTGGGGCCAGCAATGGTCTTCGAGTGCCGGCCACGTCCAGGGTGTAGGCTTGGGGTGTGACATAGGTTAAGCTATAGTTATTAGTTTGGAGTAGGATTTAAGTCTGCTACTTTCATAAAAATTAGACTTCCTATTGATGTAATAAGACTCTTATTTAAAGGGGGTTTTTGATGAATAAATCAGAATGTCATATTTCAACAAAAAAGTAAGAGATTAGAGTTCTCTCTTCCATTGAACTCTAAGGTTTCAATCTCCCTTTGAAGAGCTGAAGAGATCAAAGATCAGTGTCATCGCTTGTACTTTCTCAAATAATTCCTGGTTTTTCTTCATCCATATCCATCATACCTCTGAAACTTTTGAAAATATTAGATGGCAAAGTTCCAGTGAACACATTAAAGGAAAATTTCAAGGATCTGTAACTCGGGAAATGGAAACTCGGACTCTGAATCACCAATTGGACCGTAAAAAGATTTGATTTAAGAATCAGAACTTGTAGGTTTGGAAGTTTCTCAAGCAACATGGGGAACATGTCATTTATCTTATTGTTTCCCAAATCAAGAGCTATCAATCTTGTACAATTAACCAAGGATCGTGGGACTTGTCCCCCCAATTGATTGCCACACAAACCAAGATATTATAACCCAGTAAGTAAGAATCTTGGTATCTCTCCATGAAATTTTTATTCACAAGTCTAAAATAAAAAATGGAGCTACTGGAATTGCCCAAACATCCTAGATTGAACCCACTGAAATTCTTCTGAGCCAAAATGAGGACTTGAAGGTAAGTCATGTCACAAATGGATTGATGCAAAGACCCTTGAAGAATTGTTTTTTCCAAATTAAGCGACAACAAACACATTGAACTCCATACTTGTTTTTAAAGCCTCTGAAGAAGTTATGGATTTGCTGAAAAAGCTTCCAAAAGTCTTTCAGTTGGTTCTCCGCTCCCCCTAGAACATATGCATTGTAATTTCTGAGTTTATAGCTTAACCATTTTATCATCATATCTAAACCTTTGATCATTCCTATTTTTCGGTGCGGGTGCACTAGTTGCTAATGGTGCAGGTCCAGATGACATCCTCTGAAAGAAGGACTTATTACCATTACCATTCCTCTGTTAATTGGGCTCATGACCTGCTGACTCTGCCCTCTTACTCATGTGGTCCTATTTATCTTTCTGTTTATCCTCCTCAACAATTGACTTTTCCCTCTTACTATTGTGGTCCTCTCTATCTTTCTATTTATCCTCCTCAACATACTGAGCATACATCACGAGTCTAGAGATATCTATATTAATGATCAATGATGTAGCCTTACACTCTTTGTTCAGATGCTTGCCCAATCCAGACACAAACTTCCTTATTCTAGCTTTTATGTCTAGAACCATCCCTGGAGCATAACGAGATACTTGGGTGAAACTAAGAACATACTCTTTCACGCTCATACCAACTTGCTTTAGATTCACAAACTCTTCCATCTTAGCCTCTCTCAACAGCTAGGGAAAGAAATGGTTCAAAATGCTTCCTTAAAGCTATCCCATTTTGCTGGAGCGTCATCCTTACCACGAATTTCCTCTCATTGATCATACCATATATTTGCAACACCTTTGACTTGATAAGCAAAAAGTTCAACTCCCTCAGTTTCGATAGCATGCATTACCTTTAGGATTTTTCACATCTCATCGATAAAATTATGTAGGTCTTCTTCTACCTTGGATCATATAAATATTTGAGGGTTCATCCTCAAGAATTCTCTAATCGTTGACACTTCTAATGGCTTCTTTGAATTGGAGTTAGTAGGTGTTGTGCTCTGATTGAGTAGCAACCAATTGAGTGAGCCTCTGAATAGCTCCCCTAAACTCTTCCTCAAAAGTATTCCTCAAAAGTAGTAGTATGGGGACGTTGAGGAGTAGATGGTTGTGGAATCCTCACTGTGTTGTATGCACAACTTGAGCCCCAATGCTTGCGCCCTAATTTATTGGGTGAGTTCTATTCCTAATATGCATCCTAGTTGGTGGAGACTTATTACTGTCACAACCCAGGGGTACACTCTAGATGTAACATGGCGTATAAGACCCCCGAGAGGCCCCATACAAGCTGCTTAGTATTCATAACATAAGAAATATAATAAAGAAAATAAAGACAACATTTCAAGTCCAAAAGTTTTTATAAAAGCACAGCAAAAGTGTAAACACTTGTCTCATTAGCCATCTAATACAATAGAATGAAATTGGGCCTAGCCCATACATCATGTCCAAAACTAAAAGTAAAGAAGAAAACTGAAAATAATAAAAGTCCGTCTTTGAAGCATAAGACTCACCAAAGCTCAGAAATCTCACAAATCAACCTCTAGCCACGAAACTGGGAACCCTGACTGTCAGACCCTACATTTGGGGAAATGTAGGCAAGGGTATGCGATAGTACAAAACAATGTTCCAAGTATGATAGCCATGCATATAAACATTTAAATCATACTAAAATAGGACATTTTCATGAGTATGCAATGATCAAGCTAAAATATGAAACTTGAGAGTTAGAAAACAAGTCATAAAACATGATCAATGCAAGTGAATATCATCTTGAAACATACTTACGATACTTATTGAAGTAATCTTGGTTCAGCATAACTTTACTTGTTTGTGGGAAGTAGCCTTAAGTGACATACAAGACCATGTGAGCTAGCAACATGGAATCTGATTTCTACCCCACACTGAAAAGGGGTGTCCTACTTGCCATGCTAAGGACCAAGAACTTCTAGCTATTGTTGATCTACTAGCAAATGTCTATCTAGACAATTCTGTGTTGACACATAGTTATGGGACACGGGTAATCGCCACTGAAACTCAGTCTCAATCATCAATGTCTAGAAAACATGAGTTAGAAATGGGTTTATAGAAATTCATCATAATTTCATGTAATTCTATCAATTCATACTTGATTTCATATAATCTTCTTACATAATCCAAGACCCACATTATATGTTCATAACTTGAAAAACGTGGGAACTACATGGGTTCATGGGGAATCACCATAACATCGTGAGATTTACTTCAATTCATGCATCATAGATCATTAATCAATCAATTAGATCCACAATTAGGATAGCCCATAACATAAAAGAAATCCCTAGCTCAATTGGGGAATTCTAACTTTGAAAATAAGAGATTTTGGGAACTGCGTGAATGGAAAGAATCCATAGATGAAAACTATCATACCTCAATGCCAATTGCTTAAATTCAATGGAGGAATGAAGACTTGACTTGCAAACCCTAGCTTGGACCCTTCTTCTTAAAGTCTTTTGGAGAGAGAAATATTTGAGAGGAAGAACTTGATTTCTTTTGGTGAATTTGAGAGTGATTTTCAAGAGGGAAATTTTAGAGTTAAAACACTTATATAAGGGTTTTAGTGAAGGGTAAAACGACATAGTATTAGGCTAAACTAATTAGGAAAAGACTCAACTGCCCCTAAAAATAACTACCGACCCACGACTTAAAGATTGTGCTCTGACCGACAGTCCATCCTGCACATCCATAAACCACTTCAGAGACTAGATTATGGGATCTGGACCTATGAACCCTATTGACAGACCGTGGGCCCAACGATGGTCCGTTGGTCCAGGCTGTGGTTCATGACCCTCTGAACCTTCTTGGTTGGCTAGCCTACGGACCACACACATTGTCCGTGGTTGACTTCATGGGCCATGGTTGGCCTCCATTGGATGGCACCAGGACTTCTGAAAACTTGTTATTTTACCCTTTTTCGAATCTAAAGTGTTACAATTACTTGCATCAATTTCAGTGGGAACCTCAGTACTTGCAACATTCCTTTGACTTGCAGTGCGCTTTGGAGGGATGAGCTGAAATACGTGAACACAAGAGTTAGAATAAACTCTATAGAGTAAGACTCTGTCGCACAAACTAGAATATGAAAGAATGGTAGTATTTCCTAATATAATATAGTCTCCTTATTATAGTGTCACGACCCAAGGGTACACCTTAGATGTAACATGGCGCACTTGACCCCGAAGGGGTCTCATACAGGCCCTTAGCATATCATAACATAAGATAATAGAAAAGTGCGGAATTTTTAAAACTTTTTCCATACAATCAAAGTCTTTTATAAAAGCAAGCGGAAGTCTATAACTCTTTGTCTCAAACTATCTAATACAACTTTGAATAACTCTTGGGACGCGGCCCATACAAAAGTCTAAAACATCCAAAAAAGACATAAAGGTAATGGTGGCTTTATCCTCGATGCTATGCGGACTCACCAAATCTTCAACTCCTTCGCTCTTCTAGAAACCTATCTTCAAGAACGAAATTCAAGATAACCGGACCCTACATTTGATAAGAGTGTAATCAACAGTATGAGTTAGTAAAAACTGTACTAAATATGTTAGCTATCATGACATCATAAGAGCATAACACAAGGGTTAGCCAACATAAAACATAATTCATCAGCATAAGAGACAATAACATAATCATAAGCATAATTTCCAACATATGCATAATATGGGCATTGATGAGTCCACGATTTAAACTCATTTTGGGCTTTATTTTAATAGAATTAGTGTCCTCAAATGCATATTTTGTCCAATAACTGATGTAAACCCTTGAATTTCAGGTATTTGGATTGAGAAACAAAGCATAGACATTATTGAGCAAAAAGGAACAAGGCAACTGAAATAACGAAAGAAAGAAGGCCTGAGGATTGCCTAACCCATTAGGCGAGTCGCCGAACGGCTAGTGTCTCACCTAATGTTCCAGAGTGCCAAGCCCTGAAGTAGAAAATCAGTCAGCAAGAGAAAAGAGCAGTCTGCGAGTCGTCGAACTGTTTCGCGAAGCAGTGATATATTTCCCAAAGTTACAGAACCTGAAAATGCTGAAGGCAAAAGCAAAATGGCGATAAAAATGACTAAAGAGTGGTTCACCAATTGGGTCGACGATCCCGACTAACTGCGTCGATTGAACATTCACAGTATACTTTTTGAAAACTATAAATACTTGTTTAAATTTATAGCTTAGTGATCGATTTTTGTATTGAAACAAATTATTTTCCAGTTTTTGAAGTTGAGAGATTAGAACTGAATAGAGAGACAATATTTCTTTAGCTTTGAAGATTTGAAGATTTTCATTTCGAAGAAATTTGAAGTAGGCGTTGAAGATTCTTCATCTTAGACCTTTGTAAAGAATATATCAAACCTACCTAGTTGATGGAAACACAACTTGGTAACGATTTTTACCTTTTTACTATGTCTAGCTAAAACCCCAATTCTTGGGGTGTGATTATGTGATTATGGATCGATATAACTGTTGGATATTTTAATTGATAGTTTATTTGATGTTTAAAAGTGATTTTATTCAGTAATTGTGGTTGAATTTAATCGGTTATAGTTGCAAATACAATCTTACCTTCGTGTTTTTGGCTTGCTCGAGAGAGAGGTTTTAAAACCAAAATTACTGAATCGATGGTCTGTGGGTATTGGGTTGTCATGAGTTAAGCTCGAAAGAGTGAACCCTAAACCCTCTCCACATATTCAGCTCGAGAGAGTGAATGGACTAAAGTAAAAGTTGTGCTTAATTGATGCTTATTGGTGTTCGAGAGAAACTAATTTGATTCGGGGTAAATTGTTTGAGAGAAAGTTTATCCCCACTAAAGTATAGCTTAATCACCGATTTACAGTTGTTTACTATTAATTGCAATTACCCGGTTGTCTGTCTTTTCCCATAATCCTATCACATAACAAGAATCCCGTCTCCATATTCGTATTATTTGTTGTTTTAGTTGATAATACAAACAAACCCCCCTTGATATTTGACACGTGTGTCACCCCTAATTTATGATATGGTTTTATTCGTTAATATTTTTAGCTATGATTGACTTGAGCATATTCTTACTTGCCTATTGATTCTCAATTACGAACCACTCCATTAGGACTCGACCCCAACTCACTTAGTTGGGTTATATTAATACTCACGATCTTGGCACTTATTATTGGATGAAGTGACCTGATTACGTTAAACATCAGACATAAGTCAACATAAGGCATAATCCAATAACATAGGAAATACCACATATTCATAATCATAGTCCATACTTAAATCCTCTTATCGTAGGAGAAACTTCATAAGTAACCTTCAAGTTATACTTGTGCAATGCATAGATGAGACCCCATAATCCCACCTAGGCTAAGTGCCACTTTTAGATATCATACCTCTTTATCATATTTGATCTCATACTTTAGATTACTTCTCATAGACAAGAGAATCTCTCACCTTTAGTCAACATATCAAGGATGGCAACTATAGCAACAAGCCAATCTAAGCATACATCATATAAGAGAAACACTTCATAATTAGCTTCAAGTCATACTTGTGCAATGTATGAATAAGACCCCATAATTCGATCCACACTAAGTACCACTCTAACGACCCTAAAAATAAACTAGAGCCTAACGTGTGTGTGTTTGTGTTTGTCTTGAGTTTTGAAGTGGTTTTATATTGTCCCGAGCCATGGCTGAGGGGTTTATGGGTGAAACGTCAAGGTACGAATCCTCAAGGACCTCGAGGAGGACCCTAAGCCTAACCCCCATGACCCCTTGAAACCAAAGGAGTCACCAAAATGTGGTGACCTACGGATGGGGTTCACGCCCCGTAGATCCATCCACGATTCGTGGATGGCCTCCGTTGGTCAAACCTTGCAGATGCGTTGAAGACCAAGCCCCAGCCATGAACCATGGACAGCCAGGACGGTGTGTGGACCCATCAACTGTCCGTGGATTGGGTCCGTGGTCCTCACTTGTGCAATCTGGTTTGGACACGGCTTGGGCAAGGGTCATTTGGTAAATTCATGTTAAGTCTTGTTTGGTTGGGGGATGGTTATTTTGGGTTTATTTAAGTATTTTAAGAGTATTAAAAGTGTTAAAACCTATTTTAGATTTCATTATTCAAAAACCCAAACACAAACTTCTCTTCTCCTCCAAAAGATCTCTTTCTAGAACTACCATAGAAGTTGAAGACTCTAAGCTTCCAAGGCCAATTGCTTCAAGGTTTTCAAAGGATTTTCAAGGAGATTTTGTGGGAAGAAATAGTAAGGTATGGTGGTCTTTATTCTTGTCTAATTTCCCATTCAAGGAGCCCAATCCAATCTGATTTCAAAGTACGAAATTCTAGGGATTTTACTCAATCTCATTAGTTCTTGCATCAAACATTTTCAAATGATAAATTATGATTATATTGATGTTTAATTGATGATTTAAGATGAAAATACTCTATGAACCCATGATTTCTCTCAATTCCTAAATTTGGCCTTATGAAGTGGGTTTGTTGATTATGAATGAATGATAATAGATTTATGCTTAGAATGATTTAGATGATTGATTTGTATCACTATATATGACTAATTATGGATAATTTTTGGTGAATTGAGGACTTGTAATCATAGCCTTGAAAGGGCAAGTTGACCTAATTTCATGTTGAATATAGAATTGTGCTTAAATTGTTGATCCACTTGAAAGGTGGACGTGTTTCCTTACTATGTACATTGTGATCATGGCCTTGAAGGCATAATGTGAAGAATGGAAGTATTATCATGATGTTGAATATATAAATGTGATGTAAAGCATGTGTGTGATCTAAATGAGTGAAGGAAGATCATGTTTAGAAGCTAATTGTGTTAGGATTGAATATTATCTCTTTATTAACACTTGTGAATGATGGTGATAGTTGGAAAGGATATTCTCACACACACACACTTGAATGAAGGAATGAATGAATGAATGAAGTTCAATGATAATGTTGATGATGTTCTATTTGAAAGGCTATTCACATATGGTACTTAAATGAATGTTAATGACTTGTTGAGAAAGGACTTGGTCACATCAATGGGGGTTAGTAGGTGAAAGGCTATTCTCATCTTTGAATCTATGAGCTTTCCAATGAATTAATGTGGGATGAGATGGATACTCATCCGGGAGTTAAGGCAGAGTATATAGTAACAATCCCTATATCCCGTTTTAATGAATGTTGGGTTTGGGATAGATTATCATTCGGGAGTTGAGGCGGAGTATCTAGTAGCAATCCCTTATCCCATAATGAATTAATGTAATGAATGTAATGTACTCTGTGAGGAATAATGCTAAGCACCAAGTGGATATGGTTAGAGATGGGTGCTCATCTGTGAGTTGAGGTGGGGTACTTAGTAGTATTCCCTTGGGATAGATGCTCATCTATGAGTTGAGGCAGGGTATCTAGTAGCAATCCCCATATCCCATAAACTATGTGCCCACATAGATCTAGCTAGTGGATCCACCTACAGATAAATAACAATAGTCATACCTTAGGCAAGTAGGAATCCCTTATCTGGTGAGGGTGACACCGGGATTCCATGTCAAGCTCTCATGGTCTATGTCGGTTAAGGCTTACCCCCACAATAATGTTAATGGACTATGCCTTCTTAAGGATGTACTACTTAGTATAGGTGGTGGTATGGGACGCCATCTATGCATTGCACAAGTAGGCATTTGAGAGAGGTTATGGTGTGTTCCTTAATGTCAATGAAATGAATGAACTATTATGATCATGTTAATGAAAAATGTTGATCTTGTGTCTAATGAATGAAGGTGTATTAATGAAGTTAATGAATGTTGACTTAAATGCTTATATGTGTAATGTAAAGATGTATGCTATACTTGGATTGTATTATGAGTTACTTCCTTGTCATGTCTATTGTATATGAATGTGCCTTGTCTATGGTGGCTTCAAAGGGGTACTTAGTGTGAGTAGTAGTATGGGATGCTACTTGCACATTGTACAAGTATGACTTATGAAACGACCCCAAAAAAAAATGCCCGAAAATGTGCTTCGGAAACACCTATAATTGTAATTTCCATATATCTCAAAATCCGTGCACGATTTCGGAAATTTGACTTCATATTCTTATTCAGGGGGTCAAATTGAGTGGGAAATGGGTCTAACCCGAATTTTAGAGCAACCGTATCAAAATTCAAAAATCGCAAAAAATGCGATTTGGAGGGTCAACTTTAAAGGGGCATATCTCTTAGCACACAAGGAACTGGAAGGGACACCACCTATTAAATTAAAGCCCTTTGAGTTATCTTTCCAATGCACTTGGTTTCACCTCATTCCGAGTTAGGATGAGGGAGTTATGACCATTTTCGTAAAACCTGTCTCGGCAGAATTGCAAATTCCAATGAGCAAAGTTACTGTAGCGGCTGGAGACGTTTTTCTTTTATAAAAAGAGGATATGTCCCATACTTA
>NC_064285.1:12468690-12483690 GCF_019186545.1 Solanum stenotomum
GCATACTCTATGCCTACATGATGTCACCATGTAGGGACCGGAGCACCGCTTGACCCTCCTCCTCCGCGTGGCTAATACGATTTCCTATCAAGGTTATTGGTGAGTCCTCCATTCCGGGGACGTTGCTCATGATCTTTTGCTATGTGTAAGACTTTTTCTTTTTAGTTATGTTTTGACTATGAGGGTGAGCCCAGTAGTTTGTCTTGGCCCCCGCTAAGTACTCATGTTTAGAGGTGGTGTTGGACAAGTTGTGTATTATGCTTGAGCTTGACTCATCTATGGTATTTATGTATCATTTCTTCTTTTTTTCTCTTGCTCCCTTAGTCCCGATTTCCCCCTTTGATTATGCTTATTGCTTATGGTCATTTTAATTGCTTCCGCGACCAAGGATGTGTAATGATACGCTATGAGACTTGTTTGGGATTCCTTCGGGTTCCCCATTCGTCGGTCACGTCTAGGCCCTAGGCTTGGGTCGTGACAACTTAGAAGTTGTCTTAGATGATGGTCTTGATGTGATGATGTGATTCATGTGATGTTTATGTGTCTTAAATGCTCTATTGTGTAAAGGTGGAAAGGATTAATGTAAGTTCACTTTTGGTGACCTTAAGGTGGTGCCTTAGTGAGGGTGGTGGTATGGTGTTATCCATACATTTCACATCGTATAGCTTGAGGGTTACTTGAGGTGGAGGCCCAAGGTAAAGGTTTATATGTGACTTTATATGTTGGTTATGATTGAATATCATGTCTCTTATACTTGTACTTCATGAAGTTTTACCAAAATGGCATAAAAGCATGTCTCTCAAATAAAAGTTTATGCATGACGTGTTGGGTTCTGAATGTGATTAGGGCGTCATGCGGAAGCTTACAATTGCAAATAATATGATTGATAAATTAGATGACAAAAACTTATACTAAAAACTAATATTATTATATGAAAACTAATATAAAGAAAAAATATTAAAATTGTTGAGAGATTAAATCTCCCCATAAAAAAAACTCACTAAATGACTACATTATGGATTCTATTATGTTATGTTATGAGAATAGGGATCTTCAATTTATAGATCTCCAAACTATTCCTCTAAGGAAAGAATAAACCAAATATGGAAGAAAATTATATTTTTCTTTCAGGAAAAGTTCAAGCATTTATGATAATACTTTGACTTTTCTTTAAGGAAAAAAATAAACTTCAAATAAGGTAAGAAAATCAGGGCAAAACCCTAACAAATCTCCCCTTTTGGCTAGATTTTCTTGACAAAACTTGATCCGTCTTCTTCACATGCATGATATCTTCGTTCTTCACATAGTCTTCATCACTGCTGCTTGCCATGGTTAAGAATAAAGTTTATAATATATGGGTTAAAAATGGTTTAAAAGTATTTTATTTTTATTTTCAAAGATGCAGCAACAGGAATGTTGAAAATATAGTTTTAATCTTTTCTCCACATGTACCTGGACAAAAATCTTTTTTATCATCAAATTAGTTGCAAATTGATTTGAAACCACTTGAACCTGTCTTCAACCCCATTCAAGCATTAGATTATTAAACCATCAGATCTTTGAACCATATGCTCTGATACCACTTGTTGGGTTCTGAAGGTGATTAGGGCATCATGCGGAAGCTTACAATCGCAAATAATATGATTGATAAATTAGATGACAAAAACTTATACTAAAAACTAATATTATTATATGAAAACTAATATAAAGACAAAATATTAAAATTGTTGAGAGATTAAATCTCCCCATAAACAAAACTCACTAAATGACTACATTGTGGATTATATTATGTTATGCTATAAGAATAGGGATCTTCAATTTATAGATCTCCAAACTATTTCTCTAAGGAGAGAATAAACCAAATATGAAAGAAAATTATATTTTCCTTTCAGAAAAAATTCAAGCATTTAGGATAATACTTTGACTTTTCTTTAAGGAAAAAAATAAACTTCAAATAAGGTAAGAAAATCAGGGCAAAACCCTAACATGACTATCATACTTAGTACTTAATTGTGCTAACCCCACTCTTCCCCTTTTCTTACTTAAGTGTAGGGTTTGGAGATGTTGGTGTTCTATGCTTGAGGAGTCGATTTCTAAGGTGCTTGAAGATCAAGAATTGGTAAGTCCTTGTAGTTTCGAGGACAACACCCATTATGTTCTCTTATGTCTTTTAGTTTTGTTATAAGCTTTTGTATGGGCTAGGTCCCAATGTTGTAGTCAAGTATTAGATGGTTCGAGATATAGTGTACAAAGTCTAGAAAGTCTTCTGCTTGCTTTTTCATGAAAATATCTTCGAATGTAAAAGAAAATTTTTAATTCTCCTCTATTTTCCTATGTTCTTATGTTCAAGAATTCTATGAGGCTTGTATAAGACCCCTTTGGGGTCGAGTACGACGTGCTACGACTAAGTGGTACTCTCGGGTCATGACAAATATGGTATCAGAGCACGAAGTATTGGGAATGGTCTTAGGTTGTCTCAATTTACTTCTAGTAAAGTCTTGTTCATAATGTGAAGTGTGCCACATTATGAATAGGAGGTTATTGGGTGTTAAGAAAGTTTCACTTCTTGATTCTTCAAATCGTGCCATAGAGTTAAACTCTGTAATGTCTTTCCCTCATTCCTTATGGGATGGTCTTTAGTGTATGACCACTTGAAAGGTTTATGTTATAAGGGTTAAGGGAGAGAAAATGTTGGTTTTGATGCCAACTAGGGCTATGTGACTTGGTAGATTGGAGATGGAAGATTGTGATGTTGTCTTTAGTAAGAATGAGTTACTTATTGGTTATGTGTGTTGTTGGTAGAATCTGACTTAGTCAAGATGAGTTTTGAGGTATATTGAAAGAGTTGATGAATAAGGTGTTTTAGAAATGCCTAGGTGTGATTAGTGTGAAGGTTTAGTGATGTTTTGCTCTAACGTTCGAATTGGAAGAGGTGAAGTTTAAAAGAGCTAGTATAGGTTTTCTCCTAAGGGGGGAATAATGTGCCTAGATGGTAAGGTCTTTGAGTGTCTTTGATGTTCATGAGTTAGGATTAATTGATGTCCTCATCTTAAGAGGTGTAGTGAGTTGGAGTAGTTAAGATCCAGTGTGGTAGACTCGTATGAGACCTTGAGTGGTGTTGGTAAGGTTGTTGTGAGAAAGAGTTGCTTAATGAGGACTTTCCTAGTTCAAAGGCTCTGGTATGTTGATGGTTTCTTGTAATTTATCAGTGTCCTGATTGAGGTTCCCTTGTGGTGTTCATGTTAACCTTAGTATGAGCTTGCCCTTAAGTGGGGGATAGTATGTTGAATAGTAGGCTATGGTGACTATTGATATTATTATCTCTTTCCTTTTATTCATATTCAAGCTTGAGACCAATAGTTCCTTGGAGCTTGTTTCATGTTTGTGAGTCTAGTGTGAAATTTAGTTTCCATGGTCTCATTATGTTATGCATGTTCTAGTTGAATTCTTGTTTAAATGAGAAAATGAGTTTTCAAAATCGTGTTCCTCATGATGTTGATACATCCATGATGAGTTGCCTAAATGCTTCATGAGTTGACTTGCTGAACATGCCTAAATGTGTTTCTATGAAGAAATTGCATAATGTGATTTTATGAGAAAATTGCTTAAATGTGCCTATTGATGTTGTGATGAGCATGATGCGAGTTGGAGAAGGAAGGTCCTCCAATGAAGTGAGAAATGTGAAGCCTTGATGCATAATGAGTTTGGAGATGTAGTTCCTACTTTATTGTTTGCATTGAGTCTTTGTGGTGTGGAGTTGATGTTTCCTACTACGTTTATGCATTTACATTGATTTTGCATGCTTGATTGTGGGCTGCTAGTCTTGAGTCGTTACCATTTAATATTTTTAAAGTGTCATTCGAGGATGAATGTTCCTAAGTGGGGGATAATGTAACGACCCTAAAAATGAACTAGGGAAACTAGAGCCTAACGTGTGTGTGTTTGTGTTTGTCTTGAGTTTTGAAGTGGTTTTATGTTGTCCCGAGCCATGGTTGAGGTGTTTAGGGGTCAAACGTCAAGGTACGACTCCACAAGAACCACCTTAAGGGTCCTTGAGGAGAACCCTAAGCCTAACCCCCAAGACCCTTTGAAACCAAAAGAGTCACCAAAATGTGGTGACCTATAGAGTGGGTTCACGCCCCGTAGGTCCATGCACGGTTCGTGGATGGCCTCCGTAGGTAGAACCTTGCAGATGCCTTAAATACCAATCCCCAGACACGAACCAAGGATAATTAGGATGGTTCGTGGATCCATCTACTGTCCGTGGATTGGGTCTGTGGTCCTCACCTCTACATTCTGGTTTGGACTTGGCTTGGGCAAGGGTTCTTTGGTAAATTCATGTTAAGTCTTGTTTTGTTGGGGGACTATTATTTTGGGTTTACTTAAGTATTTAATGAGTATTAAAAGTGTTAAAACCTATCTTAGATTTCATTATTCAAAAACCCCAAATACAAATTTCCCTTCTCCTCCAAAAGATCTCTCTCTAAAACTTCCATAAAAGTTGAAAACTCCAAGCTTCCAAGGACAATTTCTTCAAGGTTTTCAAAGGATTTTCAAGGGAATTTTGTTGGAAGTAATAGCAAGGTATGGTGGTCTTGATCCTTGTCCAATTTTCCATTCAAGGAGCCCAATCCAATGTGATTCAAAGTATAAAATTCTAGGGTTTTTACTTAATGTCATGGATTCTTGCATCAAACATTTTCAAATGATAAATTATGATTATATTGATGTTTAATTGATGATTTAAAATGAAAATACCCTATGAATCCATGATTTCTTTCAATTCCTAAATTCTTATTAAGTGGGTTTATTGATTATGAATGAATGATGATGGATTTATGCTTAGAATGATCTAGATGATTAATTTGTATCACTATCTATGTCTAATTGTGGAGAATTGTTGGTGAATTAAGGACTTGTGATCATAGCCTTGAAAGGGCAAGTTGACCTAATTTCATATTCAATATAGAATTGTGCTTAAATTGTTGATCCACTTATAAAGTGGAGGTGTTTACTTACTATGTACATTGTGAACATGGCCTTGAAGGCATAATGTGAAGAATGGAAGTACTATCATGATGTTGACTATATAAATGTGATGTAAAGCATATGTGTGATCTAAATGAGTGAAAGATGATCATATTTAGTAGCTAATTGTGTTAGGATTGAATATTATCTCTCTATTAACACTTGTGAATGATGGTGATAGCGTGAAAGGCCATTCTCACACACACACACACTTGAATCAATGAATGAAGATCAATGATAATGTTGATGATGAAGTACTATTTGAAAGGCTATTCTCAAATGGTACATAAATGAATGTTAATGACTTGTAGTGCAATGACTTTCTCACATCAATGGGAGTTAGTAGGTGAAAGGCTATTCTCATCTTTGAATCTATGAACTTTCCAATAAATTAATGTGGGATGGGATGGATACTCATCCGTGAGTTAAGGCGGAGTATCTACTAACAATCCCCATATCCCATTTTAATGAATGTTGGGTTTGGGATAGGTGTTTATCTTGGAGTTGAAGCAGAGTATCTAGTAGCAATCCCTTATCCCATTGAATTAATGTAATGAATGTAATGTACTCCATGGGGAATAATGCTAAGTATAGAGTGGATAGGGTTAGAGATAGGTGCTCATTCGTGAGTTGAGGCGGGGTACTTAGTAGCAATCTCTTGGGATGGATGCTCATCCGTGAGTTAAGGCGGGGTATCTAGTAGCAAACCTCATATCCCATAAACTATGTGCCCACATAGGTCTAGCTAAGGGATTCACTTAAGGCCAAAGAAAAATAATCCTACCTTAGGCAAGTAGGAATCCCTTATACGGTGAGGGTGACACCGAGATTCCATGTCAAGCTCTCAGGGTCTATGTCGGTTAAGGCTTACCCCCACAATAATGGTAATGGACTATGGTTTCTTAAGGATGTACTACTTAGAATAGGTGGTGGTATGGGATGCCATCTATGCATATCACAAGTAGATATTTGAAGGAGGTTATGGTGTGTTCCTTATAATGTTAATGAAATGAATGAACTCTTATGATCATGTTAATGAAGAATGTTGATCTTGTGTCTAATGAATGAAGGTATTCATGTTGACCTTAGTATGAGCTTGCCAATAAGTGGGGGATAGTAGGTTGTGGTGCCTATTGATATCCTTATCTCTTTCCTTTTATTCCTATTCAAACTTGAGACCAACAGTTCCTTGTAGCTTGTTTCATGTTTTGGAGTCTAGTGTGAAATTGAGATTCCATTGTCTCCTTATGTTATGCATGTTCTAGTTGAATTCTTTTTTAAATGAGAAAATGAGTTTTCACAATCGTGTTCCTCATGTTGATATGCATCCATGATGAGTTGCCTATATGCTTCATGAGTTGACTTGTTGAACATGCCTAAATGTGTTTCTATGAAGAAATTGCATAATGTGCTTTTATGAGAAAATTGCTTAAATGTGCCTATTGATGTTGTGATGAGCATGATATGAGTTGGAGAAGGAAGTTCCTCCAATGAAGTGAGAAATGTGATGCCTTGATGCATAATAAGTTTGTAGATGTAGTTCCTACCTTATTGTTTGCATTGAGTCTTTGTGATATGGAGTTGATACTTCCTTCTATGTTTATGCATTTACATTGATGTTGCATGCATGATTGTGGGTTGCTATTCTTGAGTCGTTACCCCTTAATTTATTTAAAGTGTCATTCGAGGACGAATGTTCCTAAGTAGGGGATAATGTAACGATCCTAAAAATGAACTAGTGCAACTAGAGCCTAATGTGTGTGCGTTTGTGTTTGTCTTGAGTTTTGAAGTGGTTTTATGTTGTTCCGAGCCATGGTTGAGGGGTTTAGGGGTCAAATGTGAAGGTACGACTCCCCAAGGACCACCCTAAGGGTCCTTGAGGAGAACCCTAAGCCTAACCCCCAAGACCCCTTGAAACCAAAGGAGTCACCAAAATGTGGTGACTTACAGAGTGGGTTCACGCCCCGTAGGTCCATCCACTGTTCGTGGATAGCCTTCGTAGGTCAAACCTTGCAGATGCCTTGAATACCAAATCGCCAGCCACAAACTACGGACATTCAGGATGGTCCGTGGACCCATCTACTATCTGTGGATTGGGTCTGTGGTCCTCACCTGTGCAATACGGTTTGGACACAGCTTGGGCAAGGGCAATTTGGTAAATTCATGTTAAGTCTTGTTTTGTTAGGGGATGGTTATTTTGGGTTTGTGTTTTGAGAGTATTAAAAGTGTTAAAACCTATTTTAGATTTCATTATTCAAAAACCCCAAATATAAACTTCCCTTCCCTCCCAAAAGATCTCTCTCAAGAACTTCCATAGAAGTTGAGGACTCCAAGCTTCAAAGGACAATTTCTTCAAGGTTTTCAAAAGATTTTCAAGGGGATTTCGTGGGAAGAAATAGTAAGGTATGGTGTTCTTGATCCTTGTCTAATTTTTCATTTAAGGAGCCCAATCCAATGTGATTTCAAAGTATGAAATTCTAGGGTTTTTACTCAATCTCATGGGTTCTTGCATCAAACGTTTCCAAATGATAAATTATGATTATATTGATGTTTAATTGATGATTTAAGATGAAACTACTCTATGAACCCATGATTTCTCTCAATTCCTAAATTTGGCCTTATGAAGTGGGTTTGTTGATAATGAATGAATGATGATGGATTTATAATGGTTTAGATGATTGATTTGTATCACTATCTATCTCTAATTGTAGAGAACTGTTGGTGAATTAAGGACTTGTGGTCATAGCCTTGAAAGGGTAAGTTGACCTAATTTCATGTTGAATATAGAATTGTGCTTAAATTATTGATCCACTTGAAAGGTGGAGGTGTTTACTTACTATGTGCATTGTGATCATGGCCTTGAAGACATAATATGAAGAATGGAAGTACTATCATGATGTTGTATATATGAATGTGATGTAAATCATGTGTGTGATCTAAATGAGTGAAGGATGATCATGTTTAGAAGCTAATTGTGTTAGGATTGAATATTATCTCTCTATCAACACTTGTGAATGATGGTGATAGTGTGAAAGGCTATTCTCACATACACATACTTGAATGAACGAATGAATAAATGAATGAAGTTCAATGCTAATGTTAATAATGAAGTACTATTTGAAAGGCTATTCTTATATGGTACTTAAATGAATGTTAATGACTTGTTGTGAAAGGTTATTCTCATCTTTAAATCTATGAGCTTTCTAATTAATGAATATGGGATGGGATTTATACTCATCCGGGAGTTGAGGCGGAGTATCTAGTAACAATCCCTATATCTCGCTTTAATGAATGTTGGGTTTGGGATAGATGTTCATCCAGGAGTTGAGGCGGAGTATCTAGTAGCAATCTCTTATCCCATAATGAATGAATGTAATATACACTATGGGGAATAATGTTAAGCACCAAGTGGATATGGTTAGAGATGGGTGCTCATCCGTGAGTTGAAACGGGGTACTTAGTAGCAATCTCTTGGGATGGATGCTCATTCGTGAGTTGAGGTGGGGAATCTAGTAGCAGTCCCCTATCCCATAAACTATGTGCCCACATAGGTCTAGCTAGTGGATCCACCTACGGATAAATAACAATGGTCCTACCTTAGGCAAGTATGAATCCCTTATCCGGTGAGGGTGACACCTGGAGTCCATGTCAAGCTTTCATGGTCTATGTCGGTTAAGCCTTACCCCCACAATAATATTAATGGACTATGGCTTCTTAAAGATGTACTGCTTAATATAGGTGGTGGTATGAGACGACATCTATGCATTGTACAAGTAGGCATTTGAGGGAGGTTATGGTGTGTTCCTTATAATGTTAATGAAATGAATGAACTCTTATGATCATGTTAATGAAAAATGTTGATCTTGTGTCTAATGAATGAAGGTGCATTAATGAAGTTAATGAATGGTGACTTAAATGCCTATATGTGTAATGTAAAGATGTAGGTTGTACTTGGATTGTATTATGAGTTACTTCCTTGTCATGTCTATTGTATATGAATGTGCCTTGTCTATGGTGGCTTCAAAGGGGTACTTAATGTTAGAATTATGGGATGCTACTTGCACACTGTACAAGTATGACTTAGAAGTTGTCTTAGATGATGGTCTTGATGTGATGATGTGATTCATGTGATGTTTATGTGTCTTAAATGCTCTATTGTGTAAAGGTGGAAAGGATTAATGTAAGTTCACTTTTGGTGACCTTAAGGTGGTGCCTTAGTGAGGGTGGTGGTATGGCGTTATCCATACATTTCACATCGTATAGCTTGAGGGTTACTTGAGGTGGAGGCCCAAGGTAAAGGTTTATATGTGACTTTATATGTTGGTTATGATTGAATATCATGTCTCTTATACTTGTACTTCATGAAGTTTTACCAAAATGGCATAAAAGCATGTCTCTCAAATAAAAGTTTATGCATGACTATCATACTTAGTACTTAATTGTGCTAACCCCACTTTTCCCCTTTTCTTACTAAAGTGTAGGGTTTGGAGATGTTGGTGTTCTATGCATAAGGATTAGGTTTCTAAGGTTCTTGAAGATGAAGACTTGGTGTGTCCTCATAGTTTTGAGGACAACACCAATTATGTTCATTTATGTCTTTTAGTTTTGTTATAAGATTTTGTATGGGCTAGGTCCCAATGTTGTATTCAAGTATTAGATGGTTTGAGACATAGTGTACAAAGTCTAGAAAGTCTTCCACTTGCTTTTTAATGAAAATGTCTTCCATTGTAAAAGAAAGTTTTTAATTCTCCTCTATTTTCCTATGTTCTTATGTTCAAGAATGTTATGAGGCTTGTATAAAACCCCTTCGGGGTCAAGTACGCCGTGTTACGACTAGGGGGTGCTTTCGGGTCATGACAACCACTTTAGGCTTTCATGCATATTGATCATCTCTTAGATCTCATACTTAGCTCATCATAAAGGACAAGGGGAATCACCTCAAGTCATACATATCATGGAATCATGAAAGACAAGGTTAACCACTTCTAGTCATACACATCATGGAATCATAAAGACAAGGGTAATTACCTCTAGTCATACAAATCATGGAATCATAAAGACAACTATAATCACCTCTAGTCATACGTATCATGGAATCATATAGATAAGGGTAATCACCTCTAGTCATACATATCATGGAATCATAAAGACAAGGGTAATCACCTCTAGTGATACATTTTAAGGAATCATAGGTGTTCACCTCCATGTTCATTTTAATAAGATATATGTATTTGCCTCCATATCCATTTTAGGGTGTAATATAGGTATTCACCTCCACATCACTTAATAAGGATCATAAGTAATCGCCTTCATGTCCATTTTAATAAGATATAGGTATTCGCCTCCATATCATTCTATGGCTAATGGGTATTCACCTCTTGCCTTGTTTTAGAAGTCATATATTAAGGGTAGTCACTACACACTTCTTATACCATGACATGGGATATCACCTCATGTTTATTCATATAGGAATAAGGGAATTCACCTCACATTCCTCTCATATAAAGGTCTTTGGGGGAATCACCACAACCTCATCACATTTCATAGTCCTTGGACTTAGATTCATTTTAGGTGAGAATAACCTTTCAACCTAGAATCATTCTATGTGAGAGAACCTTTCATATCATATCATATTCATGCATGAGTGTTTATACATGAGTGTTCATATGAGAATGTCCTTTCAACAACACAACAACATATCATGATCATAGACACTTCACTCTCAAAGTGTTCATAAGGCATGTGCATAGCTTTCATAAAACATACATAATATCATATCTTACCATTTCAAGGGTCAAAGCTCATATCAAATCAACACATCTATAATATTACATTAGACATAGATTCCATCATAACTCAAGTGATTCTATCACTTCATACAATCTATCATTCATAAGGTAGATTAGGTAGGTAAAGGCCTTCCACCACAATTCTATTCATTAGTCGTCTAGTCTCATATAGATTTTACTCTCAAGCCTTAACTTACATAATTCATCTGATTATCTTTACTCTCAAGCCCTAGTGATCAAACTTCATGACTACAAGCCTTACTCTCAAAGCTTTACCTCTTACAATCATCATGCATATATATCTAGATCACAAGACATTCTAGTCATAAGCTCCATCTTTAAGCAATGCTAGTCTTAATTCATCATAAAGGTTCAATATCATTCATTACTAGTCAAGATCCATCATAAAATATTTAATCTAATTCAATTTATGTTTACATACTTCTATTCTTGAACAATTACTATACACATCATCAATTCTAGAAGATCATCTATGAATCCTCAATTTTCCCTCACAAGACACAAAACCACATTCTTCAATTTCATCAATTAAACTAGGGTTAACCATGGGAATCATATAATATCATCAATATATCATGATTCAATACTAAATCAATCATAAACAAGTACTATCCACTCAATTGGAATCATACTCAACTAAACCCACAATTTTGGAAGGAACCCTAACTTGAATTGGGGATTTCATCTTCACAATTGGGGGAATTCTAGGGGGCTCCATGGATGGAAGAATCCATGTATGAATAAGCTAACATACCTTGGATACAAAGCCTTACAAAGCTTGCAAGCTTGCAATAATGGAGTCTTGTTCTTGACCTAGGCTTCAAGCTCTATATTCTTCTTCAAGTCTTAGAGAGAGAAATATTTGAGAGGAGAGCTTTAGGGTTTGATTTAGGTTTTGGGAAATAATGAATTAATAGGGGTGGTTAAAGGGTTAAAATAGCTTATACAGGTGTTTTAAGACTAGGCAAAACGACCCCATTTAATAACCACATAATTTGGGATTTCCTAAAAAAACCCCTCACTAGGCAGCATGGTGCCAGGAACCACGACAAGGCTTCACGAGCCGTGGTTAAGACCACTGGCCGTGGTCCTGCTCGTGGCCCATAGACCAGTGGCTTGGCCTCAAGGTCTTGGCCTCCACAATACTAAGGCACCTTCACGGGCCTTCCCATGAGTCGTGGTCAAGACCACGTGAAGTGGCTCGTGAAGGTGAGCCACTTTGAGGCTGCCCTTAGGGAGCTACTGCCTTGCCTTCACAGACCACACCACGAGCCATGGTGGTGTTCATGGAGTTGGAGCAGTGTGCTCCAAGCTTGGGGCAGCCTTGGCCTTTGGTTTGGGACTTGCCCCTTGGCCTTGGCTCTTGCCCCTTGCCTTGGCTCTTGTTGCCCTCACCCTTAGCCCTAGATGATCTCCTAACTACGGGGTATAACATATAGATGTGACACACAAACATGGATTCATAGACATCTTAGGACACTTAAACTTTGTGCTCTAATACCAATTTTGTCACACCCCAAGCCTACACCCTGGATGTGAGCGATACTTAGAAATTTCGTTGGTCTCAAGCGAACCTTTGGTCTGGCTTCCTACCGTATGAAAGACTGAACAACTTTATGCGGAAACTTTATAAAATATGAATATCAAAACAATTTAGACATAATAAAATTATCTCAACAACTTTATCTAAAGTCTGAATAAAAATAATGATAGTGTTTGAAAACATTGAAAATAAGACTTGACTGACTCGTGTAACTCGTGTATAAAGCCTCTAATGAACTAAATATAGGTATCAAGATAAGACCCACAACTACATGACTATTCTACTAGTAATGACTAATAATCAAATAAATTGAACTAACCTAGAGTCCTGTGGAAGAAAGGAGGTCTTGCCAAAAGCTGATGGAAAGAGATCCTACTCAAGCACTTATCAGTTAGACATCAACAATAATATAATCATCAACACACTTGTCAAATACAAAAGTCAATAAATCATGGAATTCATATCGACATGAAGATCATGCCCTTCAATTTTAGGAGGAAACTAAATTAAAGGTTGAAAATATAGATGAAGAATGTTTATCTCTAGAAAGAAAAATTCCTAGACCTTAGAAAAGTTGTCATTGAGGTTCTCTGGTCAAATATTTTAACTTCTGGCAAAGATTGGGTGAAAAGAAGGGCTTGAAGTCATGTTACTATTTCACAACCTTTGCTATGGTAAAAGTTCTTTGCTATGGCAAAGAAAATCTTCGCTATAGTGAACCTCCGCGAGATAGGACCTTTATGATGGAGAATCTCTGATTTGCTATTGCAAAGCACTGGCGGCAACTTAGAACCCAACTCCCACTTTTTTATTTGTTTCCAACTCTTAACCCATGGGGACTTGTACAAGGGGACTATGGTCCTAACTACTCATAACGATGAGACACATCGTTACAATTTTGGTCTTTGAGGATGATAAATTAGTCACCGACAACACAACAGAGAAACTAAATGAAACCTTCAAAAACTCAAAGTTGATGGATTAGGTTGACATTTTCGACTCATTTATGCTAAAACCACTTGGAGTGTATTGTGTAAAGTTGGAAGTCGAGTTTAGGAAAACAAATGTGAAGTAGAAGTGCAGAAATTTCTTAAGCAATCATTAAATGAAGCTTCAAGATTTAATTCTGAATTTCGAGTTATCACAAATAGACTTTGTTTCGAGTAGGTGATATCTTAAAAGATTCCGAACATCTTAAGTAGTTCACATCTAACATTTGAATTGATTTGATGAAGACTTAAAGATGGATTTGGTTGAAAATGAACCTAGTTTTTAGATTTGATGAAATAGGCTCATTTTGCAGCACATTTTTAATCGTAGCCCTTTTTCATAATTAATTATCTAGTCCAATTTCTAATAGTCTTATTGTTAGAGTTAATTTTTGCATGTGTTTTCTTTTTCCGAGCTAATAGAAGCAATGAAAAGAGGAATGAAAAAAAATGTAAATAATAAATATATTTAATACAAATTACTATAAAAAAAAATGTTGAAATCACTCTTCTTGCCACTTCAATTCTTAGGGTGGTACTTCATTTCTTTTTTAAAATATTTAGAAGGGTACTAAAACATGAATAGAAAGATTTGACCCTAAAACTTCAATTATAAATTGAAATGTTTATTATTTTTTCTTAAAATTTATGTAATAGTCAAAATAAATAGTTATTATATTTCAAACAGAAATAGCATAGGCGAAATGGTCTAATGGACTCTTATACTTGTAGGCGTTTGTATTATGGACCCTTCTATTTAACCATTTATCAACTGAACCCTTACACTCAACCAAAAGAAGATTTTTAAACCCTCTTATTATGTGTGTAATTCACACGCCCTTAAATAAATGATATATCAAATCCACGTCACCTAAATTAATGACATGCCATAATTATCTTTATTAACTAGTTTTTAAAACTATTAACCAAAATAATATAATAAAATATAAAATAATAATTTTTTTAATTTATTCTTTAAAAATAAAGTTTGAAATTCCATACTTTATCTCCCCATTCCTACCTTGAAACCGTCTAAATTTAAAGCCCTTCGCCGCCGTCTTCGTCTCAGTCGTCGTCGCAACTCTTGCCAGCGACCATATGTACTCTCTTCCTCACCTATCTTCATCTCCGTCGCACCATGGCCACCAGATCTGATCGGAAAACCTCTTCGCTGTCGTGACTAGATCCCACCCTCACCTCCCTCGTTCTTCTTACATGCGTCGTCTCTCTCTAGGTGCCAATGCGAAGATCTGCTAAAGAAGATGACAAGTGTGTGAAGAAGAAAGTAAAATGGATCAGACAGAGATGGTGGAGGTGAACCAGTTGGCTGAAGAAGAAAGCTTTTTCTAGTTATTTTTTTAAAGTTTTATTATTTTATTGTTTTATTTTTTAATTTTTTTTAAACTTAAATAGGATATCACTCGCCTTGACGAGAGTGAATTCACGCACTTTTGCCAACTCAATCATCTTGATGTCACATAAGCCTAGTCAATGATCAGAGGGGTTTGATAAATTGTGTTTTATTAAGTTTAAGGTTCAATTGATAAAGAATTGAGTAGAAGGGTTCACAATACAAACTCATACAAGTGCAGGGGTCTATTAGATCATTTCGCCAATAACATATAATACC
>NC_064285.1:12488690-12503319 GCF_019186545.1 Solanum stenotomum
ATTATTGCAATATAATTTATATCGGATTCCACGTAAAATGATAGAGTATTTAGAATTTAAGACGTACAAACTAGTTACGGAATTGTGACCGATCAAGCTAAGCCAAATAATTTTAAAATATATTTGATTTTGTTTTAAACTAATAAACATAAAACTAACTAGTGGGGGAACAAACTCGATGCTTTGAGACATACTCTCTCTTTAATTACTTGTCCATTTTTTCTTTTTAAGTTGTCCCTAATTACTTGTCCATTTTGACAAATCAAGAATGGACAATTTTTTTTTTATCTATTATACCCTTAATTAATTATTTTGAAAAATGTAGAACTTCTTGAAACTCTTAAATTTTATACCATTTTTCGGAGGTGCGGAGTTGGTGACTGAGAAATTCATATTTTTGGTAGTGTGGTAGGTAGTAGTGTGGTTGGTGAGGAATTCATCTTAAAGATTTTATTATAACATTCTTTTTTCAAGGGTCTTAATCTTGATATCTCTTTAACATTATTTATGATATATTTTAGATATAACATATCTTGGGTTCTTAGATACATGTATAAATTATTTTCCATTAATTGTTCTATTAATTTTATATTTTCTATAGCTTCTGTCCAATATTGTAAATATTCGTAGTTCATTTTAATCTGAATTTATTTCTAAATCATACCATTCTATTCTTTCGAAGTGTAAATCATGTAGGTCTATTTCATACCATTGTTGGTTTAATATATCTTCTGATTCGTTATCATTAAATATTTTTTTCCGATATGATTCTCCTTAATTCAATTATTTTTATACCTTTAAGTATATATAAGATTAAAGTTTCATAGTTTTTTATCATTTCATCATGCATGTATGTAGTTATGTTCTTTATGATGCAAGTTTTTTATTTCCAATTATTCCTTCCTATCATATTCATAATTGATTAAATTCATATTAGATTATTATGGACTAGATTATCTGTTTATCATGTTCTCCTGTCACTACTAACATCGTACTTTAGCGGATAGTTCCCTCTTATCAACGCCTCAACTTTGTTTACTCCCCTAAACGGCTTTCCTCGCTTACCGGTTTCAACATTAGGATGACATAGTATAAAAGTTTTATCTATTTCTTCATTTTCTTTTGTTATTCTTATCATAGCAGTTAAACTATCTTCTAGTTTTACTGTTTCTTTTTCTAACATTAAACTTAGATTGTCACCTATTTTCTTATATCTTCTTCCTAGATTAGAAAATATTATTTTTATTTTTAATCTGTGATAGTTTTCATATGTTTTTTCATCTATTGCGTATTCTTCTTTATTCATTTATAGATTGTGTTGAAGTTTATATTCTAAACTTTCTTTCTGTATCTGTAGATATAAAATAGTTTTCCTCTGTGCTACTATAGATTTTTTACATGTTTCTGCGAATATATTACTGTTAAGTCTACTTTGCCTATGTGCTAATTCTTGTCTTTTTGTAATAATTATTTCAGTAAGTTTTTGTCTATATTCGTTTTTCTCGTTATTCATTGTATCTTTATATATTGAATATATTTATATTCTATTTTAGATATATTATCTATTAATTGATCTAATTTGTCGTTATCAATTTTTGTGATATTGAGTTGTTTATATTCCGGATATAATTTGTTTGACTTTCTTCTTATTTTTCTTAACTCTCTACTAGTATGTTTCTTAGTATATTTCGTTTCATCCATAGCTCTGATATCATTAGCAAACATAGATAATACAAAGAATTATGAATTCATCAACTACCAATTCTGCACCCCCCNAAAAAAAAAAAAAAGGTATCAGAGCTCTGATACCATTTTTTGGTGCGGAATTCATTTTACTGGTAGGTGAGGGATTCAAGATATACTAAGATATTTTTGGTAGTGTGGTTGTGAGGAGTTCATGACTTTTTTGGTAGGTGAGGAATCCATTTTAAAGATTTTATTATAATATTCTTTTACTAAGTGTTTTAATCTTGATATCTGTTTAATATTATTTATGAAATATTCTTGATATAACATATCTTGGGTTCTTAGGTACAGATATAAATTATTTTCCATTAATTGTTCTAATAGTTTTATATTTTCCATAGCTTCCGTCCAATATTGTAAATATTCATAGTTCATTTTAATCTGAATTTATTTCTAAATCATATCATTCTATTCTTTCGAGGTCTAAATCATGTAGGTCTATTTCATACCATTATTGGTTTAATATATTTTCTGATTCGTTATCATTAAATATTTTTTTCCATATGATTCTTCTTAATTCAATTATCTCTATACATTTAAGTATATATAGGATTAAAGTTTCATAGTTTTTTATTATTTCATTATGCATTATGTAGTCATGTTCTTTATCATGCAGGTTTTTTATTTCCAATTATTCCTTCCTATCATATTCATAATTGATTAAATTTATATTCGATCATTATGAACTAGATTATTTGTTTATCATGTTCTCTTGTCACTACTAGCATCGTACTTTAGCGGATACTTCCTTCTTATCAGTGCCTCAACTTTGTTTACTCCCATAAACGATTTTCCTCGCCTACCGATTTCAACATTAGGATGGCATAGTATAGAAGTTTTCTCCATGTTTCCAGTGTGCTAATAAACTAGAAATCATGATTCAAATAATTCTAATACATAATAACTAATATAAATTTATTCAATCATATATATGATATTCAAGAATATATGAAATTAGTTCTGCATATTTTTTGAACAATATAACTTTGCCTCTTGCTTATCCATGATATCTGAAGGTTGTTCCGTTATCTATTAAATATTTAAATATTTAAGAGAAAGTATTTTTTTTTTATGATAGTGTTCCGTATATTCAAAGTCTGCTTATTATGTTACATAGACCTTCCTTTATATAAAAAGGAAACAATAGTGCACAATAATGCAAGTACTATACTGCACACTTCCTTTACAATAATGCACACTTACTCCTACCTACCATTCATACACTTGTCCTATTAATAATGCACACCACCTACTATTCATATACTTGTCATCCTTATTAATGCACACCATACCTACCACTTTTAATATGCACATGCATACTACCCTACTTGTTGACTAATAATATTTACATGGTACTTTTTTATATTATTTGCTTTTGGCCATATGTATTCTATGCCTTATCTCTTTATCTACGACTTTCTTTGCACATATGTTTTTTTATTTTTGTCTTCTTCTTTTTCTTATCTTTTTTCGTCTCTATCTTATTTGATCATTCCAGCTGGACATCGAGAATCACATTATCTTCTCCTTTACATTTTGAACATATATGGTCAGGATATTTATGTCCAATTGGCTTACAATATCTGGTTAATAGTTCTGACGAAATAAATCATGTCTTGAGTGCTCTTATCGTAGGTCTTTCTTCTGGTTTTAATAATAATAAAATCCATCGCTGGACTTCATCCATATCTGCTTTCCTTAGTTGTCTTGAATTTGAATATATCATTAACTGGTCTCTAGAGTAGTAACTCCATATAGCATTTCCGTTTAAATAATTGTTTGTTAACTCTTGTATAATAGTTGATATACCAATTATTCTTTTATTGGCATAAAAACTTGGTATCTCTATTTTTCATATTTCTTCCTGTTGTCCAATATCTTCAGGTATAATCATATATTTGGTTAGTCCTATTTTAATAACTTGAATTGGGGGTTTTATCTCTTCGTATAATATCTCCGCTGATGCTGTATAAAACTTTACATAAAATACATTTCCCTTGGTAACTCTTTTATATGTAATGAATGTCTTGTATAGCTCTGGTATTCCACTTATTTCTTCTCTGTCGTATGTGTATATGGTATTTAATAGTCCATAATTGTAACATGTCCTTACTAAATTGGCGTTAGTTTTTTGCTGTGCGATTAGCTTGTTATAACCTTGTAATTTTTGGGTTAGGTAGTCTTGATTTGGTTCTTTGGTTGTAGTGGATCTAGGATTACAGTTTAAATAGGTTTGAATTTTGTATATATTTTCAATATATGTTCTCGTGACATGGTTATATAATTTTTTTTCTCATTTTTTAGGCTATCTGCATAGGTAGAGGTTTGTGGTTCCATAGTCAATGTAATTTTTGGCATTTTTGGAGTAAATGGTTTTTTAAATA
This sequence comes from Solanum stenotomum, assembly GCF_019186545.1. Taxonomy (NCBI): domain Eukaryota; kingdom Viridiplantae; phylum Streptophyta; class Magnoliopsida; order Solanales; family Solanaceae; genus Solanum; species Solanum stenotomum. Next base: position 12,492,821 of record NC_064285.1, read on the forward strand.
GCTGGTTAAATTTGTATTCTTATGCCGTTTTTCACTAACTTGTTTACTTGTACCTGCAGCTGTATTTAAACAAATATTATGAGTTTTAAGGTGTTTCCCAACGTCACCTTTTAGCTCCGCATATTTACAGTCATGTTGCTGACCTGTATTAGCTTTAGACCTCAGATTATCTTCATTAGTCTTTGGCTTTTGTATCTCATTGTCCATACTGTGCACTTTTATACAAAGTGTAGTAATGGCTTTGAGTGTATCTTCAATTGTATTTTCTTTCTCAGTCTGAGTAGCTTTGTCTTGATAAGTAATCTGCAATAACATTCTTGTCAGTTTTTATTACTTCAATAGTAAATGTAAAATTTAATATATTTAATACCAATCTTTTTATTTCTTTTGTAGTTACCGAATCTTGTATTTTTCTTGTTAGCCACCATTTTACTTGTGTGTTATCCGTTCTTATAATAAATTTGTTATATACAATATATGGTTCAAATGATAATAAACATTTATATACTGAATATAATTCTTTCCTATTTATTTTCCATTTTATCACCATATTAGTAAATGTTCCTGAATAATATTTGCTATGATGTTCTATTTTTTCTTCATCATACATGTATTTTAAGACTCCTCCATAAATTTTTTCACTGGCGTCTGATTCTACTATATAAGTAAATTTTTTGTTTTCATCCGAAAAAAATATAGTTTAGGTAGGTTCTTACGTAATGATTTTATTTTTTGTATTTGTATTTGGTCTTTTTTATCAAACTGGTAGTCTGCATCTTTCTTTAACTTTTGTTGTAATAGTTTTAAATTCCATGCTAATTTTGGTATGTATTTATCTTACTTGATTTACTAATCCTAGAAATGATTGTAATTTCTTTTTTCTATCTAATTGTTTATTTGAGTTAATTATCTTTTGTACTATATGTGTTTGCATTTTTATTTCTTTTTTATCTATTTGTATTCCTAAAAATTCTATTTGCTTTTTCATTATGTCTGCTTTCTTTTTGCTTAGACTTATGCATGAATATTCTATAATATGTATGAATTTTTCTAATAATCTTATGTGTTCATCTTGGGTTTTAGAATATAGTAATATATCATCAATATATACTACACAATTTTCTAGTTGTTTGAAGTAGTTATTCATAAAGTATTGATATCTACCTGGGGGCATTTTTATATCCAAATGGTAATATATTCCATTTTGTGGTACTGTAAATGCTGTAAGTTTTTTAGATTCTTCTTCTAACTTTAAGTGGTAAAATCCTGATTTACAGTCAAATTTACTAAAGTAATTATATCCTTGTATTTGTCTTATCTTTAATATTTTATTAGGTATTGGGTAATTATATGTTTTAGTTTTTGCGTTTAAATTTATATAATCAATAACCATTCTACTTTTTCCTATTTTTTGTTCACTATATTTATTTACTATAAATGCTGGGCTTTTGTTCTTGTTGTTGCTTTTTTTGTATATACCCTTTTTCTAGTAATTCGGTTATATGTATCTTAAATTCTGTTAAATCATTAAAATTATATTTTAATGGTTTTTGGGTTATTATGCTATTATTATCAATTAGCTCAATTTTTACTTTTGTTTTGTATTTTTCCCATCCTTGTAAAGGATCTTCACTATATAACAATTCTAACTTATCTTGGATTATTTTTACTTTATCTATAGAGAATATAATTAATTCTATTTTTCTTCTTCTTTTATATTTTCTAATTTTTGTGTAATTTTTTCACTTTCTTTTATCCATTCTGTTGTTTTTCGTTTTTTGTTATACTTTTTTGCTCCTATTTTTTGTTGACATGGTGTTGTGAACCATCAGTGTGTTTTTGTTATTATATGTGGTACAATTTTTCTATAAATGGCAATCCTAATAGCATATCTTTTGTGGTCAATTCAAAGTTATATATTTCTTCTATAGTTAATATCTTATCCATATTTGTATTTTTTTATTTTTTGCCTTATATGTAATCATGCTTCCTTCATTATTAAATCCTGTTACTACTATCGGTGTTTTTAATTTTTCCCATTTATCTTCTGGTAAGCAATTGTATTTACATATATTAGTTTCTGCTCCTGTGTCTATCATTGGTGTATAATATCTGTTGTAATATCCTTCTATTATTATCTTTGCAAGTACATATATTTTCATGTTTTTACCATAAGAAAGTTCTTTTTATTATTATCTTCTTATTATTATAATTTATTGTTATTATTTGCGGATGACATAGAACTGATTGATGAGACGCGGGATAGAGTTAATGCGCGGTTGGAGGTGTGGAGACAAACGCTGGAGTCCAAAGGGTTCAGGTTGAGTAGGATCAAAACAGAATATTTGGGGTGCAAATTTAGGGATGTGTTGGATGAGACAGATGTGGAAGTAAGACTTGCCACACAAGTCATTCCTAAGAAGGAAAGTTTTAAGTATCTTGGGGCTGTAATCCAAGGGAGTGGTGACATCGACGACGATGTCACACATCGCGTTGGTGCTGCTTGGATGAAATGGAGGCTTGCCTCTGGAGTATTGTGTGATAAGAAAATTCCACCGAAACTTAAAGGTAAGTTCTACAGAGTGGTAGTTAGACCGGCCTTGTTGTATGGAGCGGAGTGTTGGCCAGTTAAGAACGCACGTGTTCATAAAATGCATGTTGCGGAGATGAGAATGTTGAGATGGATGTGTGGACACACTAGGAGCGACAAGATTAGGAATGAGGTTATCCGGGAGAAGGTGGGAATGGCCTCTGTGGTGGACAAGATGAGGGAAGCGAGACTGAGATGGTTTGGACATGTGAAGAGACGGAGCACAGACGCCCCAGTGAAGAGGTGTGAGGTAATGGTAGTAGAGGGTACGCTGAGGGGTAGAGGTAGGCCCAAGAAGTATTGGGAAGAGGTGATTAGACAAGACTTGGCTATGCTTCACATTACCGAGGACATGACTCTAGATAGGAAGGAGTGGAGGTCGCGTATTAAGGTTGAAGGTTAGTAGGGTTAGCGTGTGTCTTCCCTTGAGAGGGTTTGTGTGGTTAGCGTTTGGAGTAGTCGTAGCCTTATGCTGTGTACTGCGTTTCATTCCCAATTTCTTTCTTGATGTTATTGTCTCATTTGTTGATTATACGCTATCTTTTGTATTGGTTGTTTTGTTTTATATATATCTCTCCTGTCACTTAGATTTGATGTTCTTGAGCTGAGGGTCTCCTGGAAACAGCCTCTCTACCTCCACGAGGTAGTGGCAAGGTCTGCGTACTATTTACCCTCCCCAGACCCCACCTAGTGGGACTCCACTGGGTTGTTGTTGTTGTTGTTGTTGTATTATAATTTATTGTTAACTATTTGTGTATACTTTAAACTTTATTATTATTGGTACTCCTCCAATGATTATTTCCTTTTCCGTAGTTTCTTCGGTATATATCAATGTCTTTGGTAGTTCAGGACATGATTGTTCAGTAGTAATTATGTCATCTTCTGTTACTAGTTCTCTTGTAATATAGTTTTCTTCTTGTCCTCTATTTATTAATATTAGATATTTTCGTTTTTCCATTACTCCTGTTATGTAGTAATGATATGGTTCTATTTCTTCTTCAATTTATTTTTGTGGAGTTTTATCTATTCTTCTTGAGATACTCATTTTTGATGATATTTAGGGTATTTCATAGTTTATTCTTTTTTATGTACTTAATCTTTCTTTTACTATTTCTAAATCTTCTTCTATATCAATCTCATTATAAGTATAATTATTGTTATTTATGACTGTAACTATCCTTTCAAAAGGATCTTCTATTTTTATTTTATTTATTTTATTTTTTGTTGTTATTTTATGTTTTGTTGTTAAAACATATAAGTTTTTACATCTAGCTGTAAATATTGTACTTCTGGGGCTAGTTCTATCCCTGACATTCTCCAATATAATATTAGTGATTTATCCATGTTTCTGTCATTTATTGCTACTGAGTAGTTTACACTTATTATAAATTTAAATTTTTGGTATATAAGGTTACCTTTTACTGCACTTATTATATTTTTTTCTATGGGTTGTATAATTCTATCATCTGCTAAGTATATTTATATGGGTGTATCTATTCCTTCTCTAAAACATGCTTTTATTAGTATTTCTGTTCCTCCTAAATGTACATATTTAGTTGGATTTTTAGCTTTAATATCTTGTATTTCTTTAATTATTATTCGTTTGTTTATTATTGGTATTTTAGCCTTTCCTTTGGTGTATTTGCAATCTTTGATATGTTCTCTTTGACTTACTACATAATATTCTTCTTTTTGTCGTTTAAACCAGTTTCTTATTGTTGGTATTTCGAATATTTTTTCTACGTTTAGATCTAATTCTTTTCCTTTTTTGGTTCAAATATATTATTATCAAACATTTTTTTTTGTTCTGCCGATTCTTCATCTTGATATTTTTCTTTAGTTATTATTTCTATATCTGTTTCAGTCATTAATATAGTGTTCATTATCTGATTCTATTGCTGAATTATTTTTCCATTTTGTCTGTTTCATTTTCTGATAATTCATATATGCTATCTTCACTTTCTAATTCATAATCTACGTATTCTATTTGTGTATATTTTTCATTGTCTATTATTATTTCTGATATTTATTTTTTCTTTGGATCTTTAGGTAATTTACAATCTCTAGCTATATGTCCTAATTTTCCACAATTATAACAAGTACATTCCGTTAGTTTTCTTTTTGGTCTATATGGTCTTTTGGTTTTGTAGTTTTTTACATAGTATCTTCTTCTTGGTTTTTTATATTTATATTTTGATCTATATTTTTTGTTATATCTCTTTTTATAGTATTTGTCCGTACAACCAAATTAGGGAGCCGTTTTATTTTTGCAACATGCTAAGTTTTTTACTAGTATTTTTTCTATTTTTATTTCTTCTTTATGTTTTTCACATAGTTCTATAAACCATCGTTGTAAGAATTTTATTCTGGCTTCTAAGGTATCTGTTAATCCTGCTTCATTCCAACTTTTTATTACTTTTGAATTAATAGATTCTGGTAATTTTGTAAAATATAATTTCCTTATTTCCTTACTTTCTTCTGTGCTATATGTTCCTTTATAATAATATTCTCTAAATGCACATGTATATTTATCTATATAACACATATTACATATTGCTAATTTTGTCATTAGATTCTGATTTATGATTTTTTTTTCTCTATTTTGTTCTTCTACTTATGTTGTCATACTACTAAATTAATTTCTTATAGCTATTTCGTATTTATGTAATATTTCCATAGTTGTAGTAGCTAATTCACCATTAGATTTTTTATTACTTCTTAGAGTTTTTAAACTTTCATATGATAAATTTTGCAGCTTTACTGTTCCTATAAGTGTTCTTTCTATATATCCTGGTATTTCTGTCATTCCTATTTTGTTATCTATTAATTGTTTTGATATATATCCATCCATAATTGGATTGTTTTATTTAAATCTGCTACACAGTCTAAATCTAAAAAAATCATGTTGTTCAGTTATTGGTTTAGGTGTCCATTTTTTATTTAATCTTTTATCCCATATAGTTTTTTCTTTATCATATTGTCCATAGTTTGCATTATAATATTTTAAATATTTTGGGTTTTTTATTCCTGATATACTAGGTTTTTCATCCATGTCTACGTCTCCTGTATTACTTCTAAATTCTTTGTATTATCTATGTTTGCTAAAAGTTCTGTATATGTTTCACTTGTTTCCGAATGTTGTTCATCTAGATCATTGTCATTTATTTCATCAATTCTTATTTCGGGTAGATTTTTTTGGTTATTTTCTTCTTTTTCTTCTAATTCATCTTCTAATTGCAATTTTTCTTTAAATTTATTTATCTCATTTGCTAATTTTATTTTTTGATCTCTTTCTTTTTGTTTCATTTCATACATTTCTTTTAACATTGCCAGCTTTTTTTCTAATTCTATTATTTTAGTATTTTTTACTTCTTCTAATTGTTGTACTTTCTTTTTTGCTTGTTGTTTTATTTTTTCAATTTCCATTTTTCTATCTATTTCTTCATTTTCTTTTGTTATTCTTATCATAGCAGTTAAACCATCTTCTAATTTTACCGTTTCTTTTTCTAACATTAAACTTAAATTGTCACCTATTTTCTTATATCTTCTGCCTAGATTAGAAAATATTATCTTTATTTTTAGTCCGTTATAGTTTTCATATGTTTTTTCGTCTATGGCATATTCTTCCTTATTCATGTATAGATTGTGTTGAAGTTTATATTCTAAACTTTCTATTTGTATTTGTAGATATACAATAGTTTTTCTTTATGCTACTATAGATTTTTTACAAATTTCTGCAAATATATTATTGTTAAGTCTACTTTGCATATGTCTTAATTCTTGTCGTTTTGCTATAATTATTTCAGCAAGTTTTTGTCTATATTCGTTATTCTCGTTATTCATTGTATCTTTAAATATTGAATATATTTATACTCTATTTTAGATATATTATCTATTAATTGATCTAATTTGTCGTTATTAGTTTTTGTGATATTGAGTTATTTATATTCTGGATATAATTTGTTCAATTTTCTTCTTATTTTTCTTAACTTTCTACTAGTATGTTTCTTCTTATATTTCTTTTCATCCATAGCTCTGATACCATTTCTTTTCATCCATAGCTTTGAATTAAGTATTAATTGATGAATTCCTATGATTTTTATGTTGAATTCCCCAAGAACCCATGAAACCCCCATATTACTCAATTATGATCTTGTGATGTGGGTTTGTTGATTATAGAAGAATGTTATAATGAGATTATGCTTGTAGTAATTGTGCTAATTGAATCATGTTATTATCCATGTCTAATGTAGTGAATTCTAGATGTGTGGATTTAATGTGATCTATGATCCTTGAATGCAAGATATGAGAATTATGCATGATTATGAGATTTATGTACATGTCTTATGAACACTTTTGAAAGTGAAGTGTCTATGATGATGATATTGTTGTTATGTCATTGAAAGGACATTCTCACATACACACTCCATGCATGAACATGATTATGATGTAACTATGGTGTTGTTGAAAGGCTATTCTCATATACACCCTTACATATGACTATGAAAGAAATGTCCATGATTACGATAATGATGTTGTGCTGATTAAAAGACTATTCTCAATTTTACACTTATGAATGATGATGACGTGTTGTGAAAGGTTTTCTCACAATATGAAGATTCTAAGGTGGAAAGGCTATTCTCACCTCTTGAATCTATGAGCTATATCATGATATTGTGTTGGATTAAGTGTTAAGACATTCTTCCATAAACATGAACCTAAGTCAAGACTTAATATGAACTTAATGGGAATTATACTTAGCACTAAGTGGATATTGAATATGAGATGAAAGCTTTTAAGCCAGTAGTCCGGCTTTCCAATTGGGTTCCTTCTACGCCAGTGAGTCCGGGTTCCCAAAACATGTATCTCATGAGATAGAAACCTTCTACCTCAGAAGTTCGGGTTTCTAGTAGCAATCTCCTTATCCCATAACTATGAGCCCACATAGGTCTTTAGCTAGTGGATCCATCTAAGCTAACAAACTTTATTTCTACCTTAGGCAAGTAGGACACCTCTTTTCGGTATGGGGGCATGACACCGGATTCCATGTTAAGCTCACATGGTCTATATCGGTTAAGGCTTATTCCCACCATGATAAAATATGAACAAGAACATGATTTATGAACTATGGCTCCTCAAGAAGCTCTACTTAGTGTGAGTGGGGATATGGAACTTCATTCATGCATTGCATAAGTAGGCTTTGAGAGTGGTTATGGTGTGTTTCTCTTATGTTATGAAAGTTTATGAATTGATGCATGTTTAATGTGGATTGTTGCTATGAGTTGCTTTTCTTGATATGAGTTATTAAAGGTGAATGTTTTCTTATCTATGAGTATGTGAGATCAAAGGATGATAAGCATGAGTATGGTGGCCTAAAAGTGCTACTTAGTATTAGATGGGATTATTGGATCTTATCTATGCATTGCACAAGTATAACTTAAGGTTACTTATGAGATGGTTCTCTTATGACATGAAGATCTTAGTGTTGACTATGTATATGAACTATGCTTTATAATGACTAATGGTTACATTATGCCTATGATAGAGGTTATGCTTATGGTTATGTTGTTATCTTTTGTGTCATGATGATCTATGTTTATGAGTTACGATTTCCAACTATTTCTAAGATGATGTTTAAAATTGACATATGGCATGGTTTCAACTAAAATGTCCCTTTTTCATGATTTCAAGGTTTGTATGCATGGCTATCATACTTAGTGCATTTTTGTACTAACACATATTTTCCTACATTTTCCCCAAGTGTAGGGTTTGGCTATATGGAGTTCCATTCTCGTGGCTAGATGCTAGTAAAGCAAGGAGTTGAAGATTTGGTGAGTCCTCATAGCATCGAGGATTGATCACCTTTCCTTTATGTCTTTTCTTTATGTTTTAGACTATTGTATGGGCTGCGTCCCAAAGGTTATTCAAGTTGAGTTTAGATGGTTTGAGACAAAGTTTTGTAGACATTCACTTGCTTTTATAAAAGCTTCGATTGTATGGAAAAAGTTTTAAAATTTCCACGTCATTTCTATTTATCTTATGTTATGATATGCTAAGTGGCTTACATGGAGCCTTTTGGGGTTCTCTGTGCCATGTTACATCTAGGGGGTACCCCTGGGTCGTGAGAGGAATCAGGGTAAAATAGTCCAAAAATTACTTTGAAGATCGAAAGGGTAAAATTAAATTTTTATTTAAAAATCAAGCTCTACAAGTCAAAAGGAGTTCATGGTTATAAAACCCATTAAAATCGATCAAGAAACGAGCTTCAAATCAAGCAAATATTAATTTTTCAAACTTAGGGGAAAATACCTAAAACCCACACTAAAATAAAGATTTAAAAGTATTTTGGATGATAAAAATTGATTGAATCAACAAGGAGTTGGTAAAGAAAGCTTATCCACAGGAACTTTCACAAAAATGCTCCCAAGAATTGCCTCCCCAAAGCTCCCAAAGATTGAAAATGGTGAAAATGAGAAAAAAGTGAAAAATCTTGAATTTAGGTTCTGTCTAGGTGAAAATGGTAATCGCGATCGCGAAGGGCACGAAAGATTACATCGCATCAGAAGGCCCCCGTCCGCGATTGTGAAGGAAAAGGGAGAGAAAGGTTCATCGCGATGCGAGCCTAACGATCGTGATCGTGAAGATCAAAAAGACCTACATCAGAAACTAAAAAACCAACAACTCAACACAAGGGAAAAGCCTCTAGATGGACCCTCCGAAATCGTTCGGAGTCTGATAAAAATAATCTAGACGTGCTATCCCACGAAATTGAACATTCTGGACTCAATAGAATCATTGAATTTCCCAAAAGAGGTTAGATGATGAAATTACCCTCCCGAACCACTCTTAAGATTTAAAACTGAACTTCTCACATGTAACATCCCGCATCTAGAAATAATTAGAATGTAGTTTAAATCTGGAAATTTTCGTTTTTGGAAAGTTCAAGGGAAATCTGGAAAATTGTAAGCAAGAAAAGTTGAGTTTTTGTCATTTTCAAATGATCATAACTCCTAGCTCAGGATGATTTAGGAGTATTTATAGATATGGTTGGAAAGCTCTTGGAACTATCTTTCCAACGCTGCCAATTTTGCGCGATTCCGAGTTCGTATGAGTGAGATATGCACTTTGGAAATTGGGCAGTTGCATTAAGGAAATGTCAAATCCGGATTTTAAAGGGTAGTTTGGTCTTTTCCTTACCCTTTTATTTTAATTCGTTTCTGGAAATTAATAAGGGGTCTAAACTGAATTAGATCAGTTTAGACATTTACCAAATAGAGCTAGGGTTTTGGAGGAGGAACGCAAGAAAAGAGAAAAGGAGGAAAAAGCTAGATTCTTCATCGTCGTAAGGAATTGCTTACGAATTTCGACGAGGATTCAATCCATTAAGGTATGTAAGCTTCCATAGTGTTGGTTCTTTCACCCACACACCAATCATGATTTATTCAGCGTAATTTCGTTCTTGAAATTTAAAGATTAGGGTTCTTGATAAGTTCTTGATCATAAGTGTTCTTAAAGTTTCATTAAGTTTTGAAGTAAGATTCTGCTTAGCTCAACTTTAAATGACCATATCTCTTAGAATATTAAGAGTTACGTGAGTCATAACCTATCCAATTAAAGGTAATTGAATCTACTTTCCAACCCCACCAGTTTCACGTCAATCCAATATCTGAGTAAAAAGTTATGACTATTTTAGTAACCTATACAGTGCTGTTACGAATTAGCCGACGGGAAAATATTGAAAACAATCATTTTTGTCTTTTTACCTCCAAGAAAACCATCAACGAATTTCTTGACTAATTAAAAAGCTCAAAACAATCAGATTTTCATCTTCAATCATGAAAATCATAATTTTTGGCTATAGAGATTTTAAGAAACTAACTCGAGAATCTCAAGAAAGGTCTTCTTGATT